>NC_086196.1:137817389-138152068 GCF_035770615.1 Melospiza melodia melodia
TGGCCACCCCACATGGGCCAAGACATTCCAATTACTCAGAATTTACTAGCTGGAGTATTTACTCCCTCACAGTTGCGAGTTCTAAGATGTTTGCAGACACCTCATAAAGCACAGGCTCGTTATTACAGCCCATTAACACGCGTGCAAGGCATTTTAATGTGCAAAAATTCCCCATGAAATAAAGATTTTCTCCTCCACTTTCAGGGCAAACCTGCCATCCTTACCATGGACTGGGCAATGCTTTCCAGTGGTTTATTCCTGCTGTTTTCCACCCACCAGCCCAGCCAAGCCTCATTTGGCTGATTTCATAGCACTCATTTATGAGCAACCCCGGCATGTGCCGTGGCAGGAACCTCGTCCACCCTCCTCACTCAGCTCCAGCACCTCCAGCAAGGCTGGAAGAGCTCTGGGGAGCATTTCCACTCCTGATCCACACAGGAAGCCTCAGGTGACACCTTTGGAGCTGATTCCCCACAGCCCTGAGCAGAACTGCAGCAGTTCTCTGCTCTGCCACTGCAAGTGGGATGAGGACACAATTTACCACTTCAGGTAAAACTGGAGCACAGCTTCTCCCAAAACAAGAGTTAAGCCAAGGAAGATTGTACTTTCAGGAAAACACTGTCCAAGCATGCAGACTTAATGCTGTGCCCCAGTGGAGGCAATCTGAGGCTGACATCAGGCACCACAGAAAGTTTTATTCCTGAAATATGAAGGTACTCACTGTACACGGTGAGCAGCTGGCAAGCTGGAATCTGTCCCTCTTCTGCAGCCAGCTCTCTACTCATCTGTCTGGAGCCTGTTAGAGAGGGAAAAGAGCTGTAAATATAAAGTGACCAAAAAATTTCAACAAATTTTTTTACATCAAGAAGTGCCAGGATCTCTAGCTTGTCAGAGTGACCCCGAGAAAAGTTCCAAAGTCTCTTTTCCCAGCCCAGCACTTGAAGAAGGAGTCAGAGCTCTTCATTTCTCAGTCTCAAGGTTGTTTATTGTGTCTTATCTATAAAATTCCTTCTCCTGTCCAGCTGAGGTCCATCCAGCAGGACAGTCCAGGCACTCTGCCTGCCCCCAGGGTGGTGTTATCTTTTTATACTAAAAAGCACGTGTACAATATTTACAATGACTTCCCAATACCTATCACCTATGTTAGACAGTGAGCTTCTACTCTGAACCCATCCAAAAGTGCCACCATCACAGCAGAAGATGGAGGCCAAGAAGAAGAAGAAGAAGGAGAAAGGCTGGACGTGCCCAGATCCCTCCATTTTGCACCCCTGAACCCCCATTCTAAAAACCCCAAAATCTACTTTTTTCACCTTGTGATAACTTCACTATCATTCTATTTAATTTGTCGTGGCTTGCTGATCTTCATATAAGGTTGGTAATTTGCTCCATGGGTCATAATCCAAACCACAGAGGCATTTTTGGGCTCTGTGCCAGGGTCTCTGAGCCCCCTGGCAGGGGTCTGGGTAATCCAGGACAGCCGGAGGGATGTCCTAGGTCCTGACAAAGAAGCAGGCCAGGTAATCAATGCAAACCAGGCGCCCTCACCTCCCCAGCTCTGAGGTCAGGCACTCACAGCACCTGCAAAGCTCTCAGCAAGCAAATGCTGCAATGCTTGGAAACAACTGCAGCACCGGCTGCCTCTGGAGGCTGCTGAGGTCAGACCTGAGGCAGCCCAGGAGGAAAGCAGAGTATTTATACACGAGAGCAGCAGCAGAGCTTCCCAAAGCCAGTGGCTCCAGAGGCAGTGAATCACAGCTCTCTGTGACACTCCGGGTCCCCAAAGCACCATTACACACGCAGGGGAACAAATGTTTGTGCAGCCACGGTGCTGGAGGGTTGCATGGGCTCTGATCTGGAGTGCACCAAAGAAGTTCCCTTTAATATATTTGTTGTTTCAACACACTTTATCCCCTTAATGAGGCGCCACTGAAGTTCTGCTTAAACCCATTTTGATTAAGGAAAAGATTATCCATAGAATTGCCAGCAGTACGTGTTGGTGTACATCACACACAGACCAACTGTGCTTCAGGGAGACATTAAATCCCCGTTCAATTAATAGAGACACCTCTTCAAATGAGCATTAAATAATTCCCCACAATGTAGCACAACAACTGGCTACTCCAGTAAATTGGAATAGAAATAACTTCCCATCTCTCCACCAACAAAATCCCAATCAAAGCTTGCCCTTAAAACAAGAGGTCAGTGCAGAGGGATGGGGGGACAGGAATGTTACTACCTCAGTGCTATTGTGAGCTTATATTAAAAGCTCTTCATCAAAAAATTAAATGAAATTGATGCCTTTCATGTTTATCAATAACAGAGCTAATGGTTTTTATGTAAATGCCATTACTTCCAGCCAGATCTGCGAGAGACCGGAGCCACACAGCCCCATCTCCCCTGCAAGAGACTCCCTTCAGGCAGCCAATCTAAATGCAAATTACAGACAAATGCAAAACCAAGAGTTTTCTGGATGATACTGAACACATAAACCCAGGGACAAAGCAGAGATATTTAAGAGCAGCCCTCCTCTTCTGGAAAGACCTCCTGATCTCACGTTGCTTTTCTATCATGAACATCCATAAAAATTAAAGTATAATTTGGTTCTCATTTATAGTCATATTATTTACCAGCTTCTTCCCTTTCTATTGCCTTCAGCGTTAAAAAAAATAGGAGTGGAATGTTGTCCTGTAGAGAGAATCACCTCTCAGAGATGTTTCCCCCACAACAGGAGCATTCCATCACCAAGGATATTAAATCAGAGCCATAACAAAGCCCCAGCTGGATTTGCCAAGAACAAACTGCACTTCCACATTTTCAGGAGGAAATTTCTTCTCAGAATTGAGCTGTTTTGCAAATCAAGGAAGAAGGTGTTACTACAGGGTGGTTATTAAGAGGCAGAGACACAAAACTGTTGTCAGCACAAGGAGCACCATGTTCCTGTAGCATCAAAGCTTTCTCAACAACTCTTAAACCTGACCCCTACCTGGAGCACAGATCCAGCCAGGATTTTTGTCAGCACTGATTAAAACAAGGTTCTAATGGCAAGGACTGGCTCTGACCACCACAGGCAGCTCCACACCAAACCCCCGTCCCCAGGAGGAGCACAGGTCCGTTGAGGGATGCTGCTAATTAACAACGGGGGTGAGCACACGCTCGTTAGGCGGCCGAGGAGCTGAGAGCACTTTGTGTGTGTGTGCAGGAACACTCACAGAGCAGAACCCTGCTAATTAGCATTAATAACCGTGAGACCACTGCTGCAGACAGCTGCATTTTGGGAATCAGCCAGCAAGAAACCCTGCAAAGTGGGGGAGCAGAGGGACAACACAGCCCAGTGGGCGCCTGGTTCGCCTCTTTGGGTGTCTGTAATTAAATAATTTATCACTGTGCTCCTGTGTGACTGCGAGTCAGCGTGCAGCCTGTCAGTATGCAAAGCCTTGCTAAATCTGAAAGTCTGACTGCCTGTAGAAAGAAATTTTTTAAATTAAAAATCACAGCTCTGACTCTCTGACTGCTTTCTCTCAGAAACTTTTCTCATGGGCCAGCATTTCAGAAAATTCATCAACATCTTCTTCATGTTCTGTCTTACAGATCTATCGTTCTATACACAAAACCTCAGGACATCCCTCTGGCTGTCCTGGATTACCCAGACCCCTGCCAGGGGGCTCAGAGACCCCAGAGCTCAAGGCACCTGTGGTTTTGATTATGACCCATGGAAAAAATTACCAACTTTATATGAGGATCCTCAAGCCACAACAGTTTAAGTAGAATGATAGTGAAGTTATCACAAGGTGAAAAATAGATTTTTGGGGTTTTTAGAATGGGGGTTCAGGGGGCAAGATTGAGGAATCTGGGTGTGTCCAGCCTTTCTCCTTCTTCTTCTTCTTGGCCTCCATCTTCTGCTGTGATGGTGACACTTTTGGATTGGTTTAAGGTAGAAGCTCACTGTCTAACATAGGTGATAGGTATTGGGAAGTAATTGTAAATAATGTACACGTGGTTTTTAGTATAAAAAGATAACACTGCCCTGGGGGCAGGCAGAGTGCCTCTGTCTGACCTGCTGGATGGACCTCAGCTGGACAGGAGAAAGAATTTTATAGATAAGGAGCAATAAACAACCTTGAGAATGAGAACTGAAGAGCTCTGACTCCTTGTTCCACCACCAGGCTGGGAAAAGAGACTTTCTAACTCATCTTGGGGTCACTCTGACCAGCAAGAGGTCACAGGAACCTCTGGCTTTCGGTCCTGGATCACAGCCTGGAGTTGCTAAGGCTCCCTTCTCTTCCTTCCCTTCCTCCATAAACCTGGTAAAGCAAGTTTGGGGTCCTCTCTAGCAAAAGGAGCCCGGGACCCCAGCTTGGGCCTTGTCACCACACTGACCATGCAGGACCAACCCCTGAGAAAAGGATGGGGCTGTTCCAAACCCAGCAAATCTCCTTTTTTCCCCACTCTGGAGCAGCCGTGCGAGGCTGGGCGCTGTCAGTGCCAGAACCACTGAGGATTTCACAGCCACGTGTGAGCAGAGTCTGATTTCACAGCGTGCTCTGACTTCAGCTGCCAAACCACAGCCACAGCTGAGCTGTGCCTGCAGCAAAGCCACTGCCTCCCAAAGCCCCCAAACTCAGAGACAGCCACACACCCCCCATACACTCCATTGTCTCCCAAAGCCCCAAAATCAGAGACAGCCACACACCCCCCATTGCCTCCCAAAGCCCCAAAATCAGAGACAGCCACACACCCCCCATTGCCTCCCAAAGCCCCCAAAATCACAGACAGCCACACACCCCCCATACACCCCATTGCCTCCCAAAGCCCCCAAAATCACAGACAGCCACACACCCCCCATTGCCTCCCAAAGCCCCCAAAATCACAGACAGCCACACACCCCCCATTGCCTCCCAAAGCCCCCAAAATCAGAGACAGCCACACACCCCCCATACACCCCATTGCCTCCCAAAGCCCCAAAATCAGAGACAGCCACACACCCCCCATACACCCCATTGCCTCCCAAAGCCCCAAAATCAGAGACAGCCACACACCCCCCATTTCCTCCCAAAGCCCCCAAAATCACAGACAGCCACACACCCCCCACTGCCTCCCAAAGCCCCAAAATCAGAGACAGCCACACACCCCCCATTGCCTCCCAAAGCCCCCAAAATCAGAGACAGCCACACACCCCCCATACACCCCATTGCCTCCCAAAGCCCCAAAATCAGAGACAGCCACACACCCCCCATTGCCTCCCAAAGCCCCCAAAATCAGAGACAGCCACACACCCCCCATACACCCCACTTCCTCCCAAAGCCCCCAAACTCAGAGACAGCCACACACCCCCGGCCTCCACACAAAAGCTGCTGCTCGTGGCCTTGACCTCTGCCTTAACCAGCAAATGAAGATTTTTTGGTGGCAAAAGACTTCCAGCCACCACTTGAATTTTGCGATTTTGCAGTTTTGCAAAGGCAAGGAGCAAAACTGGAAATATTTCCCTTCCTGAGAGCTCCTGTTCTTTGCTGTACAATTCACAATGACACTAAACTTACTCAACATTATAATTTTTATTTCTCTGCTGTTCCTGCAGCAAAGCCATTTCCTCCCAAATTCCCAAAATCAGACAACCCAAATGCTGCTGCTCATGGCCTTGACCACTGGCTAAACCAGCAAATGAAGATTTTTTTTTTGGTGGCAAAAAACATCCAACCATCACTTGAATTTTGTGATTTTGCAAAGGCAAGAAGCAAAACTGGAAATATTTCCCTTCCTGAGACCTCCTCCTTTGCTGCACAGCTACACTAAACTTACTCAGCATTATCATTTTTATTTCACTGCTGCTCCTGCAGCAAAGCCATTTCCTCCCAAAGCCCCCAAAATCAGAGACAGCCACACACTACTCAAATGCTGCTGCTCATGGCCTTGACCACTGCCTTAACCAGCAAATGAAGATTTTTTTGGTGGCAAAAACTTCCAATCATCACCTGAATTTTGTGATTTTGCAAAGGCAAGGAGCAAAACTGGAAATATTTCCCTTCCTGAGAGCTCCTCCTTTGCTGTACTATTAACAACTACACTGAACTTATTCAGCATTATCATTTTTATTTCTCCTTCCTGTCATCACACAGCCTCACTTGCTGAAGCCCAGGGTTTTCCCTTTGCAAAGGTTCAGGTTTAAGCACAGCAAAACGTCTCTTAAACAGCCTTTTCTTATTTCCTTTTGTCAGAGGCTTCATGCTATGATGAATGTGTAGAAATGCAAAGCAGAAGTCCACAGAAAAAGAAGCCAGAGTGTGAGGTGGTTTTGTCTTATAAAAAAAGAGAGCCAGGATTGACTCACGCCTCATTAAAGAGCTCCAGTCTGCATTTCTATTAGATGCATTTAGACACCAATGGTTTAAAAAAAAATAATAAATTAAAAGCAGTTATGTTCTTAACACATGACCCTGGATCAGTCATGTGGATAGAAACCAAAGTGGGCACAGCAGATTCTCCAAACACAGGCATGGAAATCATTTTCGTGGTGCACATGACCTGTAACATTTCCAGCAACACCAAACTACACAATGGTGTGACAGAATTCAGCTGCTGCAGGGCTGAGTCGTGTCCCCACCATCCCTGTGCCCATCACAGCTGCTCCAGGAGATGGGAAAAAGGAGCAGAGTAATTCCTGATAATGAACACTGAGGTGGGGAAACTGAGGCATGGAAGAGGCATTTTCTGCTGTAATTCATTTCCAATCACAAATAAAACCCAGACAATATCCCATCTTCACTACCAAGCATCTTTGGCAACCCTGCTGTAGCCAAAGTGTCATCCACCTTGACACACAGCTCCAAGAGAAAATTTCTTTCCAAATGAAGAGCCAGTGCAGCTAATTCTGGCCTGCACAAAGCACTAATTACCAATGTAAATTATATCTCCCCAGCTTGATGGCAATGATAAACGATGGCCAATCATGTGGGCACAGCAGATCTCCAAACACTGGCATGGAAATAATTGTAATGGTGCACATGACCTATAACATTTCCAGCAACACCAAACTACGCAATGGTGTGACAGAATTGAGCTGCTGCAGGGCTGAGTCGTGTCCCCACCATCCCTGTGCCCATCACAGCTGCTCCAGGAGACAGAAGAAGGGAGCAGAGTAATTCCTGATAATGAACACACTCAGGCAAATCATGCAGCACTCAGTTTTTGGTGGGGAAACCGAGGCATGGAAGAGGCATTTTCTGCTATAATTCATTCCCAATCACAAATAAAAGCCAGACAATATCCCAGCCATCAGCTCCCTTCACTACCAAGTGTCTTTGGCAACTGCTGTAGCCAAAGTGTCATCCCCACCTCACACCCTGACACACAGCTCCAAGAGAAAACTTCTTTCCAAATGAAGAGCCAGTGCAGCTAATTCTGGCCTGCACAAAGCACTAATTACCAATGTAAATTATATCTCCCCAGCTTGATGGCAATGATAAACGATGGCCAATCGTGTGGGCAGAGGCTGGCACTGAACACAACAACGAGGCACACCCAGAGCAAGCATGGCTTGCAAACCACTAAACACACATTTGTGTGCTCTACGTGGGCAGCTACTGCTGTCCGGAATATTTTAACAGCAGAAAGTGCACGGGGGAAAGAAAAAACACCACCACAACATAAAAAAACCTGAGTACATTCCTCCTCTTAGTCGGAGCCAAAACTTAAGAAACAAGTAACATAATTACTTCCACACCAGAAGGAAAATAAACCCAAGAACACACAGAGGGAAAGAAACAAAACTTCCAAAGCAGATCTGCAAAATAGTTCAGGGCTTCTGTGCTGGGTAATAATTTCCCAGCACAAATCAGGAGAGTAAAAACTCCAGAGAAGCCAATTTTGGGGTGATGAACCCACAGCACCCCCTCCTCTGCCCCCTTCCCCACAAAGCCTGCAGAGTGGGTGCCCAAAATCCTGCACATCCTTCAGCACGTAACCACATCTCATTTTACCTGAAATGACCTTTTCTGGTGCGGCCAAAGAAAGAAAAAACATTTTCCTGCCTTTTCTGCATCAAGCACAGGAGAGAGCATCAACCCCACCAGCGCCTGCAGGTCTCACCTGTGCCGAGGTGCTGATCCACAAGAAATCCAACATCCCCAGAGGATTCATCCAGCGTGCCCAGCTGGGACAGCACCGAACCCAAAATCCTGGAGGGTTTTTGGAAGCAGGCAGGAGCAGGAGCAGAGCCTCTGTGCTCCATCCAGACAGTGGAAGCACGGCTGGGACACACTCACTCTTCACCACTCACTCTTCATGGATAAGTAAAAGCACTTTATGGAGAGCTTTTTTTTTTTTTGTTTTTTCCTTCCCTTCACTTTGTTTTAAATGGCTGAAGAATTTAAGAATTTCCTCTGTGAATGCTCCCAATTGTGGCTCACGCTGAGTTATTTTTAAAAGCACAGAACCAGATTTTCAAGGCTCTGAATGAGGAAATGCAAAGCTTTTATTAAGCAATAATAGCCCAGACAATGGTCACAATTTCCCAAGGGTCTGAACACGGCAGCTGACAATGAGCTTTACTCCTGCACAAAAAGCCCTTCACAGGCTCGGAGGGTTTGCTTTGTACGATCCAGGCTCAAGTTAGGGAGTTAAACCAGAAAGCTCTGTGGTTTTCAGTGTGATTTCCTCCAGCAATGCACATCTGAGCACAGATACAAAAATCACCGGGAAACGGAGCCATGGCCTGTCTCATTCCCTCCTTTGCTACCTGGACATCATCCCATCCAGCTGGACCTTTCCTTGTGTGAAAAATGAGTATTTTATGATTGGCTTTTCGCAAATATTCAAATGAATATTATCTGTGTTGTGTTAGAAAGTAATGCTGGATTCATTCTCTTAAGTAGTGTGGTAAATAGAGTTTTAGGTTATAACAAAATGTTAAAATAGAAACTATGCTATGTAGGATTTTTTTTTACAGAAAGGACTCGCAGCGAGATAGCAGCCACAGGACCCCTGAATCTTTCAGAGAAAAAGAATTTATTGCTCTCTTATCAGCAGAAATGAACTTCTTCCCACCTCGAAGGCGCTGTCAGGACTCAGAGGAAGAAGCTGAGGATGACCAGACAGAATCCTGTGTTTGAATGGAATTGATGCATCATGGATGAGGTGTATGAATATGCAACAGGCTGCTGTTTTCAAGGGTTAATCCTTTGTTAATGTGTGTCCTTTTTCGGGCTTGTGCTGCCCAGAAAAGGTACCCGGACATCCATAACTCTTTGTTTTTGTTGTCTCATATTGTCCTAATCCAAATTGTCCAAATTATTATTACTCTAATTATATTCCTATTTTTATAACCATTTTATTACTACGAAACTTTTAAAAATTTTAAAAACAAGTGATTGGCATTTTTCACACTTGGCAGATGGATCCCAGCTGACAAACTGGCCAATATTCCCAGGGTCAGGAGAGTGAAACAAAGCATTTCAGCTTTCCTCACTGATATCTGAACCACTCCAAAATGCCTCCCACTAAAATGTCACAGATAACTCTTCAAACCTCATACCTGCTACCACGAGGTAAAATCAGATCCAGCTGTCACATCAGCTCTTCTTTCTTGCAAGCAGGAAGGAGGAAGTTACAACTGTGAGGAGTTTGCACAAACCCGCCCAGCAGCCAAGGTTTGGCCATTTTCACTCAGCAGTGCCGGCCACCAGCAATTCCCAGCACACCTGGACCAGCTGGGCTGGCTCTCTCTGCAGCCAGCAGGAGCAGCAGGCACTGCTGGAGCACAGAAAATCACATTGCTTCAAGATGTCTGCTCAGGGAAAGGTGAACTGTGCTACAGAAAGGGGTGTTAGGAAAAGATGAACTGTGCTACAGAAAGGGGTGTTCTTCTCTGCTGGTTATAAAGCAGACCTCAAGCAAGAAAGGGGGAAAAAATAACTTGATCACCACACAGATCTGTAGAAAAAAAGTCTCCACCTAAATGTCTCCTTTCTGCTGTCCTAACCTTCAGCAGAAAAGCAGCTGACACCATAAATTCAGGAGCTCTTGCAACCAAAACAAGTGGATTTCTATCCTCCCAACATCTCTGCTCTTCCCTGTCCCACTGAAAGCACAGTGTGGCTGCACAGCAAACCGAGATTGCAACTGAACCCCACAAACAAGAATTGAGCTCAGATTCAATCTGAGCACTGCCCAAACTGCTCAGCCACACAGCCAGGACAGACCACAGCCTCCAGGGCTTGTGAAAACACTTCCTAATCTTCTGCAGACCTGTCAGTCAGCCCATAACCACGAGAGCTGGTGTGCCCAAAAGGAGGAAATACCTCAAACCCCTTCAGAAACACCTGCAATGCTCCTGCTGCTGGTGCAGCTCCACCCCTCTGTGCCTGCTGCTCAGACGTCCTGCTCACAATGCCAGGGCACTAGAAAATGCTTTCAGGTTTGTCCACAACTTCCTGGAGGAAAGGAAAAGGTGTTTTGAGGATTAATTAATGAGAAATATGCTTTGTCCCCCTTGCTTTTTTCAACCTGGCAGTAATTGGCCATAAGGCAACAGCCTCCACCATCCTCTGCCTTTTTTACTGAAAACTTCAAGGCCAATGAAATCCCTGAACTTGGCTTAAAATGCTACTGAAACATAATTAATTGTCTCCTTGTGTGTAACACAGCTGTCCATGCCTGTGTCCAGACCAGTGTGCAGAATTCAGGATTTGTTCAGAAAATGGATGCACTCAAAGATTGAGGATACCAAAAGCACCCAGATTTGGCCATTCAGAGAATCCCCAGAAGCACTTTTTGTGCAGCAACATCTGTAAATCAAAGCATCTTTTTATATACCCTCATAATCAAGAGATTTCAGACTTCCTGCTCACAATGCCAGGGCACTAGAAAATGCTTTCAGGTTTGTCCACAACTTCCTGGAGGAAAGGAAAAGGTGTTTTGAGGATTAATTAATGAGAAATATGCTTTGTACCCCTTGCTTTTTCCAACCTGGCTATAATTGACCATAAGGCAACAGCCTCCACCAAACCATGCTCTGTCTTTTTTACTGAAAACTTCAAGGCCAATGAAATCCCTGAACTTGGCTTAAAATGCTACTGAAACATAATTAATTGTCTCCTTGTGTGTAACACAGCTGTCCATGCCTGTGTCCAGACCAGGGTGCAGAATTCAGGATTTGTTCAGAAAATGGATGGGCTCAAAGACTGAGGATGCCAAAAGCACCCAGATTTGGCCATTCAGAGAATTCCCAGAAGCACTTTTTGTGCAGCAACATCCGTAAATCAAAGCATGTTATTTTCCACCCTCATAATCAAGAGATTTGCTGGATTATCTGGAGCTGTGTCTGCCCATGACAGACGAAGCTGTTGAAGCTCACTGCAGCTGCTGAAAGGCACACTCAGGCAAAGAGCCCGAGCAGTGAACTCGGTGCTCACTCCCAATTAGGAAAACTCTCGGTGTGACGAGGAAAGAGCCCCTCAGAGGCAGGGGAGTGGCCACAGGTGACAAATGTGCAGGCCAGCAGAGGGAGGAGCAGGCTGCCGTCCATGAGAAACCAGAGGGGAGACAGCAGAACTTTAAAAGGCAGCTTTGCCAGCGAGCACAGCCTCAATTAACAAGCTGTATTTGCAAGGCCAGACTCCAAAATGCTCCTCAGTAGCCAATCATCTAAGCCATGCTAAAGACACACCATTATAGCACAGAACTGGGGATCAGCTGGCTGAACTAATCCCAGGCAGATGCTAAAACTGCCAGCAAATAGGTCAGTAAAGTATCCCACAGCATGCAGGGCTCTGGCTGGGAACACTCACACACCACTCCTGCACCTGTGGGAAGGGTTTGGGAGGTTCCTCCCAGCCCCAAATCCATTTATTAAATATTTCATTCTGTGGTTCAGGGGAAGGGAAGTCACAGCCCACCTCACTGCCAGGAAGCCTTTTCATTGTTACCTTTCCAGGTGATGTTGGGCAGAAGTAATTCACTCAGGTAGGAGCAAAAATGCCTTTGGGCATTACTGACAATTCCAGACTACTCCAACCAGAATAGAAATCAGATGTGGAGACTGTATTATAAAACTCTGCAAATTACTTAAATCAAGCCAAAAGGGACAAGGTTAAACTAAGATTCCTTTCTTGCTCTGCCCTCCACATCTGTGGAGTGCACATGACAAAATTAAATACAGCTGTGCACTTTCAGATGCAGCACAAGTCATTTATTAACCTACACAAGGTCCAAACACAAAAGCATGGGCTGAGTTATCCCAGGTACTTTTTAAAGCACTGCTCTCAAAAGAGACTTGTGACAGATTCCATCTTTGGCAAGATTCAGGACTGTGTCTTCCTGAGCCTCTGCTGCCATCAGTGACCTTTACAGTAACACAATAAATATTTTAGCATATAATGAATTTGCTGCATTACATTTGCTCTTTGGGCTGTTGAAGATCAGCCAGGAACCGATCGATTGGAGGCACAAAGCTCCCATAAAACTGAGAGTTACAATGGAGGTCTTACTACCTGCAGCAAAGAGAAAAAAAAGGTGTTGAAAAAAACCCCAAACCAACTCATGAGCTCTCCTTTTACATAAAATTCCATCAGATTCACTGTAGCAGCCCTGAGATCCCTGCAGTCACTCAAGCAGGACTGGCCCCAAAGCTGCATCTTTATTGTTTTGAATTCCAAGATTCGTTTCTGCCAGCAGCAAAACTTTCAAAAACAACCTCAAAAACCCCCCAAACTTCCCAGGAGTTTGAGGGACAGGCTCTGAAACACGAGGGAAGCTGGTTGAGCTCCAGTTCTGCCATCAGCTCTTTTGGATCACTCAGATCCCTTCAGACACCTGCAGCTCCATTTCTCTGCCTGCTTGGAGGTGTCAGGGCTTTGTCGTTCTGCAGCAGCACCTCAGGAACACGTGGAGCTGTTCACCTGCACAAAGGCAGCAGATACCAGCCCTGTTGATCTGTGCCAAGACCTCAGCCAGCCAGATTGCCTCTTTTTTTTTTTTTTTTTTTTTTTTTTTTGGATCTCATTTTTAGTAGATTTAGAAAAATCATCCCAAGGGTATGGCAAGGGACCAGAATGTGGAAGATCATTTCATGGCATCTGTAATAGCACACAGTTAACAACACCACCTCAATTTCTGTCTGATGACCTCACTCACTGGGAAGGGTTTTTATCACCCTCGGTATCTTTGCAAACACTCCCCCTCCCTGTCTCCACCAAGTCTTTCCTCACTGCCACAGAAGCCCAAGGCTTCTCTCTCCTCCCCTAGAGCTGCAGTCAAGGTGAGATCTTCATTTCCTCATTTCCTCTGCCATCTGCAATGAAACTGGCTCCACACCTGTGCCAAACAAGCTGGAACTACACCATTAATTTCAGCTTAGTCAGCTCGCCCTACAGACTAAGTCAATATTTGACAGATATTTAGCAAAGACTACAATTGATTTAAATTCAGCACATTGTGCCCAGCAGAAGAGATACAGCAGAGATGAGTCTGCTTGAGGGAAAATGAGGGAAAAACACCAGATAATCAGATTTCTTTTGGATGGAGACCTCCTGTTACTATTTAAAATAAAAAAGGGGGTTAGGGATAGAAAGACCAGTCCCAAAGCAAGGCTGCTTCCCGAGAAACACCCAGCATTCCCGGGAGTGAGAACATCTCAGCTTTCAGAGAGGCAGGGTTGCTAAGGCAAACAAACAAAAGGCTCCTTGTGTGCAGCCCACAGCTCCTCAGCACATCCCAGCGCTGCTGGGGCAGCCCATCCACGGAGCTCCAGCTGAACCCAGGCTCCACGGCCAAGCCGTGCCCCTCTGAGCAGCCCTCCAGAGCCATTTGGGGTTTCTGGTGTCTTCCCAGCTGCTGCACAGCTGGCAGGGAGCAGGGAAATTCTGAGGAAAAGGATTTATGTGAAAACAATGCCAAAGAGGAAGGAGTCAAACCAGCAAGAAGGAGTGTGGGGAATAAAATTATAATAAACAGAACAAATCGAGCACGACTCCACCATGAACTGCAAGTGGTTCTCTACTCTTAGTTTTCAACCACAGAAAAAAATAAACCACGGTTTATTTGAGGTGAGGGGCGGATCAGCTGCAGGAGAGCCCCTGAGCTTCCCAGCCCTCACAGAATTTTGGTGAGACTCTGAAATCCAGCTGTTTGAAAGCAGCACAACCCAGCAGATCTCAGTGCTGTGAGTCAGATGCTCTCACAGATGGGAGCTCTCCCCCAGTTCAGCGTCAGCACAAGGAGCCCTCAGAGCAGGAAAAGCTGCTGAAGCCACCCCACGTGCCAGGCTGGGTAATGAACCCCCAAACAGGCTCACCCCACACTGGGACGGCTTTTAAAATGAAGCTGCTCCAGGTTTGAAGTTGGCATTTTTTGCTTTTTGATAGAAAAAGCCAGAGAAGATGGAAGCAATTCCTTTAAGTGTCACTGCAATTTCTGGTGTCACATCTTCCCTCCACCAGCACAGGCAGACACTGCAAATCCTGGATGTCTCCAACCCTGCTGGCTGCCAAAGCCCTGTGCTTACACCACGAGCTCCGGGAAATGGTGCCAAAATTGAGGATTAAAGGAATAGGTCAGTGAAGAACTCCAATAAACAGAGCATCCCAGGGAGGAGGAGGAGGGGGAGCGTGATCCAAACCTTCCTCTTCCTCACCAAAGCCCCCTCCTGTCAGCAGACACCAAGCACTGCACAGACCAGAGCTGCCACCAGCAGAGAAAGCTGCTCTTGTAATTTTCACGCTTAAAAAAAAAAAAAATAAAATTAAATGTTCCTTGTTTTGTACAAAAACTGGCTGGGAGAGGAGAGTCCCAACACCAAGCAAACACTGCACAGGCTGCAGGACGAGGAGTCTCCCACCCAGCAGTGCCCCAGGGACCCTGCAGGGAGTGAATCCTGCTCGGCCAAAGGAACGAGGCTGCAAAGAGACACCGATAAACAACCCCGTGGTGCTGCAGCTCACCAAAGGGACGGCTCAGGGTTTCCATTCAGTCACAAAGTAAAGCTTGAAACCAAAAAGATGCATATCAAGGTTTATAGGTTTTCTCTTGCCCCTGGACACAGTCTCTGGCTGCAGAAGCTGAAGGAAACCTCACGGTGTGGACACACAAATGAACCCTGCATCTGAAAGCAGAGAGAACAAAGCTCTGGTGGATGCGTGTGGGAAATTGGGCAGCCTGACAGATTTCACCCGGCTTTATCCCCTGGCAAATCAGCTACTGTTTAAACTGGGAGCTTGGGCATTACATCATCTGTTTGCAGAGAAGGGTTTTTTTAATTTCTAATTTTTTTTTTTTAAAGCTCAACCATTATTGTATTCACAGCTTGAGGAACATTGCTCATTCCAAACAAACTCAACGAAATGAAGGGGTGGATGAAGCTCTTTGCAGGAGCAGGGAAGCACACACCTAAACTGCTCTGCAAGTTCAAACAGTGAAAGATCTTATCTGGAATTTAGCAGGAAATATGGAGCCCCTCAGGTTTGTCTGTTCAGATCCAAGGATGAAAAACTCAATTTTTCAAGTCAGGATGTGCAAAACCAGCCTGATGAGGAGGCTGGAATCACTGAGCTGCTGCTCATTGTGGCTGGGTCCCATTTGATTCTTTCTGTCGTTTCTGTCCCCTGTGGAAACAACTGCAGGGTTCAGTCCTTGGGGACACCACGCTGCCTTGAGGGATCAGCCTGAGGGGAAGGGAAACTCCAAACTGAGCTAGTGGGCATAACTCTGGCATCTGCTGTCTTGTTCCAGCTTGGACACTCATTCTGAGATTGAATTTTCCCTTGAGAGATGCCGATGTCCATCAGTGCAATTTTCTCCTCCAGAGCTGGCAGAAGCTGAGTTTTGCAGCATCTGCTCCTTGGCAAGGCTCTCCCAGAGTCTCCTTTGGTGTTTTTGGAGGATCAGGCTCTCCCAGCCCCAACAAGTGCAGCTCCAGCAAACACAGAGAGCAAGGAGCTGCCGTGTGCAAACCTGAATGCTCGGAGCTTTCACACAATGTGTTTGTCTGACCTTCGCTCTCTGAGGGTTGTCAGATTTTGAAGTGGAAAAAAGGCAGAATTTTCAAAAGGGAAAAAGGAAGAACCATTGGTGTCATCCATGAAAAGAGCAGGTTTCACACAGAGTTGGTGTGGAGCAGGGCCCTCAGGTATTGGACATTTTCCTACAAACCAAACCCACAGTGGGCTCTCACCACAACCCCGTGGCATTGAGGAACCAGATTTCACAACAGCTCTGCTAAAACTTTGTAAAAAAAAAAAAAATTATAATCTTTTTTTTCTTTCCCTAACCCTGGCAAGGTTCCATTATCTAATCACATTACAACCTCTAAAGCTGAAAAAGAAAAAAAAAGCAAGCAAAAAACCCAACATAACACAAACCCAAAGCAAACCCACAAATGAAACCAACCAAAAACCCACAGACCTTTCATCATCACGTCTCTAGACATTCAAAAATACAGCAAGAATTTTCTCCTTCAATTAAGAAATAAATAAATATTTATTTTGTAATAATACCCAGGATAAACAATTCTGGCTTAAAAAAATGCGGGCAAACAACCACAGCAAAAAGTTTCAAAAATTTCATCTATGGAACTCCTGTCAAACAGAGCTTAACCTTTAAAAAAGCAAAAAAACAGTAATGCACACAGAAAAACAGGCTTTGCTGTCAGAATGTAATTAAAAAACTCAAAACAACTCAATTTTGCTCTGTATCAAGACTGCCAAGAGCTGATGTGGGAGAAAGTCAAGCAAACAAATTTTCTCTCTGAGATTCCAAAAGGTCATTTCAAACAATTACTAAAACCCAGTACTGCAAACAACAAATGCCAGTTCTTTTTGGGGGTTTTTTCAATTTACAAGATATCTTTACTGCTCCAGTTATTACCTGGGAAGAATAATAATCCCAGGGATTGTGCAGATGATTAAATAATTGTAAGAATTACTAAGGAACCATTAAAATTGCATTTCAAAGAGAATTGAGAACTGTTTGTTTCTTCTTCCTCTGCTTTTGCATAACAGTTCCCAAAAAAGTCTCATCTGCAGCTCAGCTTGGGCCAGGATGGAGACATTCCACTGGACAGGAAGTGAGGGACGTTATTAATTTCACTTCTCACAACAGAAAAGGAGAATTCATAACAAAGAAACATCGGAATAAAAAGTCAGGCAATAAAAAGAAGCCCCAGATTTGTACCCAATACACATTTTTCCAGTTGTCTTGTTACCAAGAACCTTCAAAAAGTGGCATTTTCCTCTCTCAGTGCCACTCCAGCCCCACTGACAGGAAGTGCCTGTGTCAGCACAAAGCTCTGCTGAAAAATGAGCATCTGATTCTGGTGACCTTCACAGTCACATCCAACAGCCAACTATTGCTGTCCATTCAGTGTGCTCACCCAGAACAAGTTCATTAAATCACCCTCCTGGTCCTGAGCACACCTGGGGCTGCAGGGAACAGAAAAGGTGCAGAAAGGTAAAGGGAGCACACCTGGGGCTGCAGGGAACAGAAAAGGTGCAGGAAAGGTAAAGGGAGCACACCTGGGGCTGCAGGGAACAGAAAAGGTGCAGAAAGGATGAAGGGAGCACACCTGGGGCTGCAGGGAACAGAAAAGGTGCAGGAAAGGTAAAGGGAGCACACCTGGGGCTGCAGGGAACAGAAAAGGTGCAGAAAGGATGAAGGGAGCACACCTGGGGCTGCAGGGAACAGAAAAGGTGCAGAAGGACAGAGGGAGCACACCTGGGGCTGCAGGGAACAGAAAAGGTGCAGAAGCACAAAGGGAGCACACCTGGGGCTGCAGGGAACAGAAAAGGTGCAGAAAGGTAAAGGGAGCACACCTGGGGCTGCAGGGAACAGAAAAGGTGCAGGAAAGGTAAAGGGAGCACACCTGGGGCTGCAGGGAACAGAAAAGGTGCAGAAGGACAAAGGGAGCACACCTGGGGCTGCAGGGAACAGAAAAGGTGCAGAAAGGATGAAGGGAGCACACCTGGGGCTGCAGGGAACAGAAAAGGTGCAGGAAAGGATGAAGGGAGCACACCTGGGGCTGCAGGGAACAGAAAAGGTGCAGGAAGGATGAAGGGAGCACACCTGGGGCTGCAGGGAACAGAAAAGGTGCAGAAATACAAAGGGAGCACACCTGGGGCTGCAGGGAACAGAAAAGGTGCAGAAGCACAAAGGGAGCACACCTGGGGCTGCAGGGAACAGAAAAGGTGCAGGAAAGGATGAAGGGAGCACACCTGGGGCTGCAGGGAACAGAAAAGGTGCAGGAAGGATGAAGGGAGCACACCTGGGGCTGCAGGGAACAGAAAAGGTGCAGAAGGACAGAGGGAGCACACCTGGGGCTGCAGGGAACAGAAAAGGTGCAGGAAAGGATGAAGGGAGCACACCTGGGGCTGCAGGGAACAGAAAAGGTGCAGAAAGGATGAAGGGAGCACACCTGGGGCTGCAGGGAACAGAAAAGGTGCAGAAATACAAAGGGAGCACACCTGGGGCTGCAGGGAACAGAAAAGGTGCAGAAATACAAAGGGAGCACACCTGGGGCTGCAGGGAACAGAAAAGGTGCAGAAGGACAGAGGGAGCACACCTGGGGCTGCAGGGAACAGAAAAGGTGCAGAAGGACAAAGGGAGCACACCTGGGGCTGCAGGGAACAGAAAAGGTGCAGGAAAGGTAAAGGGAGCACACCTAGGGCTGCAGGGAACAGAAAAGGTGCAGGAAAGGTAAAGGGAGCACACCTGGGGCTGCAGGGAACAGAAAAGGTGCAGAAGGACAAAGGGAGCACACCTGGGGCTGCAGGGAACAGAAAAGGTGCAGAAGGACAAAGGGAGCACACCTGGGGCTGCAGGGAACAGAAAAGGTGCAGGAAGGATGAAGGGAGCACACCTGGGGCTGCAGGGAACAGAAAAGGTGCAGAAATACAAAGGGAGCACACCTGGGGCTGCAGGGAACAGAAAAGGTGCAGGAAGGATGAAGGGAGCACACCTGGGGCTGCAGGGAACAGAAAAGGTGCAGAAGCACAAAGGGAGCACACCTGGGGCTGCAGGGAACAGAAAAGGTGCAGGAAAGGTAAAGGGAGCACACCTGGGGCTGCAGGGAACAGAAAAGGTGCAGAAATACAAAGGGAGCACACCTGGGGCTGCAGGGAACAGAAAAGGGGCAGAAAGGATGAAGGGAGCACACCTGGGGCTGCAGGGAACAGAAAAGGTGCAGAAATACAAAGGGAGCACACCTGGGGCTGCAGGGAACAGAAAAGGTGCAGGAAAGGTAAAGGGAGCACACCTGGGGCTGCAGGGAACAGAAAAGGGGCAGAAGGACAGAGGGAGCACACCTGGGGCTGCAGGGAACAGAAAAGGTGCAGAAGGACAAAGGGAGCACACCTGGGGCTGCAGGGAACAGAAAAGGTGCAGGAAGGATGAAGGGAGCACACCTGGGGCTGCAGGGAACAGAAAAGGTGCAGAAATACAAAGGGAGCACACCTGGGGCTGCAGGGAACAGAAAAGGTGCAGGAAGGATGAAGGGAGCACACCTGGGGCTGCAGGGAACAGAAAAGGTGCAGAAGCACAAAGGGAGCACACCTGGGGCTGCAGGGAACAGAAAAGGTGCAGGAAAGGTAAAGGGAGCACACCTGGGGCTGCAGGGAACAGAAAAGGTGCAGAAATACAAAGGGAGCACACCTGGGGCTGCAGGGAACAGAAAAGGGGCAGAAAGGATGAAGGGAGCACACCTGGGGCTGCAGGGAACAGAAAAGGTGCAGAAATACAAAGGGAGCACACCTGGGGCTGCAGGGAACAGAAAAGGTGCAGGAAAGGTAAAGGGAGCACACCTGGGGCTGCAGGGAACAGAAAAGGGGCAGAAGGACAGAGGGAGCACACCTGGGGCTGCAGGGAACAGAAAAGGTGCAGAAATACAAAGAGAGCACACCTGGGGCTGCAGGGAACAGAAAAGGTGCAGGAAAGGTAAAGGGAGCACACCTGGGGCTGCAGGGAACAGAAAAGGTGCAGAAGGACAAAGGGAGCACACCTGGGGCTGCAGGGAGGACAGAAGGGTGCTGGGACAGCTCCCTGACACAGCTCAGTGGCTGTGGCACTGTCCCACTGCCCATTTCCCACCTGCCATTACTCCTGTGACTGCCAGGAAAGGGGCTGGAAAGCTGCTGGGGGGAACAGGACCTGGGGGAGGTGGTCCACAGGCAGGTGCCCGTGAGCCCAGGTGTGCCCAAGGCGGGCAGAGAGGCTGGTGGCATCAGAGCTGGCCCAGCTCTGGGGTGGCAGCAGGGCCAGGGCACTGCTGGGGCACCTCCAGCCCTGGGGACAGCTCTGGGACAAGGACATTGAGGGGCTGGAGGGTGTCCAGGGATGGGAACAGAGCTGGGGAAGGGGCTGGAGCACCAGGAGGGGCTGAGGGAGCTGGGGAAGGGGCTCAGCCTGGAGAAAAGGAGGCCCAGGAGGGAATTTTTCCCTCTCTGACATTCCCTGATGGGACAGGGAAGGCAGGAGGGATCAGGCTCTACGCCCAGGAACAGGGGCAGGATGAGATGAACGGCCAGGGCAGGCTCAGGTTGGATAACAAGGAATTTTTTCACTTGAAGGGTTGTCCAGCCCTGGCACAGCTGCCCAGGCAGGGGTGGAGTCTCCATCCCTGCAGGGATTTAAAAGCCCCATGGATGTGGCACTTGGGGACATGGGGCAGTGGTGGGGGATGGTTGGACTCCATGATCTCCAAGTGCTTTTCCAATCTAAACCATTCTCTGATCCCCCTCCAAGGACTCTCCAGCATGAAACCAGCCCTTGCCTTGTGCTCCCTGCCACCAAGGGGACTCCCCATCTCCTACCAGAAATCCCTCAAGCACTTTGCTGTTGGATTTTCAAACTGGGATTGTTCAGACAGGGACTGCAAAGCTGAGAGAGGGAGAGGGACCAAGGCCACTCCTTCAAGCAGCAGCCTGTGAAATCAGCTCACCCATGTCACAAATTTTAAATCTGAAGGTCAGCGTCAACAAGTACCAGGCAGTGCTTCCCTGCCTCACAGGCACTCTGCCATACACTCAGACACTATGGAAACCTTAACCTGTATATCCTGAGCAGGAGGAGGAGAAGGAGGTGACAGAAAAGCTTGGATATAATTCCCTCTCTCCTCAAAAGACTCCACATAAACACACAAACAGCCTGAACAGGGAGATCTCTTGATGCACATACAACAGCTTTTGGTAACCAGGCTAAGAATAGGTACAGGGACAGCAAAGTGCCCAAGTGAGACTCCCCTGCACAGGAACACCGAGCTCACAAGAAGCATTCCCAACACTGCTCCTGCTTTAATCGGTTTGGAGGAGGGGAAATTCACTTTGGTTCTTTCTCTAACACTCGCTCCATTGCGTTTGTCAGGCAGCTGCCCCTGTGTGTCCCAGGGAGAGCTCCGGGACCGGGGCTCGCCTGCCGGCGCACGCGGCACAGATCAGAGACGGGCACGGAAACAGGAGCCAGACCTGTCTGCACATTCCAGTCACTCCTTCCCAGGCAAAGGAATTACACAGAGACAGAGTCAGAGCAGAGCCTGGCTCATGCTGCTGTCAGCTACCCGTGGAGAGGCTCCTGGCACTGCCACCTGAGCAATGGCACCTGGAACACGAGCTCAGTGAAACGCTCGGCGCACACCAAAACATCTTCCCCAACATCTCGTTTATAATTCTGTAGCTTGGCCTTTCTAATCAAAATCATCGTTGTCCCAACAAAGTAAAAGTCATTTCCAGAGAAAGAGCAGGTCTGATCCCTGAGGGATGGAGGGACATCAGCTTGTGTACAAAATCCTTGAGGTACCTGCCAGCTCCAGCTCAATCCCCACTCCTAACTAACTACACCCTTGAGACGCTGGCAAAAGGCTTCCTGCTATTCATCACTGCCACAAAGTGAAAACAGAGGCAGAAAACCCTGGAGGCAAATGCAAGAAACCAACTGCAGGATTTCTTTGAATATTTTTTTATTACATCTTGATTTTTGTTAAAAATTCTCAGAGTCACATCAACAATGACACCTTGAAGATGTTACTAATTTACAGCTTTCCCTGTGAAGAATGGCAGCCTCAAACCTGTGTAAAAGGTAAGGAGTGCGAGTTTGTGGACTATCACAGAGTCCAGCAGCAAAAAAACCAAAACGCTTTTGGGTCCAGCAAATCTGACCTGCTCTGCTGGAAGGGAACAACCTCAGAATCAGCTCCACCTCCTGCTTTTAACAACCACCCCACAAGATCAGTACAAGGACAGCTCTCCCCTTTCTCCAGGTCCTTGGTTTTGTTTGGGATGCACCCTTGAGAACTTTGCAAGGCAAGGCTTAACAGCTAACTGTCAGCTGCCACAGGAATTAGTGGCACCTTTCCAGGGCATCCATCTCTGGCTGCTTTTCCAATAGCTGGCTCCTCCTCAATGCCCACATTCCAATGGTGGCACACAAGGTAGGCGGCAGATTCATTTAGAAGCACCCAAGGTCTTCCCAGGAGAGATGCCTAAGGAAAGAAATAGCTAAACAATGCACGGGTTGGTTTTTTTTTTTTCCTTCCTATTTGCTATGCAAGTGCTATCTTTATTAATTATCTGAGAACCATGCTAACCTATTCCCTGACATGTATTATTAGATGTACAATGCATTTCTGGGAGTCAGTGGGCTCCTGTATCAAATGATCAGCAAATTTCCTCTAATGAGGAAGATAAGATCGTACAGTTCTGACTTCTGCCCACCTTGTGGTCACACATCCCAGCTTTGATGTGTGATGGTTTAGGTTGGGAGGGACCTTAAAGCTCATCCCATTCCATGAGCAGGGACACCTTCCACCATCCCAGGTTGATCCAGCTTATATCAAAGGTTACCAACCCTGCAAACAGAAAGGGAATTCAGGACTGCTCTGCTTAGACTTTCCAGACCCCTCAGAAAGAAGCTCACAGCATTTCTTTATATATTTAGGCTCTGCTCTCAACTCTGAGGCTCCCCACTTGTTTGGCAGCTTCTCCTCATCACAAGCTCCAACGCTTCCCCGCCAACCTTTTCCAGGCATCATCTGCGTGTCAGCAGCACTCCCCAGCATATCCTCCACTCCCCAGCACACCAACACAATCCAGAACACATCACTTCCCACCGAGTGCCTCCACAGAGCAGACCTGCAGCATAATGACTTCCTCGTGCCCGCAGTAGAAGCGCTGGGAGACGCACGAATCGCAGCCCGGGCGCTCCCGCGTTGCGCGCGGTGCGAGGGCTGCGTCGGGGGGAAGGCAAAGAAGCTTTTCCCACGTTCAGTGACGTGCTCAGCTCCATCAAATGCAGGCCCCAAAGGTTGGAAGTGGAGATGTGCTGATGGGACAGCGATGGAGGATGGTGGAGGGTTTTAAGTGTATTGTTTTTATAAGCAGAGAAGCCAATTTTCAAATTAAGCGTCCAAATTTGAATTCGTCATTTCTTTGTCTGGATTAACAAAGCACCCAACCTGTCAAGAAGTGTTCCCTGAGGAAGGCAGTGCATGGGCAGAGCAATGCACTGCCTGCTCCCTGGCACTGTGGCCTTTAAACAAAGTGAACTCACTTCCAGGTGAATCCATGGATGCCAAATATCCCAGCACAGATTTGAGGTGGCTTTGTTACACAGAACAGGAAAACAGCTCATCCAGAGACAGACGTTGGAGCCCACACTTCAGGCAAGGCTGGTACCAAAACACAACAGGAAGGAAAACAAACCTCAGGCTGCCTGCACTGTCGCTGTCCCTGAGATTAAAGTCACATGAGAAGGTACCTGGAAGTATTTTGAACCACAAGAGAAAGCATTTTATGAGACAAGACAGGTAAAGGACCAAGCAGCTGGGCACTGTGCAAAGCAGGGGAATAAAAATGTTACTTTTGCACTGGGGAATGTTCTTAACGTTTCCTGTTAGAAGAAACTTGGAAGTGTTTCTTAGGATCCATGGGTTAATCCCGTGTTCTGGTACCACTCACAGGCAGACGTTTGCATTAGAAAAGTGGCACATTTTCTTAATGCACCAAAATTCACAGGGAAAGGGGAGGGCAGAGGAGAGCAGAGCAAACACAGACTCCAGGCAACAAGATTCCAGTCATTTAGGAAGCTGAGTGTAAGAGCAGAAAATCTGAAACTCATTAAGAATATTTGCCTTAAAATAGTCCTTGTGTCCATTAGTGGCTCCAGATGAACTGCTGGTTTGGAGGTGTAGGGTTCTGTCCCACACACACAAAAAAAAAAAAAAAAAAAAAAAACATACAGGATTGATCTGATTGATTTATAAGTGTCAATGTTCTGTATTTCACTCAATTTTACCCTTGAGGAACAGGTCATTTGTAGTGTGATTGGTTATGTCAACACAGCCCTGAGAAACCATTATCCATTTACCACAATTAGCAGGGACAGATCATCAAATCCCAGAATGGTTTGGGTTGGGAGGGACCTTAAAGCTCACCCCAATTCCACCCCCTGCCATGGCCAGGGACACTTTCCACCATCCCAGGCTGATCCAAGCCTGGCCTTGGACACTTCCAGGGATCCAGGGGCAGCCACAGCTTCTCTGGGAATTCTGTGCCAAGGCCTCACCACCCTCCCAGCAAAGAATTCTTTCCTAAAATCCAACCTAAACCTGCCCTCTTTCATCCCACATGGATTAGTCAGACCTCTAAACTGGTAACAGGCACCAATTAACAAACAGCAACAACTGCACAGAAACGAGATTTCAATTTGCACTTCAAACCTGGCCCTGCAAGTGCTGCAATAACATCAATTTACCTGGTGGGCCAGGCTGCCCACACCGGGACGAGCTGCACATTGTTCTGCCTTTATCCTTCCTAAAGAAACACCAAAACCTCAAACTGGCTTTGCACCTCTTCTCAGGCAGCATCCACCACCAGGATTTGCATGTGCTGAGCTGCAAGAGCCAAACTCAAGCACAACAAACCCCAGTGAACAGCACTTTTAAGTGCTTCCTGAGAAGAAAACTCTGCTTATTTTGCTTGTTGGGGGTTTTGCTCACTAAGAGTAACACCAAATATTCCACCGTGAGTTAAAATCCCAGTTAGGAGGCGCTTCAAAATGTTTACAGTCTGCTCCTTCTCACAAAAATAAAGGTATTTAGCACAGATTGCAGGAAAAATCTCTGGTGATGAGACAGGAGCCAATGACCATGAGGTCCCTTCCAGTTCACTGCTCCTGTGGGGTCTCCAAAGCAGAAGAATTGTCTCTGGAGCAGGAAGCAATTCACAAAGGGCCGCCGTGATCTTGGCATCAAACAGGTAACAGCTGTGGTGAGCTGCAGTCCCCAGCCTGGTGAAAACATTACTGTGGGCAGCAGGAGAAATGCCCTGGGAAAACAGGCAAGGCAACTGGGAGAGGTGACAGGAGCCAATGAGCAAGGAGAAAAAATCAGGCAACAGAGCCTGGAAGGGAAAAACAACAAATACACACAAAATATACACAGCCAGGAGAGAGAGACTAAAAACTTAAGCTGAAGGTGTCGTGGCATTTCAAGAATGAATAGCCGTGGGAAGCAGGCTCAGGAAGGGCTCTGGCTCCCCATAAGCAAACAAAACTTGGGAATGCATCAACATCAACTCATCAGCTAAACAGTCCCAGAGATGCACAAATATTCAAGGGAAGATGATGATGATGAGGATGATGATGATGATGATATCTTTCCCAGGCCATCTGAAGAGCACACAAACAAACCTCCAATTTTGCCATTGAGACCCAGCCTAAGTGAAGGCAATTCAACAATCATGTTTCACTTGTTCCCAGCATTTGCTTCTTTCGCTGTGACTTAACTGCCAACATCCATCCTCACGTGCAAACAAACACGAGAGCCAAAAGTCCCCACTTGAAAAATCAGAGGATTCCAGAAAACTGCTCTGGACTTCCCTTCTGCAACACAACATCAAGAAGTTCAAGAACTGTCTGTACCACAGCTGAGCTGCCGGAAAAATCTGCTCAACGAAGGCAGGCAATTATCCCAGCTCCAGAATCCCTGAACACCCAGCTGAACCCATGCAAAGTTCCATTTCTGGAAGGAGAAATGGAAAAGCAGAGGCATCCCAAAGGCCTGAGTGGGTACAGATAACACTGCATGATAACAACTGGGCTCTCAGATGGCAAGTGAAGTTAAGGGATTTGTCAGGGGGAGATGAATCTCTCTCCCCATCACCACGTAATCAGACTGTGGTTCATTTCTGCTGCTATTTCTGCATAGAAACGAGTTTAAGATTACTCAGTACTTGATAAAAGCCGCCAACCCACGTTCCAAGATGTTACTATCTCGGATATCAGAGATTTCTCCATGAGAACAGAAATATCTCAGATAATCACCTGCATGTGACACTCCTCTCAGGAAACAAAGTTACTTAATCTTCTTCACACACATGTGAGGCTGGCAGCACAAGAAACCCAGGCACTTTCAAGTTATCATATCACGGTATCAACGCACGCGGTCTATCAGACTCACATAAAAGCAACAAGAGGTCAGAAAGTGGTCAGTGCTTGGATTTTAACACACACACAGCAACAGAACAGCTTATCTAAAGTGCTTCTCAGCATCTCTGTGAATCCTTAATGCCATTTGAACCATTTCCAGCCCCTTCAGGCTCCAAATTGTTTGGGTTTGGACCAGCGTAACGGGGCGTTAGCCTGTCAACATTAAGGTATTATCACCACACAGGTAAAATTTTTGGTAAAGACCCCGATGTTTTTTGAGCAGGAAGGGACCTCGTGTGGGAAAAAATAATAACATGGACCTCAACTTTAGTAAATAGCTCACAGGAGCGCAATACCAGCCATGCTAAGTAGCCAAGAGTGAGGGCAGCCTCGTCCTTGCTGTCCTCAGCAGCTCACAAGGCAGAACCCCAGCAAGAACCACAGGGAGCACAACTCAGAGTGCGAGAAATGGGGCTGCACTGGCCAGGGTGGATGTGACGGTCCCTGAAACGCTGGGGATCCACTGGCGGGATAAGAAGGTCTCAGGATCCTTGCTGGATGCAGGAGGGAGGACAGGCAGGAAGGCTGGAGCCTGTCAGCAGCACCTGGGCACCACAGCTCTCCTGTCATGAGGGTCCCCAGGCTTGTGGGGACCCCTCCACAGTGTCCCTCACTCTGTGAGACCCCCACAGTGCCCTTCACGCTGTGAGGGACTCTCACAGCCCACCAGCCCTGAGGGGCTATCCCAGCCTTGTGGGGGTCCCCCCTTGCAGTGTGACATCCCCACAATGCTTCTCATGCTGTGAGGTGAGGGACTCTCCTCACAGCCTCACCAGCCCTGAAGGAACCCCCAGCCCTGATGGAGCTCCCGCACCGTGCCCCCAGCCCTGAGGGACCCCCTCACAAACCTCCATATCTGAGGGACTCCCCTCACAAACCCCCAGCCCTGAGGGACCCTCCTCACAAACCTCCATTCCTGAGTGACCTCCTCACAAACCTCCATTTCCGAGGGACCCCCCTCACAAACCTCCGTTCCTGAGCGACCCCCTTCACAAACCTCCATTCCTGAGTGACCCCCTCACACACCCTCAGCCCTGAGGGACCCCCCTCACAAACGCCCATCCCTGACGGACCCCCCTCACAGACCCCCCCCCCCCCCCCCAGCTCTCAGGAACCTCAACCCACCGTGCCCCCAGCCCTGAGCTACCCCCTCACAAACCTCCATCCCTGAGGGACCCTCTCACAAACGTCCCTCCCTGAGGGATCCCCTCACACACCCCCATTCCTGAGGGAGCCCCTCACAAACCCCCATTCCTGAGGGAGCCCGCTCACACATCCCCAGCTCTCAGGAACCTCTCCCTGACGGATCCTCGCTCATAGCCCCCCCAGCCCTGAAGGATCCCCGCTCACAGCTCCCTCCAGCCCTAAAGGATCCCCCCTCACAGCTCCCTCCACCGCTAAGGGATCCCCGCTCACGGCTCGCCCAGCCTTGAGGGACCCCTCTCGCAGTCCCCCCAGCCCTGAGGGACCCCCGCTCAGAGCTCCCCCGGCCCTCAGGGACCCCGCGCCCCCTTCCAGCCCCTCAGGGACGCCCCAGCCGAGCCCCCCCCCCCACGCCGCCGCTCCAGGGGGCTTCCCCCGGACTGTACCATTCCCGCCTTACCCGGCCCCACGGGCTGCCGCGGGGGGGTTCCGGGGGGGTGTTACCGCTCTCCCACCTTCCTCCCCCTCTCCCCGCGCGTGGTACGGTCCGCTCCTACCTCTCGGCGCCCTCACTTCGCCCTCCCGGCAGAGCCGCTAGTGGCTGGGGGGGGAGCCATAGCCGCTGCCTCGTCTTCCCGCTCTGTCCGCCCTCCCCTGCTCCCCCCCCCACGGGCCGGACACAGTTGGTTTATTCCGAGAAGCCGGCCGGTCTTCTCCCCTTAAACCGCTGGGTCTCGCACGTCTTCGGCCATTTCCGACCGAACCGGCGGAAGTTGCCGAAGTGGCGGCGGAACTTAACGAAGAGAGGCGGCGATAGCCGAAGCGGGGGCGGAGATAGGCGAAGCGGGGGCGGAGATACGCGAAGCGGGGGCGGAGATACCCGAAGGGTTGAGGGCGGGGAGCAGCGAGACTCTCGCCTCCGGAACCTGCCGGGAACAGCCGAAGCTTCCCCCGGCTCGGCTCTCGCCACTGCGCACGCGCATTGCGCCCGGGAGCGTTTTCCCGCCTAAAAGGCGGGCGCGCGCCCCCCGTCCCTCACACCCTCCTCTCCCCTCATGGAGGAGCCGCCATGTTGGCAGTGTGCGATGCTGCCTCGAAGGGGCAGCCGCAGCCCGGCCCTGTGGGCAAGCAGCTCTGTGTGTCCCCTAAAACCCTGTCAGAGTGTCCTCCTGGAGCTCAGACAGTCCGTGCAGTGCTTTGTATCTCCCAAGAACTCTGTGAGGATGCCGCCATGGAGCTCCATCATGCCTCAGCCCTATACTGGGGACCGCTGAGAGACGTCCAGGTGCCTCCTGGTAAAAGGGGTTAGGAAAACAACTGTATTGTGGGAAACTGATCAGCAGATACTAAAATATCACTGTGGTTTGGAGTTTGTTACCAAATAACATCCAGATCCACGCTGGAGGGTTGGCGTGAATAGCATCAGTGGTTAAATGTTGTGAAGTCAGAGGAGCCATGTAGAAATAAGCAAGTACCAAACATAGCATGCAACAGATGGCAAGTGAAGCAAAAGTGGGGGAAAAAAGCAATGAAGAAATAAAGGAGAAAGGGGAAAGGCAAGTAACAGTGCCAGCATCTTCTCACAACCAAACCACGTCACACAGGTCCAGTCCTCTGTTTATGCATTCTAATTTTATGTATTAGGAGTTCCATGAAAGGCATTTGTATCTATGGCAATCAAATCCCACACCAAAACACACAATATGACAACTTTGGGGGAATTAGAAAGCTTTTCACAGGAAGAAATAGAGGTTTATCTCCAGGAGTAAAGAGGGTGGTGTGTTTCTGGCCATAAAGCTCCAAGAATCTCAGCTTTAATAAAACATGAGCACTTCAAAGCAGCGAAAAACCACTTTTCCATCACTCTGCACTTTTTAACAGTCATTTACACATGTGTAAAGAATGCAAGGAGAAACTAACTTTTATTCTGAGATGAAAAACCAGCGAGGGGTGAGGCAGGGGCACAGGTCTGCCCTTTGATAAACAATAAAAAATCCAATCTTGCCACAGGGAACACACTGTACCGAAGGGCAGGAATAGGTACTGCAGGTTCAAAGGAGAAACAATACTTTTTATATTTTATCAGGACAAAAATTTTAAAAAGACTATGACTGTGGCACAGTAGAAAGGCTAAATTAACATTCAAATCACTGAACACACCCACGTTGTCCTACCACACACATCTGTTCCCACCGTGCCACGGCTCGGGGGTTTTCTGTTCTACCCTGATCTACTTGGAGCTCTGCAGGAAGAAAAAGGAGGACAATCATTCCCTTATTCCCTTCAGGTCCTCACTGAGGAGGAAACACCAGTGGAGAATCACTTCAGGGATAACTCAGGAGAACAATTCTTCTACCAGCTCCCAAAAGAAAAGCTGTCAGGATCACTAGTTGGTCTGGCAAGTCTCCCTTTCAGGAAGCACTATCAAGGCTATTACAGATTATACTGACAGAGACACCTTCAGATTTAATCCCCTTTCTCTGTGTGTTTCCCCTTCTTCCTGTTATAGGAATTAGTTTTAAAGAGGAGTTTTTTACTTCCTTTCCACCAAGTGAAAAATCCACTGCTCCTCTGCCTTCTGCTTATCCCAAAAGGAAAATTACTGTATTCAAATACCCTCATTCCCCACCTTTTCTGCCATCTGGGCTTTTATTTCTCATACAGATGTAAAATTTCCACATCAGAAATGGATCCTTAAGGGCAGGGTCTATAATCTATGATTAATAATTATTTAAACAAGAAAATAAGTTGCCGATAAAGTTGCTCGACACTTTCCTGGCAAGGAAAAGCCGTTCACTCCTATCAGCTTCCAAACCTGTTTTCCCAAAGGTACAGACTCAATTCACACTGCCAATCCCTGTTAGAGACTTGGAAACTCCATGGTGACCTTGAGTTGAAGCTGACAGGGTGGAGGACTCAAAACACTAATCCTACTGTAGGGAAACGTGGAAATGCAAAGCAAAGCCACCTAAAAAGCAGCCACAGTTTAGATCCTGGCCTTCTGTTCAACCTTTAGGAAGAATTTCTTCCCTGTGAGGGTGGTGAGGCCCTGGAATAGAATTCCCAGAGAAGCTGTGGTTGTCCCATCTCTAGAAACGCCCAAGACCAGGTTGGAGATGGGGCTTGGAGCAACCTGGAATGGTGGAAGCTGTCCCTGCCCATGGCAGGGGGTGGCACTGGAGGAGCTTTAAGGTCCCCTCCAACCCAAACCAGAGTGGGATTCTGCTGACAGAACTTCTTTAGACACCTCTATCATTTCAGGCTGTGAATCTCCCTTACATTTATTGCCTCTCAAGTTACTCTGCACTTGGCAGCTGCAGCTGAACACAGTGAATGCCATCACACCTTTGTGTCCTCTCCATGTAAATGGCTCCCACTTCCCCTCTTTTCCTTTCCCCCACCACATTCCCTCTTCCTCACCCCACTTCCTCCTGAGCATGGCTTGAATCCCGGTGTCTCCAATCTGCTCTAAATTCCATTGAGTCACTGCAGGCAGGTATTCAGGAGTTTCAGAGCCAGCTAATGCACATTTCCATGGCACGCTTCCATGGCCTGAAATAAACCCCAGAAAAACATGGAACAACGGTGGCAGGGAGGACCCTGAGCTTCCATCTTTTCCCTGCTGCAATCTTTCTGGTACATCTTTTTTAATCTCTTTCTCCTCCTTTTCCACAGCAGACGGCACCGAGGTCGGACCATCTGCGGGTTTTACAAGTTCCATGGAATGTTTTCAGGCCGCACTCTTAACCTCAGACACTCCTATCGGATTTCAGAGGATTCAGCCACTTTTTAGCCCCAGGGTGCTGTAGGTGCTAAATAGATTATCTGCATCTCTCAGCCACTACGGAGCAACTCCACAGCAAAGCTCAGTTTTTAATCCTGCTGAGACTCCGACTGCTTTTGGCCATCAGGTATCCCAGGGCTTCACGAGAGGAAATGTTAATCTGGAATGCTGGCCAAACTCCAGTTTAGGTAATTATATTCTGACAATTTACATTTTCCCTGCAGTTTTTTAATGGATATGGAATTTTTTTTTCTTCTTCTCTTACTTTATGACAAAAAAGCAGTGGCCTGGTCGTGCTCCTGCTGTTGGAGCAGCTGCCAGGCTTTGCAGCTTAAGTAGCTGCATTTCAGAGGTAGGTAAAGGCACCTCAGTACAGTTAAATAAAGCCCTTTGAAGACCCCATGGGCACGAGAAGTATTGTGAAATGCACCCCGCTGCTGGCCATAAAGCATGGCAAGGGCTGGAACGTGAAATGAAACACCCAGGAGCAGGATCTCCTGGCAGGAGCAGGAAAGGAAAAGTCAGCACAGGAATGGACACACAGACCCTTCCCTCCCAAATCCTAATTCTGCTTTGGACCCGGCGCAGCCCCAGCTGGGATCCAAAGAGCAAACACAATGAGCTGGCAGCATCCTGCACAGAGGAACCAGCTCCTGACAGCAAAAGAAAATAAGCTTATAAAAGTAGTGGAAGCTTTTGGCAAGATGCTGGAGGACACTGCCTGGTGCTTAAATGGGATGAGGAAAAGAAATGCCTGTTTCCTTTTTAATGAGGGCAGAGCTACTGGATTTATTTCACCTGGCTTTGTAAAAGAAGAATCATTGGGCAAGAAATGGAGTAGAAGCTTTTGTTTGGGTGGAATATTATGGATCACACTCTGAGTACGTCAAATTGTACTGCTACATGCTTGATTAGGGACAAACATTCTAGATAAATTAATTAAATGATTGTATTATCACAGAATCACATAGTGGTATGGGTTGGAAGGGACCTTAAAAATCTTGTTCTAACCCCATTGCCACAATGCCTTTTTTTATAAAACCATTCATAACCACTCTGAGATCTTTTCTACACAAGAAGCTTTCTAAAAGGGTCATTTTCCTATTTCAGCAACAATTCTTTAAGTTCTGATGGATGAAGACAGTGGTGACAAATAAACCATGAGATTCTGGATGGATTCAGACACGTGTAGCTTCCCTCCTTCCCAGATCACTGTCATCCAAAGGCTGTTACCAGTACTAGGTGAGTATTTTTCCCAAGTAGTTTGTTGATTAAAATATATTTTTCCCCATCCCCAAAATGACCAAAAATTCATTTCAGTGTGATGGATCACTCCTGGTTTTGGGGGAGCTGGACATGGTGGGAGAGGGTAAAGGTAGAGCAGCTTTCCCTCCCCTTGCTCTGTAACAGCTCACAGTAATTCTACACCAATCCAGCATCAAAAGAAATTATCTAAAACATATCTAAATAGAACTTACCTACAGAAATAATTTTTAAAATCCCATTTAAAAACTTCCATATTGCAATACTCCTGGAAATTGCATGGACTCTTAGGAAATATGGAATCCAGAGCAGGAAGCAGCAGCCCAGCCTGGTGACAGCCAAGCAAAACTCCAACTGGACCTTGGCAGTGGCAAAGCAGCGGCACAAAATGCCAGCACTGCCTCTCTCCTCAAGGCTCCTTCCCCCTCCAAGCCCTGCTGCAGTCAGGAACCAGCTGCATTTCTGGAAAATTCCCTTGAATTCCTGGAGAATTGCAGCTAACCATGATTCCCCTCAGCACAGATGCTTTGAAGTTTTCCAGAGATACCAAGGAAGAAGAACATCCAAATACCTACACTAGCCCCAACCTCCTCCCTGGAACAGATGGTGGGGTTCTAAATACAGGCACATCTGGTAACCACTGGTATGAAAGAGCTGGCAGGCATCAGCTTATTCTGCTCTACTAAATATTCCATCATTTGAACTGTGTTTAAACAGAAGTTTAAAAGAAACAATCATTTTGCTTGTCTGTAACACAATCCCTAAACACCTACACATTGTAACTGTGGCATAGCTCGGGCATTACACTCTTGTCTACCAAAAGCACTTTTTTTTTTTTTAATTATGCACTCAGCACTGTCTAAACTTAAATTAAAAGTGACTGCAAACCAAGCAGTTGGGTAAAGTACAAAAGCATCGTTTTCAGCATGTCCTTTGTTGCACCAGACTCGAGGCTGTGATGCTCCAGCACTTCAGCTCACCCTCGAGTCCACCCAATTTGAGGGGCCTTGACAGGCTGCCAGATTGCTGAGAGTCCTTGAAACAACTGGGGGAGCACAGACTCTGCTCACACAGACCTGTGTGTTTGAGCCAGCTGTTCCATTTCTCCCAAAATGTAAACCAGGGATAATTCTACCCTGTCAGAAAAACAATCTGTTAGAAATTATCATCATCCTGTAGTAAAGGCAGCTGGGAAATCCTTCTGCAGGTGGCTGGGGAAAGCAGCCACCCTCAAAATCAGACCTCAGCCTGCACACTACCCATGGTCACCCCAAATCCACTCCCCAAACTCCACTGAAATAATCTTTTGGGACATTGTTCCACGGTTCTTTCTGTGAGCTGAGTGAATCATCTGTGTTTGCTAAAAATCCAAAGCGATAGCAGGCATAAAACGATCGTTGTGGATTAGAGTCACTTTGGGAAAAGGCTGTAAAAGGCTGTCTGCTGGGATTGTGCTAGAGGTTCACTGGAGACCCCACCACTGGGTTGGGATGTGTGCAGAGAGCTTTTAAAAATGGCTAGAGAGAAAAAGAAATACTCTGAGGAACTGGCTGATAAGGGAGTCTTAAATTGCAGATATAGAAAGAAGAACAAATACCAACAGTGGGGCCCTGTAAATCTGGGATGTAAGAGCCAACAGACCTCGGAACAAAACAGGCACTGAGCAAAGCAGAGGTGATTCTGAGGGAGGCTTTTGGCAAACAGTGAGGATGCTGGAACAAAAGCCACTTGTGATCACTCAATTCAAGCCTGTTTTCCACAAATTGACTCAGTTTAAGCAAAATAAAAGCAGGTCTGCGAGGTTTTCAGTTTCAAAAAGTTGAGGTAATTAAGCAAACTAGTTTGAGAGGCTGAATGGCTGAAAGGCTCCAATGGGAAGACCTTGAAACCAAAAAAGAAAAAAACCATCTGCCATTTACATCCTGAATGGAGAAAGTGAATAAGAAACACACGTGGGCAGCGAGGAGAACACGCTGGAGATGGGAGATAGTGAGGGTCAAGCCCCCAGGCTGAATAGAGATGCTGCTGCTGAGTGAGGAGAGCACGGGGGTGAAGGGATGGTGAGCTCTGACATCCCACGTCTGAAAGTGCACCTGAAATTCTCCTACAACCACAGACATCCCATATTTCCAGTGTCCCTCTGGAATCACAGAGACCTCCAGGCAGAACATCCCTAAGGACAGAGGGTGGGGACGACTCAGCTCTCAATGGCACACAACACTGGAGAACTGAGGTGAATCAGAACATAAAAAGCATGGAAATCCCGAGCACAAAGTGCCCGTGAAATCTAAGTTACACCGTGCTAAAACAGCCTGGCACTGTCTTTGATAAAATAACCATGGCCTCCTGACAAAAAGGCACTAAAGTCTTATTTATTGGGATTTTAGTAAAGCAACCAGAAATGTGGGGACTGTTTGTAAATGGGGAAAACGGGGATCGATAATGAGAACGCCGGGATCGATAACAAACACTCGTGTACCTTAAGTGCTGCAGGTTTTTAGAAAGCACCCTACAATGATAAATAACAATAAATAATTGTCAGTGTTTTGAGCACAATCTATTTCAAGGCCTAACTTTACTATACAAAAGGCTTTAAATTTTAAAAAATAGATATCTAAGCAGCACAGGCCTGCTGCCAAAGCTGACCACTAAACTGAGGAAGCAGGTGGCAGCTGCTGCTTTTTCCCAGCTCAGAAGGTACTTCCTCCTTCCCACAGTTCACCCAATTCAGTTATTAATGCATTTGAAACAGCAAAATCCACTGCAAGCTGAATCAGAATGAAAATATTTCTTAAAATGTAAACCTTCCATGGTTTTTTTCATACCTGCAGGATTCTTAAGTGCATTTGCAAAAGCGCAGGACCGGAAATCCAGAGTCTGATCCCTTAATACTGAAGCCAAGCACATTGCATAATCCCATTAATACATTTATCAGGCTCCATCTTCACAGCAATCAGGTTTTTAGCCCTTTACACAATTCCTATTAGAAGGCTCTTCAAGCACCTCCCTGGGTTTGAAGCTATTCTGCTCTTTTCCAGCCTAAACTTTTTCAGAGCCTTTTGTTCTTGTGCCAGAATTGTCATTTAACTTAAATAATTCTTCTCCCTCTCTGGTATTTACACCAGTGTATTTATAGAGGAGGAATCTAATTTTTCTCTGCCTTTTTTTGTCACCACATCACCATCCAGGTTCTTTTAATCATTTTGGGAACCAGATTCTCTGTTCTCCAGATCATTTCCAGCAGATGCCCTCAGCTGCTCCTTTTCCAGCTGGAATCAATCTCTCTCCTATGGACAAGGAATGCAGAATGCATTTTCAGCCATGCCTCACTAAAACCTCTTGCAGTGGCATTCACATTTCTTTGTCACCAGTGGGAATAATTCAGGTGACAAATGTGATCCCAGACATATTTTTATCATCAGGACATCAGATTTATCCTATGGTTGATTAACACATCCCAATGCCCACACAGAACCCCCAGCTTTCTCTCAGAGTTTGCATTACAAGAACTCACATTTGCTTACAGACAAATGGTCCCAAAGTCAGTCATTCTTCTCCTGGGATCTCCTGGTTTTCCTCTTTTTATGACACCTCCAAATCCCATTAATTTCTGCTCTATCATTAGTCAATACCTGGATTAACACCAGGCCTGGGACCAGTCCATGAGGAACACTACTGCTAACTTGCCTGCCAATCTTTCTTCAACCATCCTGCCTTTTCTGCCTTTAATGCAGGATTTATTGATGCAAAACAGGAGCAAAATACTTCAATTCTGATTGATTTAAACTCTCTTGCTTTGCATTTTTTGTTTTTTTTTTCTTTAATGAAAGGCTTATTTTTGCTTGTGGAGAACAACAAAGACATATGTCTTCATAAATCAGGCCTTTGCCTGAACTGCAAAGCTGTCCTATTTTTACAGTTGGGCATCTGTAAAAATTAATAAACTATGCAAGTCAACACATTTGATGTTAAAAATGGTAAATGAAGTTTCTTAATGACTAGTCTGACTTTTTCATTGTACTTTGGGTTTATGTGAGAAATTTGAAAAACAATGAAAAAGACATGTTGAACTTGTAGTTAAATAAAATTAAGCTAAATATGCTGAATACATAGTTTAAATTAAAACAAACTGGTTTATTGTACAAAGAAATTCTCCTATAAATAGAACAAACTTCTACCTATTCAGCATGTCTTCAGGTTTCCAGAACTTGAAACAAAATTAATTTATATTCTCATGCAAAGGAAGAGCTGATGCGCAAGTAAAATGAAAAGCCAAAAACCACTTGGCTAAACATTTTCTTTAACCTACCTGTCAAGGAGAGGACACTCACACAACCCAAACACAGCCACTGTCCTCCTCCCATCCTTTTTTCTCTCCCCACAAATCCATGCCTGCACAGGAACTGCAGAAATTCATGGGCTGACACCACCACAGCAGCCACAGGCAAGGAGGATTTTCCTGTGCAAGAGCAGCCAAACAGAGCTCAGGGAGAGGGGCAAAGTGGAGAACAAACATGGGAATCTCTCCTGCAGCTGCTGTGGGGAGGGTTTGACCCAGCTGTGCACATGAACTGCTGCAGGTCAGGAGCTGTCCCAGCAAGCATTACCTCAGTGTCAGCCTTGCAAAGTTTCTTCAGCCTCCTCATCAGAGAGGGAAGCAGAGAAAGTGATAACATTGTCCAAATCTTCATTCACCAGTCCTGAAGCACTCTGAGATCCCCCAACACATGGCAATGCTTTTGTTTAATCAATACCACTATTGGCTCCCAAGAGTGCAAGAGCAAACAACCATCTGCCCTTCCAATTACAGCAAAACCCACTACATACACAGAGACTTAAATCAAATCAAATTTAAAGATGAAGAAAAATCCTCCCTTTCTCCCACTACCAGTGACAGAACAATGCTATACTCTGCCTTTTTTTTTTCTTTTTTTTTTTTTTTTTTTTTTTTGGTAATTAAAAATAGACTGAACTTTAGGAGTGTTATTGCACTCGAAGCAGTAGAATAAAGTGCATCATAAAAAGATGCCACTGGGATCAGTTAAAGCCAAGAAAATTGAAAACATTTTGAAGGAACGAAGCCAAAAACACAGAACCAGATTTAAACTTGGCTTGTGCTGTGGCAGGATGCCAGGGGAAGCAGAACCTGCTGGGGGAGTGTGGAGAGGGAAGGCTCCTGCTGCTGCAGCCCATGGATCAGGTGAGATGGGCCAGGTAATGGGGGGCACAGCTGGCACAGCTGGCACAGCTGGAGGAGATCAGTGAGGCAAAGCCCTCACTGCAACCAGCTGGGCTGGGAAACGTTCTCATCACATTAAGCCATGGCATTAATAAACACTGAGCTGTAATCTACCACTTGCAGCCTTCAAAGGCTCTAAAGCCAATGACTAATTCTCACAACCACCTCCTTAGGTGCAGGAACTGTTTATAAAGATCAGAACAAAGGCAAAACGGTGAAGTCATTGGCCACAGCTCCTAAAAAGCAATTTTTGAAACCAGAGGAGCACGAGGCTCGCAGTGACACAGCCCCCTCAGTAGGTGGAATTTGCCTCGTGTTTCTTTGACAGCAGGACACATCTACAGCCTAAAACACTTGTCCCCAAACCTGAAACTTCACATCTGAAGTTACTTCTGTAATGTGTGAGGCTGATTTTGTATCTTTGTGCAGGCAGGGAGCAGCAAAGCAGCAGCAGAACTAAAATGGGTGAAGTGATGCTAGGATGGAGACCAACAGGAGGTTCTGGCCACTAAACTTGCCTTTCAGCTTATATGGTTTAAACAAGGAATGAAAGCACCTAGCTAAGCCTCCTCACTAAAAGGTTGGTAAATCACAATTCTTAGATTCTCTCCTTCATCTCAATTTTTCCTCCAGCAAATCACCTTAAAATTTACAAGAAAGCTTTGAAACAGATTCAGGTTTATGGCAAGCTCTTGGAGAAAAGATGCACAGAGCATCTCTGTTACCAATGCTCAGCTCAGCAGAGATCTCCAGAGGAGACCAGAACTAAAAAATATCTTAACAAAATGCCAGAAACAAGAATAAGTTACTAAAGGGAAAACAAACCCAACACACTTGTGTTTCTAAGCACCTCAACAACGTTATCAATAAGCCCAGATGCAGCCTTTCCACAAAAGCTGCGGTGACAATCGATTCAAATGGATGGCACTTCTGTAATGCCCCTATTTGACTCTCTCGAGCTGAAGCAGATAAAAATTCAAAGATTGGACTTCCTTGGTATTTTTATGTTAATCTGCACAGCTTTAGGGAAATTGTTGCGCCTCGACTCCAATTCACTCCGTGCAGTCAGAGCCATTCAAGTACCTACCAGCAATTTTCATACCCCTCGAAGTCTATCTCATAAACTGTCATCAACCCAATGCATTATCTTGCCTGAAAAAATCTGTCAGGAGCACCAGGCAGGCTCCCCCTCAGCTCAGATAAGCAGAGCAGACCTGACTCAGGCTCTTTTTTATTTCTCCTTTCATCCTGATTTGTATTGTCTCCTTTACAATTTATTTTCCTGTTTAGCACAAGATCAGGCTATGTATATGTATAATGAGTGTGCAAGGGACAAGGAGAGAAATAAAGTGGTTTTAATCTTCACCTATCCCTCTTTCTAACAGTTCCTTTTGCTTCATCTTTTTGGAGATATTTTAGCATTAAATTCAAACGAATTCTCCCTTTCTCTTGCTTTTGTTGAAAGAAAACAACAGGACACGTGAGAATCCAGGTGGGAGGAAATGCTTTCCTGATCCGGAGTGTTTGGGCTTGCTCAAGCCTTTTGCTGTGTTTCTGCAGAAAGCAGAGGAGCAGCTACACCTCACTCCGGGCTACTTTTGCCCAAACTGCCACTGCATTTAAACTGAAAACCGGTTTTATTGCAAATAGAGATGGGCATCCACGGGCCTGAGGTGTGCCAGGGCAGCGAAGGGCCCTGCTCTGGCTCCCCTTGGTGGAGCCCATGAACAGCTGGAAGATCTCCGTCCCTCCCTCCCTCCCTCCCTCCTGGGACTGTCTGGTATCCAGCTGGAGCTCCACCCTGCCCCGAGGCTCTGTGAGTACCTGGGCTATCCCTCACGCCTGTTTTTCATGAACTTACACAACCTTCATTACCCCTCAGCCCAGCGCCTCTTCGTCAGGCCTGAAACAGACTGGCAGGTTCAGAAGTTGTTGGGGTGATTGGGTGAGAGTGGGGCTCATTTTGTAACAGAACAACGCAGATGTTGGGTTTTGTGTCACAGATCTGAGCAGAGATCCCAAGCAGTGAAACAACCTAGAGATTTAGGTGTAACCACGCAGAAGAATCAGCGTTTGGATGAACTTGGCCAAATGTCTAAAATACCACACTGATAAAGAAAACACCAACCCAGATTTCTGGCATCAGCCAGCAGCAGAATGACACTGCCAATGTCCCAGGGCAGCTGGTGGCAGCCAGGACCCTCCCAGTCAGAGGCTGCACCACATTCCCATTAAAATGCTTCACCAACAAGCTTGGGGTTGCACCACAGACACAGAAGAACAGAGCTCAGATGGACCTAAAGGTCCATCCCTTTACTCCAGGCTGCACAAAGTCTCACTTCAGTCATTTTCTTCCATAAGTCCACCCAAGATTCTCCAAGGTTTCTTCAGATTGTGGTTGCCAGGCTCAGATCAGTGACAATCAGGTAGAGCAAAAGCTCTAATTCATCAATTCTGTTAACTCTTTAAGCCTCTCTGCACCACCATTGTGATTATGTTTTCCTTTTAACAAGGCCTTCAAGGCAACATGAAACACGAAAGAGCAAGGAGCAAAAAAGTCCTCAGGTGGTCAAAGATTCATTAGAACAGACAGAATCATTCTCTTTATCCTCTCTCCAGCCCCCACTTAATTGAGCAGCCTGATAAATTGATGAATTACAGTGAAATGATCTTGCTGTGATGCCTCTTGCTGATGAATGAAGAATATCCTGCCAGAGTCCCCTGGTTTCAGGTGATGGATTTGAGCCCAGGCTGCAACACAATTCCTTGTGACTGACAAGCTCAGCTATTTGCACTCTTAATCTTGATAATATTTGATTGAATAAATCCAAGGTCATCATTTCCCAGGTGGATAAATTGCTCAAAACATCACCAGCCCTCCAATTACTCCAAACTGCATTAACAAAAAAAGGTGAAGAATATTCACATTAGAGCTGCTGAGATTTCAGCCTCGTGGCTGGGAAATATCTACAACCCAAACCAAAGCTTTGCTGGAGCATGAATGAACAACTGTGGAGTTCCATTTGTCATCTCACAGCCCTTTTCCTGCAGCCCTCAAACCTCAGGGACACAAACCCCTGGGGAGTAACATTGCTCATGTTCAGTCACAGCCCAGCAGATCCTTTCTTTTTTTGTGAAGTTTGATAGGAAGCAGCTTGGCTGAACTGGAGTGATTTCAAGACGTGGGAAGCTGGGAAAGGATAACTATTAATTGGCATAATTTTCTTTCAGCACATACAAACACTTTCTAATAGAGGGAAACATTAAAACTCCCATACTTGAGCTTTAGTGAATACTTTGGGGGTGCAACCTGATTTTTCCTTCCCATCTTCTTCTTCTTCAAGAGGCAAAAATGGGAGCAAAAACTTCTGCACCTTGGCTGCACAGAACTTTCACACAGATCTCTGCACAGCATCAGCTGGATCCAAAGATGGTGTGTCACTTGTGAAATATTCCAGTCCTTTATTGTGCAAGCTCCTAATTATTAATGTCCAGGCTCCATGTTTCTGCAGTGAGATTTATGATGTAGCTCAAGGTGGTGGATTTGAACTCATTTTCCCTCAAATCTACAGATGGAAAACCACAGAAGTGCTTTTTATCCCCTCAACTCCTATAGTCTCTGGGGCAGAAAAACCCCAAGGAACAAACAAGCCCCTCAAAAGAGGAATCTGAGGTGAAAATTATCCTTCTCTGCCTCCACCACCACCACGGTGGCATAAATGTCTTTTAAACAGCTCCACATGTCCTTTGGGGGCAATCCAGACAGATTTTAGCAAAATTTCAGTGTTGTGTCTGTTTTTAGGGGATATAAACTGCATTTTTAGGGGATATAAACTGCACTAGTGCAGGCCTCCTTCCATCCCACTGAGGCTTTTCAGGCCAGGTGCAGAATGGGGACTGCAGCAGGAACAGAACGCAGCTGGAGCCCTGGGATCAGGAGAAAAGAGGCAATGATGCAAAAGGCAGTGACCACACATAACCCTTGTGGAGGGAGCCAGCAGCTGGCCCCGTGGAACAATAGCAGGAAACTCTGTCACTGAGCTGGCCTGTCACAGAGCTGGGCATGGAAAAGTCCTGCAGGGGAGAAGCAGAGAACTTCTGGGTGTAAAGGGTTTCATTCTTCATGTGATCCCCACAGCAAACTGAAAGGGAAAGATTTTGAACCTTGAAATTAAGATTGTTTTGGAGGTAAAAGCATGGTTGGAGGGTCAAATGAAGTGAATCCATTTTTTCTCCAAGGATATCATACATTGGGAAAGCACATGGAGTGAGCAACCAGCACCTGGACTGGTGGCACAGGCTGCTCTTACTGGTCTAACTGGGCTTAACACAGACAGCTTGTGCTCCAGAAAATACTCATATTTATACATTCACATACATATGTATGTACACATAGCCATGCTGGTCCCATCCCATACAAACAGATAATAAACCTACAACGTCTTTTGGCTCCAGGGCATGGGATTTAAAAAGATTTTAAAAATTTAAAAAACAGCAGTCTGCACGTGCTGCAGCAGAAGTTGCATTAAAATCAGCAGTGCTGGTCCCAGTGAGTTATAGGGATATATACCCTTGGGATATATACCCTGCTTGCAGGAGGCAGGATAATGGGATTTCACCGTGTTTGGTTCCCTCAGAGGTAACTGCACTCTTATCAGGAGATGCAGATCTGAGGCTCTGACACTGCTCTGATTCATGCTCTGGAATAAAGCAGACATTTGATGGCATCTGCATTGCTGACTCAATTGTGTATCTTCAGTGCTGATCTTGTTGGTGCTGGGAAAAGGGATTGGGAGGGAAAAGTGCTCCTGCTGCCTGCATGCCACGGCTTTGCTGTTTGCCCCAGGGCTTCACTGGTAAAAATAGGTAAATAAAGAAAATAAATGTGTTCCTGCCTCCATCCCACGTCCACCAAGGCAAGGCTTTCAGATGGGTTTCTCCACCCAAACTTGGCAAAGCAACTTCAAGGAAAAAAGGGAATTCCAACTGGTCTGTTTTCAGAAAATATTTGAAATTAAAAGAAAGTAAACCTTGCCCTGTCTTCTCCCTGCACTTTAGTCCCAGCCAGTCTCAGAAAAAGGTGGAAGACAAATATTTTCTTGTTGAGGCTCATTCTGTCTCCAAAGTGGTTGTTTCCAAAGTCTGGATTTATTTATTTTTTTAAAGTTTCATCTCTGGCACATCTAATTTTCTTCCTTCTGGGGAATAAACAAGAAGAGCAGCAGCCCAGCAGGTGATGAAACAGATTCTTCTCCAACTCTACAAGTAGAAAGCTGAGACCAAGAGGGTGACAAGGAAGACGAATGAACACCTTGGAGGATGCTAATCACACATGGGAGTGGTGATTTCCAGCAACTTCTGCCTCGTCTGGTGCTCTGGCAGCCCTTGGTGAACATTCCCAGCCCCATGTGCCAAACCCAGCACGGGATTGCTGCTCCTGTTCTCTCCTTGCCCTGCCCTCACCACCAGAGCTGTGATGGATGTGGCTCCTCAGCCTCTTCTTCTCACAGAGAGGGGCTGTGGCACCTTCTGTGCTTAAAACTGAGTGATCTAGCAAGAAAATTTATATAAATTTATAGAATCATACAAACGTGTAGTGGCTTCTGTTGGAAGAGATCTTAAAAGTTCATCTCATTCCAACCCCCTGCCAAGGACAGAGACACCTTTCACTAGACCAGGTTGCTCCAACGTGGTCTTGTGTGGAGGTTCATCCTCATGGCATGACCCAGGATGGGTTATCCACGTTGGACAAGGATGACATGGGAGAGCACTCTCTGTGCCTCTTGCCCTCTTGCTATTTTACTCATCAGTGGTGCAAACAGGACCTCAGGGGGGTTCAAGGTCCTCTGCTGTCCTGGTGGAGCCACCGTGCAAGAGCCAGAGCCTTCCCCTGGCAGCTCCTCCCAGCCCGGCCCAGCAGAGCCTGCTGGGACACACACTGGGACACACACTGGGATCCACGCTGGCTCTGAGACCTCTGGGATGATCCAGCAGGAGACATTGCCCACAGGCCCATCTCAGCTCCCACCCTCCCGTGTCTGGCCCCACCAAACCCAGAGCTGAAAGAGCCAGAGGATTCACAGCAAAAAGAACAGGCCTGGGGCTGAGAGCCTCGATGCCCAGCGCCAGGGCTGAGCCTCCTCTCCAGGGCAGTCGTGTCTCATCAAGCCTTGGCTGAGCACTGGCCCAGGCTGGGGCTTGCCCAGCTTCCCAGGGCAGCCTAGCCTGGCTGGTGACTAATTAGCCATGATTAATAATCACCTCTTCCCTCCATCATGGCCCTTCTGCTGGCACCCACTCCTTTGGCACAGAGCCCCTTGGGTTCCCTCGGTGACCCCAGTGCTGCACCAAACGTGGTCAGGACTGGTCCAGAGTCATCAGGGATGGACACGGAGCCTCTCATCAAACCTCCAAGGTTTTGGGAGCTGCCTCCAGCTACAGCAAACAGCCAACCTGTGCATTCCCATTTGGAGATCCACTGAATTTGCCCCATCCCAGTTCATCTCTACTGTTTAATTAATCACAAACAGGAATTCAGGGGAGGGTGGCTGCTCTAGGACAGAACACAGCCATTAAATAAAATATAAACACCTCATCCATACTTAACATTGGGTTTGATCTACACTGTTTTCCTTTCCTTTTTCAAGGTGATTTGCAATTTCTTTGGTTGCATTTTGGGAAGGGGAGGGCTGACTTACTGCATAATCTCATTTTTGATCTATTATTAAATGCCCGCTTTCTTTTTTTCTTTTTTTTACCCTTTCTCTAGGAAGCCAGAAGCCCCAGCAGGAATTGCAGCCAGAAAGGGAGGTGAACTGTGAAATGAAAGCTGCAAGAGAAAGAATTGCTTGGGCTTTTGTTTGAAATTTTCAGAGTTTTCTGATTTTTCTTGGAAGAAGTCTCAGACTGGCAAACCAAGTCCAGAGCCAGGACTCAGTGGAAGTCTGGGACAGGATCACAGCAGATGAGGGCAGTGGCACCCAAAGCAGCCAGGAACATCAGATTTTTTACCATTTTGAGACCATCTGAAGGTGGATCTGTTCCCAAGGCCACGCTGGAGATGCATCAGGGCTGGTGAGTGATTTTCATCGCCCTTTTTGCCTCCTTCCAGCCCCTGTGCATCGCTGGCAGCGATTCCTCCTCCTGCCCTATTTCAGAACTAAGGAGTTTCTCCTCTTTGGCACCAGGACACGCTCCCACCTCCCGGCCAGATGAGCCAAAGGCGAGCCTGGCTTTGCTGCCAGCCCCTGCTGAGAGCTGGATGCTCCCCTTGCCACGGCAGCCACTTGGCTGGGCTGGCCAGCACACGGTCCCCTTGTGGAGCCACGTGGCCAATCTGGGCCCCCCAGCTCCCTCTGGTATCTGGAGTGGACACAGGCTCCTACAGAGATCAGCCACAGGCAGCCCCAGAGAAGGGCAGATGCTCCTTAACATTTCCTATTAATTGAATTAATTCGTTTAACAATTTCCTGTTAATTTCCTATCATAATAATTGCCTTCTTAACTAATAGGAACAAAGCCATCATTTAAACACCAGGAATGTGACTCAGTGACAGTCACAGCCACCAAAGCTATTTTTGGGGGAAAAACAGTTTTTTGAGTGCCTTTGTTTTTAAAGAGTGGCCCATGCAAGCAGCTGAGGGTTTTGCAGCTGAACTGGGCAAGTTCAGACTCATTCTGAAGGAGTTCAGACTAATTCTGAAGGAAAAAGCATCCCTGGGCCACATTCCATAGAAAACTCTCTGATTTTTCCAAGGGAATACAAAAAGGGCAGGGATGTGACAGCCCAGAGAGCAGCTCCATCTCCTTCTGCAGCTGGACACCCCAGTTGTGGAAAATCCAGGGGATTTTTGGGGAAGAAACCCAAAAAATGGCACATCTGGAAAGAGCCATCCCTGGCTGGGAGCAGTCAGCAGATGTGAACATCCATCTGACAACCTCGAGCATCTGAAGGACCACCAGGACCTCTCCTGGTCCTGCTACAAGAGCCATAAAAGTTCTGCTTGACCATTTCCAGGCAGCTCCTTCCAGAACCCACCAGAGATACAATAAAAACCAACGCTGACATGGGACTGGAAACCCTTTCTCGTTCCCCAGGGAGACAGAAAAATAGAAGAAATAAAGGTAACAGTTGTGAACCTTCAGTTCCAGCTCACCCAACAGAGTGAGCAAATCCTTTCTGGGATCCCCAGTGACCAAATCACAGCTGCCACAAAAACTGACGTCAGTGATATGGGAGCAGATGTTCCCTCACCTTCATATTTTTGCTGGATATGAGTGATTCAAGTTTCTGGGCACAAAACCAGTTGGAAAGAGCCTGTTCCCAGAGATGTATGCCTGCTAAAAACACCAGAGCTGGATGCCACCGTGACATGAGGGATGTATGTGCCACCTCCTTTCTCCACCTCCAGCCTGAATCCCATCCTGCCTTCCCTCAAACTCAGCAAAAAGGAGCCAAACCGAAGCAACTGTCTGCATTTGGCTTTATCTGCCACAAAATGTCAAACTCTTCAACGAGAACTGCAACATTTCCATCCTCCCTCCCTCCCTCCAAAGCAGGAAGACTGGTACAAAGCAGCCAAAAATGGATCAGAAAAAAGAAAGCAGCCACAAATGGAGGTCCCTCTTGGATGACAGAGGGTCCTGCAGGGAAAAACCCACCTGAGTTTCTCCACATTCCCTAGTGTCACCTCTGAATTTGCTTCCCATGCATCCATTTACACAAAAATGTGAGTGCACGTGTGGCACGCTGTGGAAATATTACGACTAATGGATGGAACCTGTGCAATGTGTCAAAATCTTCCCTCTCTCCCCATGTAACAGCATTTCACAGGCACTTGAGACATCAGCACCTACATTTAATCTGTTTTCTTGTGAGAGGATGGAATGCATTTAATGAATTGCAGTGATTTTATGTCTCACCAATAAATTCTGCGCTGGCAGGGCAGCAGAGAAGCCACAGGTTCTCCCAGGCCTTTGTTATGGGATCAACAGGCTTGCATCCCCCCTTATTTATTTTAAAAAGCACATAGAGCACAACACATCAATTAATTTTGATTTTTAAATTATTTTTTTCCCTGCTAATACCCCATTTCCCCATCTCTGATGGCACTGGACTGCATCTCCTCCTCACTCCTGCACACAAAGTGCCCATCCTGCATTGCTGGGATTGCACAGCCTCTCCCAGCAGGGAGAAAGCTCTTACCCCAAGGTTTCTCTGGCACCATTTATAGTCTCCTAACAATGATGTGCACCAGCATCTCCACCCCTGAAATCCCCTCAGCTCCTGCTTTGACAGCCACATTCCCAGGATCCCTGGGACACAGCTGGGCTCCAGCACCCAGACCTGGTCCCATCTGCAGCAATGGGGACAGGCAGAGAAACACCTCAGCACCTTCTGCTTTCAGCAGGGATAAAATTATCCATTTATAGTCTCCTCACAATGATGTGCACCAGCATCTCCACCCCTGAAATCCCCTCAGCTCCTGCTTTGACAGCCACATTCCCAGGATCCCTGGGACACAGCTGGGCTCCAGCACCCAGACCTGGCCATGTCTGCAGCAATGGGGACAGGCAGAGAAACACCTCAGCACCTTCTGCTTTCAGCAGGGATAAAATTATCCATTTATAGTCTGCTAACAATGATGTGCACCAGCACCTCCACCCCTGAAATGCCCTCAGCTCCTGCTTTGGACAGGATCCCTGGGACACAGCTGGGCTCCAGCAGCCAGACCTGGCCAGGTCTGCAGAGAAACACCTCAGCACCTTCTGCATTCAGCAGGGATAAAATTGCCCATTTATAATCTGCTAACATGATGTGTACCAGCATCTCCACCCCTGAAATCCCCTCAGCTCCTGCTTTGACAGCCACATTCCCAGGATCCCTGGGACACAGCTGGGCTCCAGCAGCCAGACCTGGCCATGTCTGCAGAGAAACACCTCAGCACCTTCTGCATTCAGCAGGGATAAAATTGCCCATTTATAGTCTGCTAACATGATGTGTACCAGCATCTCCACCCCTGAAATCCCCTCAGTTTTGGGCAGCCACATTCCCAGGATCCCTGGGACACAGCTGGGCTCCAGCGCCCAGACCTGGCCATGTCTGCAGCAATGGGGACAGGCAGAGAAACACCTCAGCACCTTCTGCTTTCAGCAGGGATAAAATTAGCCATTTACAGTCTCCTAACAATGATGTGCACCAGCACCTCCACCCCTGAAATGCCCTCAGCTCCTGCTTTGGACAGGATCACTGGGACACAGCTGGGCTCCAGCACCCAGACCTGGCCAGGTCTGCAGAGAAACACCTCAGCACCTTCTGCTTTTAGCAGGGATAAAATTATCCATTTATAGTCTCCTAACAATGATGTGCACCAGCATCTCCACCCCTGAAATCCCCTCAGTTTTGGGCAGCCACATTCCCAGGATCCCTGGGACACGGCTGGGCTCCAGCGCCCAGACCTGTCCATGTCTGCAGCAATGGGGACGGGCAGAGAAACACCTCAGCACCTTCTGCTTTCAGCAGGGATAAATTTCCCATTTCCCCTCCTTTTCAGCACCTTTCCCTGCCCGCGGAGCCGGCGCTTCCCCGGGCGGAGCGGAGCGGAGGGCTCCGGCTGACGCACAGCCCTGCCAGGTCAGCCATGCTCGCACTCTCCACGTCTGCGGCATCTGAGCCTGGAGCAGAAAGCTGCAAAGCCCCTTCCTGCAGCAAGCCAGGCGAGAAACACACCGAGAAAAGCCCGAGGGAGGCAGAGGACAGAGCAGCCTCCGCGGGGAGCGGGGTTTGCACGAAAGAGCAGAAGTTTCTTTGCTCGGCCACTGAGGCACATTTGAAGGTGAAGGTTGGACGGGGCTGTGGGAAGCCCGGGCTGCCCACAGCAAAGCGGAACACAAAGAAACCCAGCCCCAGCATGATGAAATTCAAGTTTATTTGCTTTAGCTCGGGTCCAATTTCCCTTGCTGGCTCAGGAGAAATTTCTTTCATGCTGCTCTGTCTGGGAGCTTTCGTGCAAACCAGGTTTTTAACCAACTCAAAACACAGCTCCAGAGAGATGGCGAGTCCTGAGCACCCCGAGATCCAAGGGACCAGAGCATCCTGACTTCTCCAAGTCCTTTTGCTCTGCTCTGGTTCTCATCCCACCCACAGAGTTAACGCGGCCGTAGCTGAACCATGAAGGCACCACGACCCCGGCGCTGCCGAGATTTCTCTTTAAGGGCAGCCAAACCCATTCCTCTGCTCCCGGGCACCGCTCGCCTCCCCTCTGACCATTCCTGGCTCCCTCCCTGCAGGGATTGCTCCTTGTTCCACAGAAACCCTCCCAAAGCCTCCAATGTTCCCCACGGCCCAAATTGCCAAACTCGAACGCAACTTTCAGCGGGGGCAGAGCAGCCCCCGCCCGCTGTTCATCGCAGCCGTCACATTAAACTGAATTTATGTTGCACCATCCCGGCGCAGCGGGAGCGGAGCCGCTGCCACCCCGGGGCCACCAGCACGAGTTTCCCCCAACTTTGGGGACCTGGATAAAAGCCCAATCCCCCCTCCAAAAACGCAGCTGCCAGGGTTCATCCCAGTGGAAAAACCCCAGTCCCCAAACACCCCCAGCCCCAAGGACATGCTTATCCCCCGGGACATCTCCATCCCGGGATAGGGAGGGAAAGGAGGAGGAGGAGGATGGGTCTCCTCCAAGAGGGACCCCAGCCCGGGAGGGGCTGCTGCTGCTCCCCGCCTGAGCCCCTCCTGTGGGGCGGGGAGTGATTATAAAGTAGAATAAAATAAAGAAATAAAATATTTAAATAAATGCGAAAAAAATTAAAAGCGAAACCAATAAACTCAAATTAAAAAAAAAAAAAACAACAGCAAACAAATCCAATAAAATAACATACCATGGAATGAAATGAAACAACACCGTGCGGTCCGAGGCGTGCCGGGGAGCGGCGCTTACCTGGCGGAGGGGCCGCGCTGCCCCGCGGAGCTCCGCGCTGTCCCCGCGGCCGCAGCCCGGCGTGCGGAGCCCGCGGAGCCCCCGGCCCCACTCGCTGCATTCTGGGAAGCGGCGCCCAAAAATGGGGGCGCGGTGCCCTCTGGTGGCGCCTCCCGCCTGCGGGGTCCCCTCGGGGGGGAAGGGGCGCGGGGGGACCCGCAGGGCGGTTTGGGGTTCTGATAGGGTGAGGGTACAAATGTGTATCGCTGTATGACTGTGTATGGATAGATGGTGTTATATACATGCATATATATAGAATATATATAAAATATATAAATATATACATTATATATATTTTATATATATATAAATTTTATATATTCATATATGTATGTATATGTATGTAATTTTATTGATATCTGGTATGCATATTTATTTATTTGTTTATTTATTTATTTATTTATGTTTGTGCCTGTGTAAAAACTTAGAATCCCAGAATGCTTTGCTTTAGAAGAGACCTTAAATATCACAATATTCTACTCCCATGCCATGGGCAGGGACACCTCCCACTGTCCCAGGGTGCTCCAAGCTCTGTCCAGCCTGGTCTTGGACACTTCCAGGGATCCAGGGGCAGCCACAGCTTCTCTGGGCGCCCTGTGCCAGGGCCTCACCACCCTCACAGGGAACAATTCCTTCCCAATATCCCACCCATCCCTGCCCTCTGGCAGTGTGCAGCCATTCCCTGTGTCCTGTCCCTCCATGCCTTGTCCCCAGTCCCTCTCCAGCTCTCCTGGAGCCCCTTTAGGCACTGGAAGAGGCTCTAAAATCTCTCCAGAACCTTCTTTTCTCTGTGCCCATTCCCAGGTAGAACCCAAAACGCCTCTGGAACATAAATGGGAAGCCCTGGTTTGGAGAGGAAGGGGCAGATGTTGGGGCACATCATCTCTTGGGGCGAAACTCGTGGCTGGAGGTGTGAGGTTCAGAGTATTCCCCTTGTGAGAACTTGTCAGACACACAAACAGAGTGGGCTGTAGTGATAGAAATGTATGGATTGATGGACTGGAAATATATAGACTGATGGACTGGAAATGTATGGATAGAGGGACTGGAAATGTATGGATTGATGGATTGGAAATGTATGGATAGAGGGACTGGAAATGTATGGATAGAGGGACTAGAAATGTATGGACCAATGGACTGGAAATGTATAGATTGATGGATTGGAAATGTATAGATTGATGGACTGGAAATGTATGGATAGAGGGACTGGAAATGTATAGATTGATGGATTGGAAATGTATGGATTGGAAATGTATGGATTGATGGACTGGATGTACCCGAGGGTGTTGCAGGAGGATGTGGGGCCAGAGTGCGTTTGGGGACTCTGGGTCACAGCCCCACTCCTCCTCTCCTCTGTGCCCAGGCTGCTTGGAAAGGTAATTAATGCATCTCAGGTGGGTAATTAATTCATCTTGGGTGGATAATTAATGCAGCTCTGTGGCAGAATCGCCTAAATATTAACGAGACTTTGTGTTTTGACCTCCCTGGGTCAGCACTGCTCTGCTGAGCCCAGCTCTGGGATCCTGCTCAGAGGCCAACCAATAACTCAGCAAAACCCTGGGGAAAGTGGGATGGTGAGCCCAGTGGGATGGTGATCCCAGTAGGATGATGATCCCAGTGGGATGGTGAGCCCAGTGGGATGGTGATCCCAGTAGGATGATGATCCCAGTGGGATGGTGATCCCAGTGGGATGATGATCCCAGTGGGATGGTGAGCCCAGTGGGATGATGATCCTACAGCCAGCCATGGTGGGATCACCCCAAAAATGGGATTAAAGCCCAAATACCACTCTGAAAGTGCGACCTCACAGGCCTTGATCCACATTCCCAGATTGCATCAAGACCCACTAAGGTAATTCCTGGGATTGTTTTCTGACAGGAGAAGCAACTGCAGGTGATGGACAAGACCTGGAAAAGATCCCCCTGTGAAGGAGAGGGGAATTGCTGAGGGACTCGGGCACAGCAATCAGGTGTGTGCACACCTGGAACTCCTCTCTCTCCTTTTCCACGGCAAGAGAAGCCTCACAGGAAGGACTTGGCTTTCTGATGCCACCTTGTGTCTGCTGCAGATGTGAAGTGACATTTCAGACCCTGCCAGGAGCTCGTTCTGACTCAAAAAGCTTCTTTTTCAACCCAATTCCTCTGTTCCTGTGATGTCTCTCTACAGGCTCCAGTTTGTTCCCAGGGCAGGGATGTGACTCTGTGGACAATCAGGGGCCCTGTCCCAATCAACATTTGCCCAAATTCTGGGGAGGGCTGCAAGTGTTCCTCAAATCCCAGGAAATGTTTTGTTTTCCTGGTGTGTCTGTCAAGTCTCATGCCCAGAGCAGCAAAGACTGTTCTGAACAGTTTAAATAAAGAAAAACATTGTGAATGTCCTCGGGGAGTGACCAAGGATGGGATAGGGGCTCCTTTATGGGAAATTCTGCCTCTAACTGGTTTTCCTGGCACCATTTCCACAGCTCCAGGTGGCAGCTCGGGCACAGATAATCCAGTGGAGCACAGTGATGGAATCTGTGGAGATTACAAAGGCTGGAAACATCTCCATGGGACATCCAGGTGTGGTCAGACAGGGAAAAGCAAAGCCAGCAAGGAGCACCTCCTCTCCATCCCCTGCAGCTCCTGGGGTACCTTTTGGGGGGCAAATTTAATCTTTTCCACTCCATTTTACTCAGCTCATCAGCAACAGGCACCGACGGCACCAGCTAAGAGGTTCATGCCTGTTATTCCCTAAAGATCAGCCTTTGGAGTCCAAGAGAGGGAAGTGGCTGCATCTCCAGCGCACTGGAGTTTCCCTGCAAAACTGTCTCCCCAAAATGCCCTGCTGTTCCTCCATTATTTATTTGCATGGCCCAGGGACCATTTCCTTTTTCCTTTCCTTTCCTTTCCTTTCCTTTCCTTTCCTTTCCTTTCCTTTCCTTTCCTTTCCTTTCCTTTCCTTTCCTTTCCTTTCCTTTCCTTTTTCCTTTCCTTTTTCCTTTCCTTTCCTTTCCTTTCCTTTCCTTTCCTTTCCTTTCCTTGAAATTTCCTTGAAATTTCCTTGAAATTTCCTTGAAATTTCCTTTCCTTGAAATTTCCTTTCCTTTCCTTTCCTTTCCTTTCCTTTCCTTTCCTTTCCTTTCCTTTCCTTTCCTTTCCTTTCCTTTCCTTTCCTTTCCTTTCCTTTCCTTTCCTTTCCTTTCCTTTCCTTTCCTTTCCTTTCCTTTCCTTTCCTTGAAATTTCCTTGAAATTTCCTTGAAATTTCCTTGAAATTTCCTTGAAATTTCCTTTCCTTGAAATTTCCTTTCCTTGAAATTTCCTTTCCTTTCCTTTCCTTGACATTTCCTTTCCTTGAAATTTCCTTGACATTTCTTTTCCTTGAAATTTCTTTTCCTTGAAATTTCCTTGAAATTTCCTTAAACAACTCCCCCCTCCAGCCCGAGGATCCCATGTGGACCCTACAGGATGGGGGAATGCCTTCCCAACAGTCTTGCTGGGGCCATACAGGGTGTGTGGATTTGTACCTGTGCCCTTAGGTGTGTGCACACTTGGGTAGGAACCAAAATAGCAAAACCTGACCCTAAAAATGTCCCGAAAGCTTCTTGCCCCCATTTGACAGCTGAAGCAGTCTGGGGTGCGTGGCCATGGAGGGAGCTGGGCCATGATGGGGGATTGAAATCTGCTGTGCTGGGAAATGCTGGGGAGCTGAAACCAAGGTGATCAAGAGATCAGGAGAGAAGAAATCCAAATAACATGCTAAGCGATGGCAGAGATGGCTCTGCTCCGTTCTCCTGGTGCTCCTTTCGCTGGAGCTGCACCTGGAGGCTCCCTCGGGTGACACCCACAGGGTTCCTTCTGCTCTCGGGGGTGGTGGGGAGACACCCAGCACCCACGAACGAAACAATTGCTTCCCCCAGCCCTCCTAGAGGCCAATTTGTGACAATTAAATTACCCCAGGTCCCCACGGGGGATTTTCTCCCGGGTGGTGCTGATCCGTCCCGGGGCTCAGAGGGAAGGACGCGGGACTCCTCCTGCAGGGTCACTGACGGGACACGGCCATGGCCATGCCCCACACCTCCCTCAGGGCAGGACGTGGAGCAGAGCAGGGCACTCTGCGGCCCAGGCACTGCAGGGCACCAGAAAAGTTGGGAAAAGCATAAACCAGCACGAAACTCCCGTTTGCAGCTCCAGGCAGCGCCGAGTTTGATGCGATTTCTGCACATTCCATGACTCTCCAGCTCTCACGGTGTCCCTACAAACCACATTTGAAGGGACATTTTTGGCCTCTGCAGGATCCCAGCTGCAGTGGGATCGAGGGGCTGGCATGGGAATGGGAACGCCACCCTTTTGCCTGCTGTACCCATGGATGTGTCCCCAGTTCCACCACCGCCACCTTCCTGCGTGTGTGACGGTGTTCACAGGGGTCCCAGGATGAGGGGAGAGAGGAGAATGTTGACTCCATGTTTCAGAAGGCTTGATTTCTTATTTTATTATGTATATTATATTAAAACTATACTAAAAGAATAGAAGCAAGGATTTCATCAGAAGGCTGGCTAAGAATAGAAAAAGAATGATAACAAAGGATTGTGACTGACTGAGACGGTCCGGACAGCTGGGCTGTGATTGGCCATTAATTAGAAACAACCACATGAGACCCATCACAGATGCACCTGTTGCATTCCACAGCAGCAGATAATCAATGTTTACATTTTGTTCCTGAGGCCTCTCAGCTTCTCAGGAGAAAAAATCCTAAGGAAAGATTTTTCATAAAGCGTGTCTGTGTCACTGCGTGCCATCCCTCCGTGCCACTCATGCCGCCGGTGTCCCCGGGAGCCCGGGGCTCGCGCGGTGCACAGGGTGGCACTATTGCCTTAAAAATCCCGGCTCCGTTCCTCTGGGGGCGCCGCTTCCCCGGGCTGGCTCTCCGCAGCCGTCCCGGGCTGTGCTCGGTGTCCCAGGGTCGTGCTCACACGGGCGGGGAGGAGCCCGCGCTTTCCCCTGGGGATTTTCCTTCTCCAGGTTAGCTCAGGGGGTTCTGCCCCGCGGTTTGGGTGGAAAAGCTGCGGCGGATCCTGGCAAACTGCCCTGGATCAGCATCGTGGCTTCTCCCACATCCTCCCAAACCTCCCTGCTCGAACCATCGGAGGATTCTGCGAGCATCCCAAGCACCAATTCCTCTCCTGAAAGAGCATCCCTCCATCCCTGCGCAGCAGAACATCCTCCCCGCGCCCAACGCTGCTCCAAGAGCTCTTTTAACAGAACCCCAACAATTCCCCACTGTCCGGGATGGAGGAAAAGCATTTAAGGATGGTTCATCCCTGGGAAAACGGGATGCAGTGGAAACAATCGCTGTCCAAGGAGCTCTGATTACAGCGGGAGCGGAGGAGGAGGAGGAGGAGGAGGAGGAGGAAGGGCTCTCCTGATGCCTGGAGCTGCTTGAGCCGGTATTGAGCACATGATCTCGTGGGGCGGTGCAGCTTTTTCTGCTCCTGCACCTCCCCCGATCCGACTTCTCTGACTGATGCAAAGCCCCGGAGGCAGCACTGGGAATTCGATTTTAGATTTACGGCTGCTCGGAGGGTCAGGAGGATCGGAGATGTCCCTGTGACACCCCCCGTCACCGCCGGGGCTCCTCCCGCCCGGGCTTCCAGCGAAAAACAAACAATTTTCATTCCCGCCGCTCACAGCTCTTCCAGCGGCAGCCGCTCCGCTCGGGGACGGAGATCCCTCCCCAGCAGCCGCGGGGAGCGGAGCCCGCGGGCAGCGAGTGACGGGGTCAGGGGGTTTGGGGCGCCCGGGGGTGACCCCGCACCTGTTAACGGCCGGCACCTCCTCATTGTGCCGCCGCTGGTTTCTCACAGCTCCGGAGCCGTCACTCCAATTAGCGCCCGGCCCTTCTAACGAGCTCTGGCAGGATCCCCGAGCTCTGCTCGCAATTAAAGCTCCCGAAGAACGGGGTTAACCCTTCACCTGCCCGAGCAGCGCTGCTGACGCGCTCGGGTCACCCAGGAGCTTTTGTGGAACGAGCAGGTTCTTCGGGATTGCTTTTAGGGAGAAACGTTTCAAGTGGAGAAAAGGAGTTGAAAAGTAAAGATGGTTTCTGGTTTTCACAGAATTGTTTAGGTAGGAAAAGACCTCTGAGATCATCGAGTCCAAGTTCTGACTGATCCCATGGGGACTCCGCCACCTCCCTGGCAGCCCCTCCAGTGTTTGCTGTTAGGAAATTCCTCCTGATGTCCAACCTGAATCTCTCCTGGCACAGCTTGAGGGCGTTTCCTCTCATCACTAAAAGTCCAAAGTCTTGGTTAGCCCCAGATTTTATTGCTGTTCCAGGAGCCAGCACATCGATGTCCCTGCTGCTCCCTCAGTGCATCGGTGCCATCATCCCCAAGGGCACCTCATCCTCAGAGTCTGGGACCACCACGAAATCCCCAAACCCACCCTGCAGAGGAGAACTTGGCAGCTGCTTGCCTCCCAAAAATTCAAGCTGAGGAACAAGGTTGACTTTTCCCTAGCCCCCCTTTCTGCAGCCAAACAGATGTTCTGTGTCTTTTGGCAGGGGCTGAGCCTTATCAGATCAGAGGGCTTTGAAGGCATTGTGGGGGAATGTCGGGGCTCGTCCCTTCTGGCAGATTCCAGGTGGGATTTGGAGCTGGATTATGTTGCAATTCAGGGCCTTAAGGGATTTTTTCAGCACGTTCTCCCAAAGGCAGGAACCCTTTGCACCAGCACTGAACAGGAAGCAGTGGAGAATATGTCTGCACCAAATGGGATTATTAACATATTTATATTTAAAATATTGCATTACAGCAGCTTGGGAAGAGGCTGGCAGCCATTTGGCACTGCAGATCCACCCTTCTTCAGCTTTCCCACCATTTTCAGGCATCAGGATGGCTCCAAATTGCTGAGCATTCATGCAGCACTCTCCTGGGAGACCCTGGAAATACTTTAAGCCAGCTCCTGGGATACAGAGGCTTTGGAATGCTGCAGGGGGATATGCGGAGGCAGTAAATGGGGGCAGGAAGCACAGGGGAAGGGGGAATCTCATAAAACCCAAACTCAGAGAGGTGGGTGAGGTGAAAGCAGCTTTCCCCAGCTGGGATGTCCCCATGGGACGGGAGAGGCAGTGGGGCAACAGCAGCAGGCCGTGGGTGCAGGGCAGAGGTGGCACACAGGTGCAGGCACTGAAACTGGAGCCTGCATATCAATCCAAGGTGTCTGGAGTGTTATCACAAAAACCAGTCCGACCGGCAGCCCGGGGCGCTGGATCCCAGCCGGTCACGCTCCAGGGACGGCGGCTTTGTCCCACCGGGCCGGAGCTCTGAGCTGGAATAACTCCTCAAAAATGACTTTTATAAAATAACCCTTCTATTTCCAGCTGTTTTGTTTCAGCCTTTTGTTAGCAATGATTTCTTGGAGTAGGTTCAGATTGGATCTGAGGAAAAATTCTTCCTTGTCTGGGTGGTGAGGCCGTGGCACAGGGTGCCCAGAGAAGCTGTGGCTGCTCCTGGATCCCTGGCAGTGTCCAAGGCCAGGCTGGACGGGGCTTGGAGCAACCTGGGACAGTGGAAGGTGTCCCAGCTCATGGCAGGGGAACAGAATTTAAGATCAATTTAAGGTCCCTTCCCACCCACACCATTCCATGATTCAATGATTTTGTTGTCTTTAGGATTTGTGCACGTCCAGATGCTCTTCTCCCTTCAAACTGGAGAAGCAATGACAACAGGGGCAGGAGCTGGCAGAGCTGAGACAAAGCTGGCCCCAAAACTGCAACGGGTGTTGAAGTGGATCAGGGGTACTAAAGTGTGTCAGGAATGTGATCGTGACTAAAACACCCCCAGCCCTAATCCCAGCCTGGGGGTCTGAACTGACCTCGGCCTCCTCCAGCTCCTCTTTTTCCGTGCTGCTCCCGCCTCGCTCACCTGCAGCTCCTTAAACCACCTCGGGAGGGCCAAACCAGCTCCAGGTGACTCCGTGTGCGCCCCGAGCCCGCATTAACCCCTTCGGGACCCGGCAATGAGCACGGAGGGGAGACGAACGCTGAGAGCTCCCGTTCCTCACCCCTGCTGGGTTTAGGAGCAGTGGGGATCCCCCTGGGCTGCAGGAGATCCCACCTTGGGCTGCTTGGCTGCAGAGCTGGTCACTCACAGCCCACAGCAGTTTAACTCCAGGGCAGATGGAGCGGAGCAGCAGCTCCTCAAGTTTCATCCCTCTAAGGAGATCTAACCCAGCAGCAGGAATTAGTGACAGGAGTTATTTTATCAACAGCCATGCGAGACTCAGCAGACGGCTTCCAAGCCAAACCAACCACGGATCCGCCCAAGTGCCAGACAGCTCCTTCAGACAAATCACTCATCCTGTCCTCAGCTTGGATTTGGCAACAAAAACCCCCCAACATCCCTGCTCCCAAACCTGTTCGCCGCTCTCTGCTGTGAAACGCTGTGCTTGGAGCGGTCTGTTCCTGCAAAAGGGCGGAGCAGCCCAGAGATCTGCGAGAGCTTTGTGTTTGCTGGAAGGGCGCCCGGCGTTCACCAGTGCAGATGCTGGGGGGAGATTAAGTCTAGAAAGCCTTTCTTCAAATTCACAGAGCTGCTGGCCAGAGTAAAATCTGATATTTCATTCTTTAACCTTTATATCTCAACTGCTTCCGAACTGGGTTTTTTAACGGAGGTAGGATTACACCCACGGGAGAAGAATTGAAAATCTGTTGCCAGAGTTTTTTCCATCGTTTTATTAAAAACTTCCAAAGGTCTAAAATGAAAATGTACACCGACTACAAGGGAACCAATTTGTACACTCACAGTTAAAGTGCTAAAAATTAAACGTTACAAAACCGACACTGGACTACTGTAAACAAGTCTACCAAGAGCCGAGTGCAAGCGGGGTCAGCCACGGGCGGGGACTGCCCCACACATTCCAAGACGTAAAAATCTCGTGGGAGCTCCGAGCCCTCTCCCGAGGAGCTGGGCGTTGTCACAAGGCGGACACCCGACACCGCGGGGCCGAGGGAGGGGCTGCCACAGGCGGTACCTGCACCGAGCTCGGCGAAACCCGGGAAAACGCCGCGCCTGGGGGGAAATCAATCCTGATCCCGATAGGGAAGAAGCACGAGGGGATGGGGGTAAAGCTTCACATTCATCTGGACATTCTGCTGCTCCAGGAGGCCCTGGGGATGCCCTGGTGTCACCACACGGAGGGAGCTCCCTGCTGCTCTCCGGGATCCTCAGTGCCCCGGAGCTGGGATGGGGAATCGGCTGCCCCGGAGGGTGGGCGCTGCTCTGGGCTGGCCTGGCTCCTCCTGAGGGATTTTCTCTTTCCTTCCTTCCTTCTGGACACTGCTCTGGGCTGGCCTGGCTCCTCCTGAGGGGTTTTCTCTTTCCTTCCTTCTTTGTGGGCACTGCTCTGGACTGGCCTGGCTCCTCCTGAGGGGTTTCGTCTCCTTGTGGGCGCTGCTCTGGGCTGGCCTGGCTCCTCCTGAGGGATTTTCCCTCCTTGTGGGCACTGCTCTGGGCTGGCCTGGCTCCTCCTGAGGGGTTTTCCCTTTCCTTTCCTCCTTGTGGGCACTGCTCCAGGCTGGCCTTGCTCTCATCCTTGTGCCCCTCCTGAGGGATTTTCTCTTCCCTTCCTTGTGGGCACTGCTCTAGGCTGGCCTGGCTCTCTCATCCTTGTGCCCTTCCTGAAGGATTTTCCTTTTTCTCCTTGTGGGCATTGCTCCAGGCTGGCCTTGCTCTCATCCTTGTGCCCTTCCTGAGGGATTTGCCTTTCCCTCCTCTCCTTGCGGGCACTGCTCCAGGCTGGCCTGGCTCTGCTCCTTGTGCTCTTCCTGAGGCATTTTCCCTTTCCTTCCCTCCCTGTGGGCACTGTTCTAGGCTGGCCTGGCTCTTCCTGAGGGATTTTCCCTTCCCTTTCCTTCCTTCCCTGTGGGCACTGCTCTAGGCTGGCCTGGCTCTCATCCTTGTGCCCTTCCTGTGGGATTTTCCCTTCCCTCCTGGCTGGAACCCCTCGGGAGCAGTGCTGGATTTGGCCATGACTGGATTTTGGCTCCCAGTGCCACCCTGTGCTCATCAGGCCCTCCCAGAGCTTAAAGCTGCCAGCACCAAATCTGGGTCTGAGCTGGAAGAAAAGGAGGACACGAACACACAGACACCCAAACGGGGCTGTTTGCTGCTGCTGGGTGGTTTATGCTGTAAAAAAGAGCAGCAGCCTCTTCCGTGCATGGGGACTGCAGCTCTGATCCGGGATATTTCACAGGAGCTGAAGGGGTTAAGAAAGAGGGAACACCACAAACTCGGGGGGGATTTGTTCAGTGCAGTTGGGCTGGTAAAGCAGGAGATCCCTGGGACACTGGAAATGAGGAGCTGTGCGTTTTACAGGAAGCTTTGACAGAGCAATTCCACAGAGCAGAGTTTGGGGCTGCAGCCGTCGTGGGCACGGGAGGGACAGGGATGGAGTTTGGGGTGAGCTGGGGAAGCCAAGAACTGTCCAGCTCCCTGCCTGCTCCTGGAGAGAGGATCCAGCTCTCGGTGGCTGCAGGGAGCCCAGAGCACCTCGGGGATTCCAGGAACGCCCTCCTGGCCGGGGCTTCCAGCTTGAGGGCGAATTTAAAGCTTGGCACCAATCCCACAGACCAGGCAACCGGGCTGGAGCTCCCACCAGGCAGGAAAACACCCCAAAAACACTCCTGGACTCCTGGTGCCCCTGCCTGAGATGCTGCTGGGGCCACATTCAAACTGGGATGCACCGCAGAGCCCCTGCACACGATGATTGGGGAGCTGCAGCCCCGTGAGCCCCAGCTGGGGAACTGCAGCAGAGCTGGGGCACTGTTCCATGGGTGAGGGAGGAATTCCCAGTTCCATTGCAGCAGAGCTGCGGCACTGTTCCACGGGCAGGAGGAATTCCCAGTTCCATTGCAGCAGAGCTGGGGCACTGTTCCATGGGTGAGGAGGAATTCCCAGTTCCATTGCAGCAGAGCTGGGGCACTGTTCCATGGGTGAGGAGGAATTCCCAGTTCCATTGCAGCAGAGCTGCGGCACTGTTCCACGGGCAGGAGGAATTCCCAGTTCCATTGCAGCAGAGCTGGGGCACTGTTCCATGGGCAGGAGGAATTCCCAGTTCCATTGCAGCAGAGCTGCGGCACTGTTCCACGGGCAGGAGGAATTCCCAGTTCCATTGCAGCAGAGCTGGGGCACTGTTCCACGGGCAGGAGGAATTCCCAGTTCCATTGCAGCAGAGCTGGGGCACTGTTCCATGGGCAGGAGGAATTCCCAGTTCCATTGCAGCAGAGCTGGGGCACTGTTCCACGGGTGAGGAGGAATTCCCAGTTCCATTGCAGCAGAGCTGGGGCACTGTTCCATGTTCAAGGAGGAATTCCCAGTTCCATTGCAGCAGAGCTGGGGCACTGTTCCATGGGTGAGGAGGAATTCCCAGTTCCATTGCAGCAGAGCTGGGGCACTGTTCCATGGGCAGGAGGAATTCCCAGTTCCATTGCAGCAGAGCTGGGGCACTGCTCCATGTTCAAGGAGGAATTCCCAGTTCCATTGCAGCAGAGCTGGGGCACTGTTCCATGTTCAAGGAGGAATTCCCAGTTCCATTGCAGCAGAGCTGGGGCACTGTTCCATGGGCAGGAGGAATTCCCAGTTCCATTGCAGCAGAGCTGGGACACTGTTCCATGTTCAAGGAGGAATTCCCAGTTCCATTGCAGCAGAGCTGGGCCATTTTTCCATGTTCAAGGAGGAATTCCTCTGTTCCCAGGAGAGCTCAGCCTGCTGGCTCAGGTGTTGAAGGTAGAAGGGAGGGAGCAGGGAGGCAGAAATCCCAGCCAGAGCCCCAGTTTGAGTTTCGTCACCTCTCTGGGGTGACAGGAGCCTGTCCCTTTAGGATCAGCCAGGAATGACTCAGATATTCCCATCTGGAAGCAGGACTGGGACTGAGCCTCACACATTAACAACATTTCCAGCAGGATCCTTCTCCAAGCTCCAACAGTGTTCCTCTCCCTGTCTCTGAACAAGTCAAAGCATTGCTATAATTTATTAAAAAAAAAAATACTGCAAGTTGAGCCAAGAGGATCAACGTAAACCCTTGAGCTCATTTAGTTCAGTTCCAGTGTTTAGGAAAACTCAGCTTATCCAGGTTTCTCCCAGATCACCCCTCGGAGGCAGTGAGTCAGGAGGAGCTGGATTGGAAAACAGCAAAGGTTCCATCCACCCTTGGGGCTTCCAGGGAGCTGCAGCTTCTCCGGTTTAAGTCACTCCGAAGGATTTTTCCACAGCTTTGGATGTTCGGTTATCCCTGGGCCGGGGCTGTCCCTGGGCTGGCCCCGGGGCTGTTTGCTGAGCAAACAGGCCAAGCAGAGCCTGCTCTGCCCCAGGGCCCCGGGGGCTGACAACAAAGAGCTTTGTTGTTATTCCACGCTGGGCTCCATCTGCCCTCTCCTCCTGACCCGCTGGAAGCAAGAGAGACAATTTGGGATAAATCTGGGAGCCTTTGATTCCACAGCGCTGGGGTTAGGAGCTGCAATTAAAGTTGGTTAATTGTGGAGCAGCCCCTGCCCCGGGGTTGGTGCACAAAGGTTTCTCAAATTGCCTCCAGCAGGTCAGGGAGGGAATCATGGAAGGACAAAGCAAAAATGAGGATTCGTTTCCCAGCAGTGATTACTGAGGTAGGTTTGCAGCCAGCAGTGTTTCCCTGTGCTGGATCCATCCCCACAGAAGATGCTCCACAAGATCTCCAGCACCATCCTTGACTTCTGCCTCCAGTGCATCCCAAGGGAGCCTTTCCACACAAAAAAAAAAGCCCAAACTGAGAATTCCCTGCCACGAATCTGCAGAAGGGGATGGAAACAACCACAGCAGAGGCAGATCTGAACTGGGGATCCTGTCTCCTCCTCAAGGACTGCCCTGGGCTTCCAGCTGCCACATCCTCCTTGTCCCCATCTGGGGGCAGCTCCTGCCTCAGTTTCTCCCACCCATCTCTGAATTCTTGCTCAGCACAGAGAATCCTCCCCAAAGCAGCCCTGGCATCACCAGGCAGGTGGGGCACCCTTGAATCAACTCCCCTGGTCCCTCTGGCCTCAGCTGCTGGGGTTTGTAAACAGGCTCAGCTCTGGCTGCAGGGACGGGCTCTACATTCCTGCTTGGGGCACAAATGCAGCATTCCTGTGATAATTTCTTTTTTAAATAGATTAGGAACAGGCAATCTCAGCTTTTGTACATGACTCTAAAAAATAAATGGCTGAATATTATCTAGATAACTGCTTTTAAAACCCATCTCTTCCTACAGAAATTGTAAACCAGTAGAAAATTTAAATAGTCTTTTGTAAAAAAGCAAGGATGGTACAAGTTATAAAAAAATCGCTCTTCCCTGCCTCTCTCTTCCCTCCACCCCGTGGAAAACCGAGCCTGGGCCGCTCTGGGAAGAGCTGGTGATCCTCGGAGGAGCTTCCTTTCACTCGGGCGGCGTTTCCAGGGTCACCAGCTGGCAGGAATGTCCCCTGCAGGGAGGTGCACGGAGGGAGGGATTCCTTCAACCATCACAGGTTCCCTCAAGTCTCATCAGAACAACTCCCAGCACCGCCCCACACCGACACCGAGAGCTGGGGCCGAGCCCACGGAAGGAGGGACACAGGGAGGGGGACAGAGGAGGAAGGGGGGAGATTGTTTTTCCACAGCGAACCAGAAATTCAGCAGTCGTGTCCGACGAGGAACAGTTCTCAAATAAATAATTACCTCCAGAGAGGTTCAGAGCACGCAACCAGCTTTACACTCAGCGGCTCAAGTCCCGAGCCCGGCTGAGGCTGAGGATGACTCCGGGCCGAGGAAGGTCAGGCGCTGGTGCCGTCCTCCTCGATGACGCGGTTCATGCTGGTGCCGTGCGTGATGTGTGTCATGGGGTTGCTGCTGAGGTCCCTGACGCTGCTGTGCCGCGACTGCTCGTTGAGCCGGTGGCAGCTGCTGTGCCGCGAGTGGTCGGTGAGCCGCGACATGCTGCCGTGAGGGAGCCGCTCCTCCACGCCCCTGTAGCTGCAGGGAGTGTACCTGATGGAGGGAAGCACAGGGGCATCATCAGCTAGGTGAAAAATGAGTATTGATTGGCTTCTCACAAATATTCAAATGAGTATTAGATGCGTTCTGTTAGAAAGTAAAGCTGTATTAATTCTCTTAAGCAGTGCGAGTGGTCGGTGAGCCGCGACATGCTGCCGTGAGGGAGCCGCTGTAGCTGCAGGGAGTGTACCTGATGGAGGGGAAACACAGAGTGATTGAGCATCATACACATGTGAAAAATGAGTATTGATTGGCTTTTGGCAAATATTCAAATGAATATTATGTGTATTATGTTAGAAAGTAAAGCTGTATTAATTCTCTTAAGCAGTGTGAGGGGTCGGTGAGCCGCGACATGCTGCCGTGAGGGAGCCGCTCCTCCACGCCCCTGTAGCTGCAGGGAGTGTGCCTGATTTAGAAAATTAGAGGAACACAGGGGGTGATCATCAGCCATGTGAAAAATGCATGGATTTTATGATTGGCTTCTCACAAATATTCAAATGAGTATTAGATGTGTTCTGTTAGAAAGTTATGGTGTATCAATTCTCTTAAGCAGTGTGAGTGGTCGGTGAGCCGCGACATGCTGCCGTGAGGGAGCCGCTCCTCCACGCCCCTGCAGCTGCAGGGAGTGTGCCTGATTTAGGGGAAACACAGAGTGATCATCCGTGATCATCATGCGCGTGTGAAAAATGTGTATTTCATGATTGGCTTTTTGCAAATATTCAAATGAATATTATGTGTGTTGTGTTAAAAAGTAATGCTGGATTCATTCTCTTAAGTAGTGTGGTAAATATAGTTTTAAGTTCTAAAAAAATGTTAAAATAGAAATTGTAAGAGCCGAAATGAGGGATGTGGGACTCCAGGGGCTCTCCAAAATGCAGTTTATTGTATCCAAAATGCAGTTTATTGTATCCAAAATGCAGTTTATTCTATCTAAGGCGTTACAGCAGTCCAGGGTGGTGGGTGACAGAGCTGTGCCCACAGGTGTCAGCTCCAGCTGCAGGCAGCCCTGGAGACCCTTTGGTTTTGGTCAAAGTGCATTACAGACTTTTCTTTTGGTCACAGTGCATTATAGACTTTTCTTTGCTGAGCATCTTAATACAGTAGAGCCAATCTACACCTTAACTATTATCTATAGCCCATCATAACTCCTATAATTACCATATTCATGTCACTATTCTCCAATCACTACAAGTCAGTACATCACAGTTTAAGCCAGAAGTTGTTTTTCAGTTTTCTTGCAGTGGAAAATTCTGAGAACTTTTTTCTACTTGCAACATTTGCTGACTTGTTTGCCTGTGCTCTCTTTCTGCTTGGTAAAAACCTCTTCTTGTTTGGGGTGGGTTTATCCTTTGCTCTAAGCCATAAAAACCCTTCTAACTAACACACCCTTTGTCTCCTTGGTTAGCCAGTGAGACTCAGCAATTCTTTTCTTCTGTATCAAAACTTGCCTCCATCTCTATTCCTTCATCAGACTCCACATTTAAAAATCTTTCTGCTAAGCACACAGATCTGTGAGACCTTCTTGTCAAACTTTCATCCTTCCCAACAAGAAACGACGCTATGTAATGTAGCAGCTCCATGGAATTGGCCAGGGCTCCATGGAGGGCCGAGGCTTAAGGACAGGAATTGCTGGGTCATGATGAAATAGCAAAATGAGCTCCTGTTTTCCGCCTTTCGCACCCCAGCTTATCTCCGTAACCCCATGGGTCACTTTCCTTAACCCCTGCTATTGGACAAGCTTGGATCCCTTTATACCCTATAAAAAGGGGCTGGTTCAGCCCATTCTGGTTACAAGAGCCGTCGCTGGAACCCTTCACTGACCCCTCAATAAAACCATCGCTGTGGAACCCCAGGATGATTTTCTTCTCCTCTCTCGCGTCTGCTTCCCCTCTAGCCCACAGGCGCCTGGGCAAGCAAAGAGCTGGAAGCCCAAGAGAGCTGATAATCGCTGAAGAGCTGGAATCCACTGGGCTTGCTGAGGTGGCCGTGGCTGCGAGCGGGCTGGGTACCCAAACACTGTCCCCGGGCGGGACTGAGCTCTCCGGCCGTGCTGCCTGCTCGGGGGCAACATCACACCACCAGGCAGCCGGGTCTAATGTAAGAGACTTTTGTTAAAGAAAGGACTTGCGGCAGATAGCGGCCACAAGACACCTAAATCTTTCAGAGATAGAGAATTTATTATCAGAAGAAACGAACTTCTTCCCACCTCGAAGGCGCTGTTGGGATTCAGAGGAAGAAGCTGAGGATGACCAGACAGAATCCTGTGTTGGAATGGAATTTATGCATCATGGATGAGGTGTATGAATGTGCAACAGGCTGTTGTTTTTAAGGGTTAATCCTTTGTTAATGTGTGTCCTTTTTCAGGCTTATTTTGCCCAGAAAAGGTACCCGGACGTCCTTAACTCTTTGTCTCTATTGTCTCATATTGCCCTAATTCAAATTGTCCAAATTATTATTACTCTAATTGTATTACTATTTTTATGACCATTTTATTACTATTAAACTTTTAAAAACAAGCGATTGGCGTTTTTCACGCTGAGCCGCTGGAGGAACGTGAGCAGAGCTCAAGCGAGGAGAGCCATTCGCTGCTCGGCTCCCACAGCCTCACAAAGCGTTTCAGCTCCTCACAATGGTCGCACCCCAGGCTGGCTGGAATCGGTAATTAGGGGAGTGAAACGCTCGGTGATTAATTACCCTGGAAACCTTAGCTCCACCTCGGCTCAAACCCGTGCCCTTGTTTACCTCGGCGGGGCAGGAACACTGACGGACACAAAACCGCCTGACACACGGACAAAGCAGCCGGGAAAGTGCTGAGCTGACCTTGGGGCAGCTCTGTTTTCCCACAGAGCGCTCCCGCGCAGGAAAACCAGCGCTGGACTCAGCCCTGCGGTGTAATTAATTCACCAAGACCAGCACACACTCTGAAAACGTCAGGGCGTTTTTTCTCTTTCCAGTCCAGACACTGACACGGAGAGGAGATTGACCAAAACATCCAGTTTTAGCAGAATTGTGGCCACGTGTCTGGCTGGAAGGGGCCTCTCCGATCCCAGGGTTTGCCCAGAGAGGCTGTGGACTCCCCACGTCTGGAATTGCCTGAGGACAGGCTGGACAGGGCTTGGAGCAACCTGGGACAGTGGGACGTGTCCCAGGGAGGTGGAATGAGCAGATCTTTGAAATCCCTTCCCAAAGCATCCGTAATGCCCCGAATGTTTGGAAGACCTATCCTGCATTGCGAGATAAGTGTGTATTCTATTTACCGTCTGTTACAGTTGGGGCAGTTATCTTCTGTTAATTGGGCAGTTTATCTCTTCCACAACCAATCCTCCCTCCAGGAGATCTCTTCTGTCAATGAGCCAATGATTACTAATTATCTTCTGTTCATGGGCCAGGGAGCGTCCCTGCGTGGCTGATAAGATTCCATCATCCCATGGGGAGATGCTCCGCCCAGGGGGAGGAGCCAAACGTTCCTGCCTGGATACAATCTGAGATTCTGGGTCACCACCCAAGAGTGGAGCCAGACGTTCCTGCCTGGATACAATCTGAGATTCTGGGTCACCACCCAAGAGTGGAGCCAAGCATTCCTGCCTGGATACAATCTGAGATTCTGGGTCACCACCCAGAGATTGGAGCCAAGCATTCCTGCCTGGATACAATCTGAGATTCTGGGTCACCACCCAAGAGTGGAGCCAAGCATTCCTGCCTGGATACAATCTGAGATTCTGGGTCACCACCCAAGAGTGGAGCCAGACGTTCCTGCCTGGATACAATCTGAGATTCTGGGTCACCACCCAAGAGTGGAGCCAAGCATTCCTGCCTGGATACAATCTGAGGTTTGGGACACCACCCAAGAGTGGAGCCAAGCATTCCTGCCTGGATACAATCTGAGATTCTGGGTCACCACCCAAGAGTGGAGCCAGACGTTCCTGCCTGGATACAATCTGAGATTCTGGGTCACCACCCAGAGAGTGGAGCCAAACGATCCTACCTGGATACAATCTGAGATTCTGGGTCACCACCCAAGAGTGGAGCCAAACGTTCCTGCCTGGATACAATCTGAGATTCTGGGTCACCACCCAAGAGTGGAGCCAAACGTTCCTGCCTGGATACAATCTGAGATTCTGGGTCACCACCCAAGAGCGGAGCCAAGCATTCCTGCCTGGATACAATCTGAGGTTTGGGACACCAGGGCAGCCTTCTCCACTGCATTCCCAGAGGATCAGCCTTCTCCACTGCATTCCCAGAGGAGGACCAGGCCGTTTTCACCACCCCTGGACCTTCAGAGGAGAACTCCCCGCTTGTGCAGGATCCCTGCCCCAGCAGAACCACAGCTGGCACTGCAGGAGGGCTGAGCCACCGTGGAATGGGACTGTGCCACCAACTCCCTGACTCACAGGGTGTCAGGGCATGTTCTGACTCTGACAGCGGTTTGTTTTCTTTTTTTGTACCATTGCATTTGTATTTTTAATTTTCCTAGTAAAGAACTGTTACTGCTATTCCCCTATCTTTGCCTGAGAGCCCCTTAATTTCAAAATTATAAAAATTTGGAGGGAGAGGGCTTACATTTTCCATTTCGTACCTGGATTTAATCTGAGATTTGAAACACCACAGGCAGCTTTTTGCATTGGATTCCCAGAGGGAGACCAGGCCATTTTCACCATGCCTGGACCTTCAGAGGAGAGCTCCCCCCTTGTGCAGGATCCCTGCTCCAGCAGAACCACGGCTGGCACTGCAGGCGGGCTGAGCCACCATGGGATGGGGCTGTGCCACCACCCTGTGTCACCATCGTATTTTCTGAAAAATCCCTTCGCCAGGGTTTCCTCTCCTGGGAAGCTGAGAAGCCTCAGAGAAAAATGAAAACAATAATTATCTGATTTGCTTCTGCTGTGTTTTGCTGCTTTGGAATGTGGTTGGAGATTGTTTATCCAACAGGTCAGTGTTTGATTGGTTTTGTGTGAATTGTTTTTACTTAATGACCAATCACAGTCAGGCTGTGTCAAGACTCTGGAGAGTTTTTAGTTGGTTATCTTGTTAAGACTTCTGTAAGTATCCTTTCTCTATTCTTTAGTATAGTTCCAGTATAGCATAATATGATATAATATAATTAATATAATATTTCTTCTGAGAACATGGAGTCAGATTCCTCTTTCCTCCCCACAACAGGGGACCCTGAAAATACCACACACCCTGACCCATAGAGTGCCAGGTCGGATTCTGACTCTGTCGGTGTTGTTTTGTATTACTGCATTGTTTGGTTGTTTGGGTTTTTTTTTTAATTTTCCCAGTAAAGAGCTGTTATTCCTGCTCCCATATCTCTGCCTGAGAGCCCCTTAATTTCAAAATTATAACAATTTGTGGGGAGCTGTCCTAGGGTGACATTATGATGCTTGTACCCCCATTTGTGTGTTCTGTTTATGCTGGATATCATGTTCTGTGCCTTCAAGACTGGCTCTGAAGAGTGAAAGTTTTGTTTTGGTTTCTCATCAGCCGCTCCCCCACGGCTGGTGGGACACACACACAGGGCAGTGCACAGGGCTGCTTTTGCTTTTTGCTTGGCTTTTTGCATTGCTCTTGCTCCTGCTTTGCTCCTGCTTTTTGCTTCTGTTCATTAGTTGGTTTAGCTAAGCAGTCAGAATTTTTCCCTGGTCTGTTTTTCCTTTCCCTTTTTGGAACCCCTCGAGCCTGCTGCAGACTGGAACCTGGGAAACACCGAGAGTTTGCACCTTGGGCTGCAGCAGCTGCCCCAGAACAGGAGGGACTGAGAACAGAGCGACCACCCCCAGAGAGACTTTGTGAATTTGTCATCTTTTTCAGAGCGGTGACAGAGTGGCGTCACCTGGTATTGTTCATTCTGTGAGCTGGGGGTGCTGTGCTGTTAAATAAACAGGTTCTTTCCACTTCTCTCCGAGGAATCCTTCCTTGACTGGGGGAGGAGCTCTGTGGGTTTGCTTTCTGGAGGAGCCTCCTTGTGGAGGTTTTCTCCCAAATTTGCCCTAAACCATGTGAAATACCAAGCTGTGTTTGGTGTCAGGTACATACAGGCAATGTGTCTATTTGTAATTGTGATATGTGTGGAAACCAACCATGGGACAGTTATAAAGATGAATTCTAATAGTAACTGAGGAAAATAAAGCATGGAAGAGGCCTTTGAACCTATCCTTTGTTTGCAATTAACCTTTATAAGTCTAAAGTTGATTTAGGAGCATTTGAATTAAAGCTTTGAGGATGTTGCTTTTTGACAGGAACTTGCTGCTTGTAGCTAAGCCTCAAAGAGTTTTGCAATAATAACCTGGTGAAGTATAATTTTAGAATATTGCTTGTAGTAAGGATCTTTGAAACTCTAGCTTTAGAATATATAAAAAGGAAACATGCTTATCTCAGGCCTTAACAAAACAGAGAAAAGCAGCTTGAGAAAGGAAGATGAACATCAACTCAAGGATTTATAGTTTGGACCAAGGGAAGCTGGACATCGCTGTTATGAGATTTACAGTCCTTGAAATTAAAAGGTGGAACCACATCTGGAAAGCTGGACCTCACCAGATAGCATGCTCCTCCTTTCTTTTGGAAACCTGACCACTAACACCTGGGACACTCCTTTTGGGACACATCCTGAGAAAAACTAAATCACAATAGTGTGTGGAATTGTGACGTAAAAATTTGGAATAGAAACTGCTGAGAAAGCTTATGAACATATAAATATTACTATTTATATAATATATAAATATATTTTATATAAATATTTATAATATTTATATAGAGACCTGTATTTATATAATAAATACCTATAAATACTGTATGCCTCAGCTATGGGTGTGCAGTTGGAGGGAAATCTTCCCCCACTGTACCCAGAGCTGCATTGCTCATCCTTTACCATATTAATTAATAAATTAATTACTCCTTGAATATTGGCCTGGTCAAGCTTCTCATTAATAGCAACCAGGACAGGAGGGGTTTTCCATTTCCCATCTCAGGGGAGGCTCCTGCCTCCCTCAGCAGCCCCCTCTGCTCAAACTGTTATGAGTACAAAAGTTATCAATTTTTTAAAGGTTGCAGAGTTCACAAGTTAAACCAATTGCTGCCAAGCTGGAGTTCTGACTATTTGTTGTTAATAATTTCATGTTGTAATCCCCTGTTGTTAATGGGTAATTACCTGTTGTTGATGGTTAGCAATCCCCCTTTGTGGAGCATCCCCCTGCTGCCTCCTGGAAGGTGGGGCTGTGAGGAGGGGGTGACATCGGGGCTGGCATGCAAATGAGGAAACCCCTCCCCAAACCTAGCAGGGAAAACCCCTAAAAACAACGAGCCACCATGGAATTAAGGTATGCAAGTGATGCCTAGACGTGAGGAATGTTATGAGTAGAAAAGCTGCCAATTTTTAAAAAAAAAGTTGCAGAGCTCACAGGTTGGGCCAGTTGCTGCCAGGGTGGAGTTCTGTTTGTTGTTGTAATCACCTGTCGTTTTCGTTAACTACCTGTTGTTGATGGTTAAGAATTCCCCCTTCTGTCCTGCTGCTTCCTGGAGGATGGCAAAGAAGAGGGGACGTCGGGGTTGGCATGCAAATGACATCAGAGCTGGCATGCAATGGGAGAAACCTCTAACCAAACCTAGCCAAAAACCCCTAAAAACAACGAGCCAACACGGAATTGACAGATCAAAGTGATGTCTAGACGTGAGGAACAGAATCCAGTGTCTGCTAAGACCCTTTTTACCCCTCATCCCAACCTAAAAGGATGTCAGCTAGAAAGAGGACCCCAAATGTCAAACCAAAAGAGGGGAATCTCCCGATGCTCTGGTGACGAGGGAACCCCCAGCTCAGCCCACAGACCAGCAGACACAGCTGCGCTCTTCCTTCTCCCCCTCCGTGCCACTCCTGGGAGCAGCGGCGCCATGACACCTGTCGGTTCCCCCCACCCGCGCTGATTTTTACTAAAACCATTCAAAAGGAGAAAGGTCTCCTGCCTCTTTACTTCACAGAGGACCTCGAATGTCAAACTGAAAAAGAGGAATCTCCTGATGCTCTCATGAGGACGGAACCCCCAGCTCAGCCCACAGACCAGCGGACACAGCTGCACTCTTCCTCCTCCTCCCTGCCACTCCTGGGAGCCGCGGCGGCGTGAGACCCATCGCTTCTTCCCACCCGAGCTGATCACTTTTAATAAAAGCATTAAAAAGGAGAAAGGTCTCCTGCCCTATTTCATTCTTCTGTGCCACTCCTGGGAGCAGCGGCGGCGTGAGCGCGACCCGTCACTTTTCCCACCCGAGCTGATTTTTACTAAAAGCATTCAGAAGGAGAAAGGTCTCCTGCCCTGTTCATTTCACAGAGGACCTCGCATGTCCAACTGAAAAAGGGGAATCTCCAGATGCTCTCGTGAGGACGGAACCCCCAGCTCTGCCCGCAGACCAGCAGACACAGCTGCGCTCTTCCTCCTCCTCAGCGCCACTCCTGGGAGCAGCGGTGCCGTGAGCGCGACCCATCAGTCCTCCCCACCCGAGCTGATAGATTTTTTTTTTAGGAAAAAAAAAAGTTTTTTTCCTAAAACCATTCAAAAGGAGAAGCATCCCCGGCCCCGTTGGTTCGGCCCGTACCGTCCGTCCCGCGAGCGGTGCAGGCTGCCGTGGTAGCTGCTGACTTTGCTGTGCACGCTGCCGGCCTTGCTCCTCTGCTCGTCCAGCACGGCCAGCTGCGTGGACGAGGCATGCGTGGAGGTGCCCTGCGTGGAGGTGCCCCGCGACTTGCGGATGATGGGCGTGTTGGGGTCCCGCAGCAGCGACTGCGCGAAGTCCGGCTCCTGCAGCACCTGGCGGCTCTCGTTGACGACCCTGAGCGGAGCAATTAGCGGTAATTAGCGCGGGGTGAAAGCGAGCACGGCGTTGGCTTGGCCAACAAGAGCATCACTGACGTGATAGTGTCCCTGTGTGGTTGTTTCAGCCCCCTGTGTGGTTGTTTTAGCCCAGCTGAATTCTTGAAGGATGGACCAAAAGTCATCCAGGGATGGAGGAGTCACCAAAAACTTTCTGCTTTAAAACATCTTAAAGGACACTATATCCTAATATACCCTATAAAAATATATTTGTAATAGTAATATAAATATTATTTAAAATTTTAAATAATAATACAAAATACTATAAGATTTATAAATTTTATATTTTAAGAATTTTATATTTAAATAAATTTTATAATTAATAATAATAATTAATAATATTTATAGTATTTATAAATTTTATTTATATACAATAATATTATAAAATTCTCAATATTTATTAGGAATTTTATATTCCTAATATACATACATATATATATTCCTAATATATATATTCCTTATATATATATATATCCCTAATATATATGTCCCTAATATATATATATATCCCTAATATATATATTCCTAATTATATTATATTCCTAATATATATATATATATATAATATTCCTAATATATTCCTAATATTTATTAGGAATTTCTGCTCTTTTGTCCGTGCCCTGAAATATTTTCCAGTCTGCAAATCAGAAATATTTATTAGGAAAGCACCTACCCGCAGCTACCACAAAATCACAGATTGTCTCTAAATCATTGCCAACCTTAATTTAAATTAATGTCAACCTTACAGAAGCCACAAGAAATTCTTGTTGTCACTTTATCAAGCTGCCATTCAGCACCAATGCATCAGGAAGATTAAAATTAGAGACAAACGCTTTCAACTGCAGCCACGGTGACAGGAACCTGAATTTAATTCCAATTTAAAGCTCTGATTCAGCTGGCTAGGTGCACATTTATAAACAAAAAGCTTCCATTCCACCTAAACACCATGAAGTGTTTATTCGACACTTAATTCTTAAAAACGTTTTGAAGATGGACAAATGTAGGTTTGATTCTGGGAACGAAGAATATTTAGGGAGAAATCAGGAATTTTTTGTCCTTCCTGGCCTCATTCTGAATTGTGACTTTTCCATCCATTCCTGCCTTTGTGTGTGTGAAAACCCAGCCCGGGGCAGCAAGGGAAGGTTCCTCTGTAAGAAACCCGCGCTCACTCCTTTTTCCTGCGCCCGTGGAAGAAGCTGGCCCACTCAAAGCAGGTCTTCTTGCTCCCAACCCAGAACACCGAGGGGATGCCGACCACCAAGGCCATCAGGTACTTCATGAGGAACAGAATCAGGTCGGGACGGCTCATCTGGGTGACCTGGGGAGAGAAAAAGAGAGGAAAGGAAAGTTCTGCCACCCCATCCTGGCTCACCACGGGGTGTGAACACACTGAAATCATCGCGAGGCAAAGCCAACACGGCCGGGGCTCCTTTGCTCCACGACCGGAGCTCTGCAGGGCCCGGGGCTGCCCCACACGACAAAGGTCTCGGCTGCTGCGAGCTCCTGGCCTTCATTTGTATCTCTGCTCTTTTGTCCCTGCCCTGAATGATCCTGGAATATTTTCCAGTCTGCGAATCAGAGACAGTCGTTGCTTTGATGGGATGAACCCACGCAGGACCAGGTGCTGCTCTTGGGAAAAATGCCAGTGGAGCTTCGTGGATGGTCAGCACTGAGCCTTTGTTCCTTGCAGGGTTTCCTGACTCCTGCCCTTGGGAATTCAAGGCTCTGGCCAGGTTCTTATCAAACTGTGTCTTGTTCCTATCAACCCAGCCAAACTTTCTCTCTTCAGGCAGAAAACCCTCACAAAATCAAATTTTCCAGATATTTTCATGCCCAAAGGGTTGGTTTGGAGGAGAAGATAAAGATTTTCCTTCCAGGAAGGTCTGTAGGGTATCTGCAGAACAAACACCAGGAGCTTTCTGGAACTGATAACCTGGCCCAAAACCTGAACCTTCAGGGAGAGAGAACTTCCAGAGGAGGCCTGGGAGGGGCCACCAAGATGGGGAGGGAAGGAACAAACTCATGGTGGGGAGAAGTCCTCTGTGGGCATCTGTGTGGTCACCGTGGAATTCCAACAATTCCAGCAACTGGGAGAGCTGGGATCCAGGCTGGGAGAGCTGGGGGTGCTCACCGGGAGAAGAGAAGGATCCAGGGAGAGCTCAGAGCCCCTTCAGGGCCTAAAGGGGCTCCAGGAGAGCTGGAGAGGGACTGGGGACAAGGGATGGAGGGACAGGACACAGGGAATGGCTGCACACTGCCAGAGGGCAGGGATGGATGGGATGTTGGGAAGGGATTGTTCCCTGTGAGGGTGAGGAGGGGCTGGGCTGGAATTCCAGAGAAGCTGCGGCTGCCCCTGGATCCCTGGGAGTGTCCAAGGCCAGGCTGGAGAGGGCTTGGAGCACTCTGGGATAATGGGAGGTGTCCCTGCCCATGTCAGCTCCAAGGTCCCTCCAACCCAACCCATTCTGTCCAGTTCTGTTCATCTCATGAAACCTGGATTCTCCTCCCAGTCCTCCCTGGCTTGCTTTGGTCTTTACTGCAAAAACCATTTTTGAGTTGTGCAATCCTTCACATCCACCATCATTTTTGTCTCTTTTCCTTCACCCTCAGACTCTTCACATGAATTTTCCAGTCATTCTCATACTGTCCAAACTCTTTCAAATATCAACTCTTCCCCTTGGTTCTGCTTCTGCTTCAAGGTCCAGCAAGGAAGGAAATGCTGGAGAAGCTGGAAGGAGGTGAGAGCACAAAGGATGGCAGGATGATGCAGAATGAAGCCAAACAGATCCTGTGAGGGCTGGAATGGATTTCCCAGAGAAGCTGTGGCTGCCCCTGGATCCCTGCAGTGTCCAAGGCCAGGCTGGACGGGGCTTGGAGACACCTGGGATGGCTCCGGGTTGGATCTGGATGAGTTCTGGTCCCTTCCCAAACCATTCTGTGATTCCATGATCCCAAACACCCCCTGGCCCCCAAATTACTCAGCCTTTAACAAGAGGCTCCCTGCTTTTTGTCACAGCTCAGGGAGATTTCCAAACCCCTCGAATTTTCCTACACCTTGAGAATTTTTATTTTCTCGGGAGATGAGGGCAAGAGAAAACACGGAGGACAAACAGCAGAATTATCCTGATCCCGACAGGAATGAACTCAGTGCACAGTGGGATAAGAAAGGCCCAAGGATTGGCAGGAAGGTTTAATTGTGGTTGTTTAATTGGGGGGAGGTGCCCAGGAAATCTCCCCATTGCTTTGGGACAGATGGTGACCGTGCTGAAAAGCCACCAGACCTCAGGACGTGACTGAGCCAGCCCAATCACAAATTCAAAGTTTTTTCCCCCCAAAAATATAAATTCAAAGTCAAATCATGCCCTGTGCCAGGGGGATTTGCCAGAAATAGGCTCCCACCTATATTGCAATTTAAATTAATAGTAATAATGACAATAATAATGATAATAATGACAATAATAATGATAATAATGACAATAATAATGACAATAATAATGGCAGTGATAATGACAATATTCCAGTTAATGCTGAGAGGCAACACAGGTTTAACCCAGCAAATCCAGGTTTGATATTTTGTATTATTGCACCAGGTTTAATATTTTGTATTATTGCACATTTTTAGTCCTGTCAGCCATTTTCCTGTATGGAAAACAGGAGTGTAGAAATGTCAGGAGCATAATTAGAAATGTCACAAGTGTCCGGTCTGTGACAGAGGGTGACAATCAGAGCTGCCCTCTGATCCTACAGGCTTGTATTGATGTGGAACACAGGTACAGCCTCCAGAACAACACACAGAGCCAGTTTTCCCCCCAAATTATAAATTCAAAGTTTTTCCCCCCAAAAATATAAATCCAAAGTCAAATCATGCCCTGTGCCAGGGGGATTTGCCAGAAATAGGCTCCCACCTATATTGCAATTAACATTAATAGTAATAATGACAATAATAATGATAATAATGACAATAATAATGACAATAATAATGGCAGTGATAATGACAATATTCCAGTTAATGCTGAGGGGCAACACAGGTTTAACCCAGCAAATCCCGGTTTGATATTTTGTATTATTGCACCAGGTTTAATATTTTGTATCATTGCACATTTTTAGTCCCGTCAGCCATTTTCCTGTATGGAAAACGGGAGTGTAGAAATGTCAGGAGCATAATTAGAAATGTCACAAGTGTCCGGTCTGTGACAGAGGGTGACAATCAGAGCTGCCCTCTGATCCCACAGGCTTGTATTGATGTGGAACACAGGCACAGCCTCCAGAACAACACACAGAGCCAGTTTCCCCCCCAAATTATAAATTCAAAGTTTTTCCCCCCAAAATATAAATCCAAAGTCCAATCATGCCCTGTGCCAGGGGGATTTGCCAGAATCCCACCCTGTGATATTCCAGGTAACGCTGAGGGGCAGCACAGGTGGAACCCAGCACATCCAGGTTTGATATTTTGTATTATTGCACATTTTTAGTCCTGTCACCAGCGGAGGTGGGAAACGGGAGTGCAGAAATGCCATGAGCTTAATTAGAAATGTCACGAGCATAATTAATTAGAAATGTCATGAGCATAATTAATTAGAAATGTCACGAGCATGTGTCCAGTCTATGACAGAGGTGACAGTCAGAGCTCCCCTCTGATCCTGTGGTTGTATTGATGTGGAACACAGGTACAGCCTCCAGAACAACACACAGAGCCAGGTTTTACCCAAAAATATCAATTCAAAGGGGGAGGAGGATTTGCCAGAAATAGGCTCCTGCCCTGTGATATTATTGTTATTCTAATCATAATCATAATCAATAATAATAATCAATAATAATAATAATAATAATAATAATAGTAATAATCCTCCAATTAATGCTGAGAGGCAGCACAGGTGTAACCCAGCAAATCCAGGTTTAATATTTTGCAATATTGGACCAGGTTTAATATTTTCTATTATTGCACGTTTTTAGTCCTGTCACCACTGGAGATGGAAAACAGGAGTGCAGAAATGCCACGAGCATGATTAAAAATATCATCAGCACAATTAGGAGATGATCCTGGATTTTTGCATCCACCTCAGCCCCAGGGATGCTGAAGGGTCTTGGGCACCACTGGACCCTCCCACAGAATTTTGTAGCCAAATTGTGAAATTACCCAGAATTCAACAATACTATTACCCAATTAAAAATTACCCAGCAAAACAAAGCTCTCAAAAATCCACTATATTATATTATATTATATTATATTATATTATATTATATTATATTATATTATATTATATTATATTATATTATATTATATTATATTATATTATATTATATTATATTATATTATATTATATTATATTATATTATATTATATTATATATATGTTATATGTTATATAATGCAATATAATGCAATAATATGATATGATATGATATATGATAATAATATAATAAAATTAATATAATATAATATAATATAATATAATATAATATAATATAATATAATATAATATAATATAATATAATATAATATAATATAATATAAATAATATATAACATATAACATATAACATATATTATATATTATATAATATATAATATATATTATATATGTTATATGTTATATGTTATATAATGCAATATAATGCAATAATATGATATGATATGATATGATATGATATGATATGATATGATATGATATAATATATATAATATAATATAAATTATATATTATGTGTTATATGTTATATATTATATATTATTATTTCATCACTACCTCCTTTGGCACTGAGTGGAATAAATGGCAAAATTCATAATTTCTTAATGAAGGTGACATTCATTCATTTTTATGTTTAATGATTTATATTTCTATTTGATGTCCATGGGGTTAAATCTCCCCAGGCAAAACCTCTGGCCCGAAGGGAATTGAGTTTTGAATTTTTCATCAAGGACAAACCACCAGCTCTGCTCGCTGCATTAATTCCACCGGGATATTACAATAAATCCCTCAACAGCAAAACCTCCTGGCTCGACGTGCTCCTGCTGAGTGCTACAAATAAATCCAGATGAAAAAAATGGAAATAAATCCATCCAACAAATCCTCCGGGTGAGAGGGAGCTCGTCCTGCTCTTTGGCAAGGAGAGTTATTAAACATCATCCCACACCTTTCTGCAAATTAACACCCAATAAATTCACGTGAATGCTGAGTGACTGCACCTGCTGGAACAAAATTCACCTGCAGACACCAGGCATTTATAATAATTAACAGTACTTATAATAATTAACAGCAGAAAAATGAAGTTTGGAATTATTCTTTAAGGTTTACTGGGCTAAAAATCAGGTGTTTGTGCCCAAAGGCACTGGGACAGAAACCAGTTTTAAAATCAGCAAAAATTGGGCAAAAATGCACATTAAGGCTGAGTGACTGCACCTGTTTGGAACAAAATTCACCAGCAGACACCAGGTATTTATCATAATTAACAATATTTATGATAATTAACATTGGAAAAGTGAAATTTGAAATTATTCTTTAAGGTTTATTGGGCTAAAAATCAGGTGTTTGAGCCCAAAGGCACTGAGACAGAAACCAGTTTTAAAAAATTCACATTAATGCTGAGTGACTGCACCTGTTTGGAACAAAATTCACCAGCAGACACCAGGTATTTATCATAATTAACAATATTTATGATAATTAACATTGGAAAAATGAAATTACTCTTTAAGGTTTATTTGGTGTTTGAGCCCAAAGGCGCTGGGACACCTCCAACCCCAAAACACTGGGACAGAAACCAGATTTAAAACCAGCAAAATTGGGCAAAAATTCACATTAATGCAGAGTGACTGCACCTGTTTGGAACAAAATTCACCAGCAGACACCAGGTATTTATAATAATTAACAATATTTATATTAATTAACACTGGAAAAGTGAAATTTGAAATTATTCTTTAACGTTTATTGGGATAAAAATCAGATATTTGAGCCCAAAGGCGCTGGGACAGAGACCAGTTTTAAAAACAGCAAAATTGGGCAAAAACTCACTCGTGTTCGTCACCAAAATTTAGATTTTTTTTACTGTCCAGCTATTTAGGAAGAGTGAAAAATACAAATGAATTCACCACACATGAAATTATGAATTTTCCTGGAATAGCCAAACTCCACAAGCCACCTCAGCCTAAATGCAAAATATTTAAATTCTGGTATAATTATATATTAGATATAAATAATATATTGTTCATATAAATTATAAATAAATCAGAAATTTTCCCAGAGAAAAGAGAATTCTGGCGGCGATTTTGTGTTTTCCTCCAGACCTGATCCCATTCCTGGGAATGTAAAAGGGATTTGTGCACTCCAGGAACAGGAGAATTAGAAAATCTCACGGATTTTCAGGATTTTTGGGTTAAAAAAGACCTGAAAGCTTCATCCAGTTCAGCCATGGCCTCTCCCACCGTCCCGGGCTGCTCCAGGCAACGCCGGACAATTCCAGGCACGGAGAAGCCACGAATTCTTTGGGAATTCCATTCTTTGAGAATTCCATTCTTTCTTTGGGAATTCCATTCTTTCTTTGGGAACTCCATTCTTTGGGAATTCCATTCTTTCTCTGGGAATTCCATTCTTTGGGAATTCCATTCTCTGGGCATTCCATTCTTTCTTTTAGGAATTCCATTCTCTGGGAATTCCAATCTTTCTTTGGGAATTCCATTTTTTGGGAATTCCATTCTCTGGGAATTCCATTCTTTCTTTTAGGAATTCCATTCTCTGGGAATTCCATTCTTTCTCTGGGAATTCCATTCTTTGGGAATTCCATTCTTTCTTTTAGGAATTCCATTCTCTGGGAATTCCATTCTTTCTTTGGGAATTCCATTGTTTGAGAATTCCATTCTTTCTTTGGGAATTCCATTCTTTCTTTGGGAACTCCATTCTTTGGGAATTCCATTTTTTGGGAATTCCATTCTCTGGGAATTCCATTCTTTGGGAATTCCATTTTTTGATCAATTTTTTGGGAATCCCATTCTTTGGGAACTCCATTTTTTCTTTGGGAATTCCATTTTTTGATAATTCCATTCTCTGGGAATTCCATTCTTTCTTTTAGGAATTCCATTCTCTGGGAATTCCAATGTTTCTTTGGGAATTCCATTCTCTCTTTGGGAATTCCATTCTCTGGGAATTCCATTGTTTGGGAATTCCATTGTCTGGGAATTCCATTTTTTGGGAATTCCATTCTTTCTCTGGGCATTCCATTCTTTCTTTTAGGAATTCCATTCTCTGGGAATTCCATTCTTTAGGAATTCCATTCTTTGGGAATTCCACTCTTTGGGAATTTCATTTTTTAGGAATTCAATTTTTTAGGAATTCCATTTTTGGGAATTCCATTCCAGGGAAGGATTTCCCTGCGGGTCTGGGCTCTGAGGAAAAGAGGGAAGTGCGGGATTTGGGCCGAGGGCCCCGCGCTGGCGCTGCTCGGGCACATCCGGGAGCTCTCGCCCCGCAGGTGCTGTCGGAGGCAGAGATCACAAATTCAATAAATTCATTTCTGCGCCCGTTCCTTCCCTCCCATCCTGTGCCCCTGCAGAGAAGCTTTCCCTCAGTGAACCCAGGAATCCGCAGGAAATGTGGAATTTGATGGGTCCCAAGGAGGACATTGTGAATCTGAGTCCATGTTCTTAGAAGGCTAATTTATTATTTCATGGTATTATATGATATTAATCATATCATATCATATCATATCTTATATTCATTATATATATTATATTGTATTATACTGTATTATACTGTATTATACTGTATTATATTGTATTATATATTATATATTATATATTATATATTATATATTATATATTATATATTATGTTATGTTATTATATATTATATATTATATGTATTAAATATATTAATTATATATATTATACAAATATTATATTGTAATATAATATCATATCATATCATATCATATCATATTATGTTACATTATGTTATATTAAATCATATTAATTATATATATTATATTATGCTAGATTATGTTATACTATATTATATTGTATTAATCATATTACATTATATACAGTATATTATATGATGATATATTATAATATATCATATTGTGTTATGTTATATATTAATTATATAGTATATTGCATTATATTATTATATATATTTAATAATATAATATAATATAATATAATATAATATAATATAATATAATATAATATAATATAATATTATATTATATTATATTATATTATATTATATTATATTATATTATATTATATTATATTATATTATATTATATTATATTATATTATATTATATTATATTATATTATATTAATTATATATATTATATTATATTTTATTATATTATATTATGCTATATTATGTTATACTATATTATATTGTATTAATCATATTACATTATATATAGTATATTATATGATGATATATTATAGTATATCATATTGTGTTATGTTATATTATATATTAATTATATAGTATATTGCATTATATTATTATATATATTCAATCGCATAATATAACATTCTATTCTATTCTATTCTATTCTATTACATTACATTACATTATATTACATTATATTATATTGTATTATATTACATTACACTACATTACATTACATTATATTATATTATATTATATTATATTATATTATATTATATTATATTATATTATATTATATTATATTATATTATATTATATTATATTATATTATATTATATTATATTATATTATATTATATTATATTATATTATATTATATTATATCATATCATATCATATCATATCATATCATATCATATCATATTAAAAATAGAGGAAGGATACAACAGAAAGCTGCAAATAACGATAATTAACGCCCCCCCCCCCCCCCCCCGACTCCTGGACACAGCCTGACTGTGATTGGCCATTGACTCAAACCCGTTCACCTGTGGAATAACCAATCCCCAATATATAACCAATCCCCAATATATAACCAATAACCGCATTCCAGAGCAGCAAACGCAGGAGGAGCCAATGACAAAATCTTGGTTTCGTTTTCCCTGAGGTTTCCCAGCAGCAGAATCCCGGGCAAAGAGGAATTTTCAGGAAATGTGACGGCGACAAGGGAACGCTGTTCCCTCATGGTGGGCAGGTGCTCAAAAAAAGGTTAAAAACACCAATTTCCACCTTTCTCCAGGGAAAAGCAAGGCTGCTCCGTGGGCACGCTGCTCATTTCAACATTTATCCAACAATTCCTGAATATTGCCCCTCCTGCCCCCAAATGATCAATCACAGTTCATTAATTTGAATTTCATTGCTTTTTTCCCACAGCCTCTTCCCACGTGTGTGAAAATACAAATTAATGAGCGCGGGGTGTGTGTGGGGAAAAACCTGCACAGCCCCTGTGCCCTCCTCTGGGGCAAAATCTGCAATTATTTGGTGTTTCCCTCAGGATAAAAGCAATGAAATTCAGATTAACCCCTGCTCTTGGTGAAAATGGGAAGGATTTCAGACTTGTTTCCATCACTGCCATTGCTCTGAGATCCACGATTACGCTCACAATTTATTTTCCAGTCAACATTTGTCACTGTAAATTAAATTATTATTATTAAAATCTTGCTTGTTTTGCTTAAAAAGCAATGAAATTCAAATTAACCCACGCTTGTGTTAAAAATGGGAAGGAGCAAAGGGAATTTGATGGAGCGACCTCGATTTCAGAATTGTTTCCATTGCTCTGAGATCCAGGATTACACTCACAGTTTGGTTTCCAGTTAACGTGGTAGGATTTGTCACTGTAAATTATTATTATTATTATTATTATTATTATTATTATTATTATTATTATTATTATTATTATTATTATCTTGCTTGTTTTCTTTAAAAAACAATGAAATTCAAATTAACCCACGCTTGTGTTGAAAATGGGAAGGATTTCAGAATTGTTTCCATCACTGCCATTGCTCTGACAAACTCACAATTTGTTTTCCAGTCAAATGAGCTAAGATTTGTCACTGTAAAGTAAATTATTATTATTATTATTATTATTATTGTTATTATTATTATTATTATTATCTTGTTTCATTTCTTAAAAAAGCAATGAAATCCAAATTAACCCACGCTTGTGTTGAAAATGGGAAAGATTTCCGAATTGTTTCCATTGCTCTGAGATCCAGGATTACACTCACAGTTTGGTTTCCAGTTAACATGGTAGGATTTGTCACTGTAAATTAAATTATTATTATTATTATTATTATTAAAATCTTGTTTCATTTCTTAAATTGCAATGAAATTCAAATTAACCCACGCTCATGTGGAAAATGGGAAAGATTTCAGAATTGTTTCCATCACTGCCATTGCTCTGACAAACTCACGATTTGTTTTCCAGTCAAATGAGCTAAGATTTGTCACTGTAAATTAAATTATTATTATTAAAATCTTGCTTTATTGCTTAAAAAGCAATGAAATTCAAATTTTAACCCATGGTTTTGTTAAAAATGTGAAAGAGCAAAGGGAATCTGATGGAGCGACCTCCATTTCAGAATTGTTTCCATTGCTCTGAGATTCAGGATTACACTCACAATCTGTTTTCCAGTTAACATAGTAGGATTTGCCACTGTTTATTATTATTATTATTATTATTATTATTATTATTATTATTATTATTATTATTATTATTATTATTATTATTATTATTATTAAAATCTTGCTTGTTTTCCTAAAAAGCAATGAAATTCAAATTAACCCCTGCTCTTGTTGAAAATGGGAAAGATTTCAGGATTGTTTCCATTGCTCTGAGATCCAGGATTACACTCACAGTTTGGTTTCCAGTTAACATGGTAGGATTTGTCACTGTAAATTAAATTATTATTATTTAATTAAAATCTTGTTTCATTTCTTAAATTGCAATGAAATCCAAATTAACCCCTGCTCTTGTTGAAAATGGGAAGGATTTCAGGATTGTTTCCATTGCTCTGAGATTCAGGATTTCACTCACAATTTGTTTTCCAGTTAACATGGGGGAAAAAAAATGAAATTTTTGCCCCCAAAAACGGAGAAATTCCATCCTGAAATTCCATTTCATTCAGCCCATCCCACGCTGCCGTCTCACAGGATGCTGAAAATGTGCAGTAAAATAAGAAATTTACCTTTACCAGCTCAAAAAGTGCATTTGTGAAATGGGAGATGAGCAAACTGCTGAATTCTGGAATTATTCAAGAATAATTAATTATAATTAATTAATTATTATTAAAAAATTACAGCAGGTGAGAGGATTTTAATCCTATTGGGATTTTAATCCTAATATTAAAACCCATCGGTCCAATGTTGTCAGACAACGCGTTAAAATTTGTTAAAATTTGAAGTTTAAAATTAATTTTCTTAAAAATTTGTTTAAAATTCAGTACTAACAGGAATAAATTTTAAAATAAAATAAAATAAAATAAAATGAAATAAAATTAACAATTAAAAAGTTAATTTCACTCAAATTAAATTAAAACCCATCGCTCCAATGTTGTCCGACAACGCATTAAAATTTGTTAACATTTGAATTTTAAAATTAATTTTCTTCAAAATTTGTTAAAAATTCAGTACTGACAGGAATAAATTTTATTTTAAAATAAAATAAACAATAAAAAAGTCAATTTCACTCAAATTGAATTAAAACCCATCGGTCCAATGTTGTCAGACAACGCATTAAAATTTGTTAAAATTAGAATTTTAAAATTAATTTTCTCAAAAATTTGTTTAAAATTCAGTACTAACAGGAATAAATTTTAAAATAAAATAAAATAAAATTAACAATAAAAAGTTAATTTCACTCAAATTAAATTAAAACCCATCAGTCCAATGTTGTCAGACAACGCGTTAAAATTTGTTAAAATTTGAAGTTTAAAATTAATTTTCTTAAAAATTTGTTTAAAATTCAGTACTAACAGGAATAAATTTTATTTTAAAATAAAATAAAATTAAATTAACAATAAAAAAGTTAATTTCACTCAAATTAAATAAACACCAGGCAGGGATGGGAGTGAGTGGGCGGAAAAAAAAAATCTCATTTAAATTTATCCCACAGCAATAGGGAGGAAAAAAAAATGGGGAAGAATGGGATTGTCTATTTTTGTTACGGATAAAAATGATATTTGCAATTACATCATCTCCCAGAATAATTAAATTCTTCAAAACATGACGGCAATTTTAATTTATTTTAATTTTTTTAAAGACGAGATCAGAAGGAAAATGGAGAAGATTTGGAGAAAAGCGCAGGAACTGCTTCAAAGGACTCAGTGAAAATTACTTTTAAAGGAAAAATTGAAAATAATTATTTAAATTATTTAAAATAATTGGCAGATAATATCTAAGGAATGTAATTCCAAAGAAATCTGACATTTTGGCCCAAAATCGGGCAATTAATCCCTAAAATATTTTATTTTCTCGATTCAACCCAGCAGATCAATCCCAGTTTCTTGAAAAAAAACCCCCAAAGCTGAAGGGCTGCGAGCTCTGGTTTTCTTCAGGAGATGAATTTAAATTTCTGTAAATTCATGATGAATTTAGATTTCTTTAAATCAGATTTGATTCGGATGGAGGAGATGGAAAAGCTCCAGGCCACCAAAAACCCCCAGAACTGCTACAGACGAACAAAAAATGACAAAAATCAGCTCAAACTTCAGAATTCTTTACTATAAAAGCTTCCAACGACCAAAAATGAACTCATCGAAGCCTGGTCTTGAGGTTAGTTTAAAAAAAACATCTTCACATCTTCAGTAGGAGCCACACAACCCAAAAACATCACCATGGACACCACCACCATCCTCATGGACACCACCATCCTCATGGACACCACCATCCTCATGGACACCACCATCATCATGGACACCACCATCATCATGGACACCACCATCATCATGGACACCACCATCATCGTGGACACCACCATCATCACCATGGACACCATCATCATCATGGACACCACCATCATCGTGGACACCACCATCATCATGGACACCACCATCATCATGGACACCATCATCACCGTGGACACCACCATCATCATGGACACCACCATCACCATGGACACCACATGGACACCACCATCATCATGGACACCACCATCACCATGGACACCACCATCATGGACACCACCATCATCATGGACACCACCATCATCATCATGGACACCACCATCATCACCATGGACACCACCATCATCATGGACACCACCATCATCATCGTGGACACCACCATCACCATGGACACCACCATCATCATGGACACCACCATCACCATGGACACCACCATCATCACCATGGACACCACCATCACCATGGACACCACCACCATCACCATGGATACCACCATCACCATGGACACCACCATCATCCTCATGGACACCACCATCATCACCATGGACACCACCACCATCACCATGGACACCACCATCATCATCATGGACACCACCATCACCATGGACACCACCACCACCATCATGGACACCACCATCACCATGGACACCACCTCCATCATCATGGACACCACCATCATCATGGACACCACCATCATCGTGGACATCACCATCATCGTGGACACCACCATCCTCATGGACACCACCATCACCATGGACACCACCATCATCATGGACACCACCACCATCACCATGGACACCACCACCATCCTCATGGACACCACCATCACCGTGGACACCACCATCATCATGGACACCACCATCATCGTGGACACCACCATCATCGTGGACACCACCATCATCATGGACACCACCATCATCATGGACACCACCATCACCGTGCCCACCACCTCCACCCCTTCTAGAGGGGGAGCGCACCAAGAATCCATTTTCCCCCCCAAAATCCAGATTTCCTACATTCCCTTTATTCTCAGGACACCTTTGCATGGACATGGACACCATGTCCACCATGTCCACCAGCATCTCCTCTGAGTGCAAAGAGCCCCAAAAGGTCTCTGGAACCAGCCCATGGCTCACATTCCAAGTGATCCCACTGCTCCAAATCCACCATCATCAAGGACACCATCATCACCGTGCCCACCACCTCCATCCCTTCCAGAGGGGGAGCACACAAAGAATCCATTTTTTCCCCCAAGCAAACCCAACTCTTGTACCTTCTCTTTGCTCTCAGGACACCTTTGCAGGTCTCACAGCATCTGCTTTGAGTGCAAAGAGCCCCAAAAGGTCTCAGCCCATGGCTCACATTCCAAGTGATCCCACTGCTCCAAATCCACCATCATCATGGACACCACCATCACCGTGCCCACCACCTCCACCCCTTCCAGAGGGGGAGCACACCAAGAATCCATTTTCCCCCCCAAAATCCAGATTTCCTACATTCTCTTTATTCTCAGGATACCTTTGTATGGACATGGACACCATGTCCACCATGTCCACCAGCATCTGCTCTGAGTGGAAAGAGCCCCAAAAGGGCTCTGGAACCAGCCCATGGCTCACATTCCAAGTGATTCCACTGCTCCAGATCCACCATCATCGTGCCCACCACCATCATCACCGTGCCCACCACCTCCACCCCTTCCAGAGGGGGAGCACACCAAGAATCCATTTTTTCCCCCAAGCAAACCCAACTCTTGTACCTTCTCTTTGTTCTCAGGACACATTTCAGGTGTGAAAATGCAAAAAAGGACAACGGAAAGCCAGAAAAGAACAATGGAAAACCCAAAAACGATGGTGGAAAGCCAAAAAAAGGACAACGGAAAGCCACAAAAGGATGGAAAGCCAAAAAAGGACAACAGAAAGCCAAAAAAGAACAACGGAAAACCCAAAAACGATGGTGGAAAACCAAAAAAGGACAACGGAAAGCCAAAAAAGGATGGAAAGCCAAAAAAGGACAACAGAAAGCCAAAAAAGGATGGAAAGCCAAAAAAGGACAACGGAAAGCCACAAAAGGATGGAAAGCCAAAAAAGGACAACGGAAAGCCGCAAAAGGATGGAAAGCCAAAACAGGACAACGGAAAGCCGCAAAAGGATGATGGAAGGAAGGAAGGCTGGGCATGGAGCCGGGCGGCGCCGCTCACCTGGAAGGGGCAGGGGATGTGGTACTCGCGGCAGCGCTCCTGGATCCACGTGGTCTCCCACACGCCCCGGTAGGCCTGCTCGTAGAAGTAGCAGCCGATGACCACCAGCAGGGGCACGAGGTAGAGCACGCTGAAGACGCCGATGCGGATCATGAACTTGACCAGCTTGTCCTGGTTCTCCTTCTCCAGCGGGATCTCGATGCGCACGCGGTTGAGGGAGATGATCCCGGCCAGCAGCAGGGACACCCCCACCACCACGTAGAGGCACAGGGGCGCCAGCACGAAGTAGCGCAGCGCGTCCACGTCGTAGAGCCCCACGAAGCACACGCCGCTGATGTTGTCGCCCTCGATCTTGTTCATGGCCAGCAGGACGACGGTGAGCGTGCCCGGGATGCCCCAGGCGCTGGCGTGGAACAGCAGCGCCTTCTTCTCGATGGCCTCGCTGCCCCACTTGGGCACGGCGGCCAGGAACCAGGTGATGGTGAGGATGACCCACCAGACGCTGCCGGCCATGGTGAAGAAGTAGAGCACCATGAAGAGCATGGTGCAGGCCTTGTTGTGCGAGCCCTGCGTCACCGTGGAGGCCTTGTACTGCGAGGGGCTGGAGGCGTTGCAGGCCACGCGGTCCTCCAGCAGGAAGCCGATGAAGAAGATGAGGGACACCATCATGTAGCAGACGGCGTAGAAGATGATGGGGCGCTCCGGGTAGCGGAAGCGCGTGACGTCGATGAGGAAGGTGAGGAAGGTGAACAGGGTGGCCGAGAGGCAGACGATGGAGATGACGCCGATGAAGTAGCGGGCGAAGGAGAGCTCCTCGCGGCGGAAGTACATGTTGGGGCAGGGAGGGGAGCAGTCCCGCACCCTGAGGAAGGAGTAGCCCAGCTCGGGGTCGATTTTCAGCTCCCGGGGACACCAGAAGCCGTAATCCCTCTGCACGGCCATCGGCGCCTCCTCCGTGGGCTCGCCCGCCAGGTTGAGGTCAACCAGGCGAGGGTAGGGCTCGTCGCAGTCCGGGAACCTGAGAAGAGGAGTTTACAAGGAGTCTGCTCAGAGTTTACAAGGACTGGGAGCCTCACTGCACACAGAACTCACCAGAGCCACCGGGTTGGAAGAGATCTTAATGATCACTGAGTCCAACCCATGCCCCAACACCTCAACTGAACCCTGGCGCCAGTGCCACATCCAGGCCTTGTTAAACACACCCCGGGATGGTGACTCCACCGCCTCCCCGGGCAGAACATTCCAGAACTTCATCATTGCTTCAGTAAAAAACCTTTTCCCAATACCCAACCCATATTTCCCTGGGCACAGCTTGAGACTCTCCCGTTGCTCTGTCAGTTCCTGGAGAAAGAGCCCAAGCCCAGCTGAGCACCGGCACCTTTCAGGAGCTGCAGAGGGTGGAGAGGTCACCCCCGAGTCTCCTTTTCTCCAGGCTGAGCACCCCCAGCTCCCTCAGGGTTCCTCACAGGGTTTGTGTTCCCAGCCCCTCTCCAGGTCCTCGAGGTCCTTGAGGGGCCAGCACTGGACACAGCACTCCAGGTGCACAGGGCGAGGACGATCCCCCTGCTCCTGCTGGCCACACCATTCCTGATACCAGAATCAGGATTTCTTGGTGTGACTTCAGGCAAACCAACTGCAGCGAAACCAGACAATCCAAAAAATGGGGAATCCATCAAATTCTGCACTATTTAGTCACAAACTCATCCCACAGAGCAACGTTAAAACTATAAAATAAGTTTAAAAATAAAACGGGTGAGGAGCCAATTTGAACTTTAACCAGAAGGTAAGGATGCAAAATCCATCCCGGGAAATCTGTGAGGTCAAACCCACAGCAGCAGGATTTAAAAAATATTTTAAAGCCTTTCCTAAGCAGCTGCACTTGCTGCCATCAGGCAGGGCAGGGAGGTGGTGACACCAAAATTCCAACTAGCACTGCCACCAGCTTTAATAGATGGAGTTATGATGATAATATTCGTGTAGCTGACACCAGCATTAATAAATGGAATGATGATGAAGATTTTTGTGTAGTTGATCCCAGCATTAATAAATGGAATGATGATGAAGATTTTTGTGTAGTTGATCCCAGCATTAATAAATGGAATGATGATGAAGATTTTTGTGTAGTTGACACCAGCATTAATAAATGGAATGATGATGGAGATTTTTGTGTAGTTGATCCCAGCATTAATAAATGGAATGATGATGAAGATTTTTGTGTAGTTGACACCAGCATTAATAAATGGAATGATGATGGAGATATTTGTGTAAATAAAGCTCTGAGATGAAGATTTTTGTGTAGTTGATCCCAGCATTAATAAATGGAATTATGATGGAGATATTTGTGTAAATAAAGCTCTGAGATGAAGATATGTGTGTAGTTGACACCAGCATTAATAAATTGAATGATGATGGAGATATTTGTGTAAATAAAGCTCTGACTGGAGGTTCAGGACTGTTGGAGTTTTGAAGGAGAGGGTGGAGCAATCCCAGTAACTTAGAAACATCCTCTGATTTATTTAAGTAAAATAATTCAAATTGTTTTTCATTCTCTCCAATCCAACTGGAAACTGTTTCTTCCTGTTCCTGCTCCTCAGTTTCGTTTACTGTTGGAGTCACAAAAACCGATAAAGCACGAAGATCCTGTTTTTAATTTCCTGCGTGCTCTGTCTCAAACAGCTTGGACCTGGATCGTTTTTCTATAAATTTATTTGTGCAGCGTAAAGCTGAGCACAGCTGTTTGCAGCTCGGCAAGGGGCACATGCTCTGCTAACAGCTCTGAGATTTCCCCCTCATCAAACCCAGTCAGTTTTCAGCTGATCTCCTGGGCAGGAATAGGAACTCATTCCCACCTCAGGAAAGGCTGCCGGCAAATGGGAAGGAAAACATCGCCGCGTGTGACGGAAAACCTTAAAAACCACCTGGTCTTAATGGGCCATAAAACTCCTGGATGGGAGTAATTTTATCCTGAAATCAAAAAAAAATTTAAAGAGTGTTTTTCTCACCTGGTGCACTCCATATCCTCGGGCCAGGAGACGCCGAACATCTCCATGAGCTTGGAGCACTCGCTGTGGGCGCGCTGGCACAGGCGGCGGCAGGGCAGCGTCACGCGCCCGTACTCCATGCACACCGGCGCGTACAGCGCGCACAGGAACGGCCGGAAATCCCGCGAGCACTCCAGGTTCACCATGGGGTGGAACGGCTGGCACGGAAAAGGAAACAAAAAGGAGAATTCAGGAGCCGAAAGGAGAACTTTGGTGGAATATTTCGCTTCTGTCTCATCACAACTGTAACCGTGAAAGCTGTTGGGAGAAATGATCAGCGGGTTGGAACTCGGGGGTTTTAGGAAGAAAAATGGCAATGAAAATATTCCCAAGGGATATTTGTATCTTCCATCTGAAGGGCTGGAAAGGAAAATAAAACATAAGAATTCAGTAGCTGCAAGCAGCACTTCAGTGGAATATTTTGGTTTTGTCTCATCACGACCGTAACCGCAACCGCGACCTTGTGGCTGGATGGAACTCGGCGCTTTTAGGAAGACAGGGGACCACGAAGACAATAAAAAAAATCCCAAGGGATATTTCTATTTTCCATCTGAAGGGCTGGCAAGGAAAATAAAACATAAGAATTCAGTAGCTGCAAGCAGCACTTTGGTGGAATATTTTGCTTTTGCCTCACCGCGACCTTAACCGCGACCTTCTGGTTGTTGGTGGAAATGATCATCAAGATGGAACTCGGGGCTTTAAGGAAGACAGAGGACAATGAAAATATTTCCGAGGGATATTTAGGTCCTCCATCCAAAGGGCTGGCAAAAAAAATTACAAAAAAAGGAGAATTCAGTAGCTGCAAGCAGGACTTTGGTGGAATATTTTGCTTTTGCCTCATAACCGCGACCGCGACCTTGTGGCTGGCTGGAACTCGGGGGTTTTAGGAAGACAGGGGACCATGGGGACAATGAAAATATTCCCAAGGGACATTTATATCTTCCATTCAAAGGGCTGGCAAGAAAAATTTTAAAAAAGGATAATTCAAAGCTGCAAGCAGCACTTTGGTGCAATATTTCACTTTCGTCTCATTGCAGCTGTAACAGCGACCTTGTGGCTGTTGGTGGAAATGATCATCAGGACGGAACATGGGGCATGCAAAAATTCCCAAGGGATATTTTTGTCCTCCATCTGCATTAAAATCAGTGGGAATCTGATGGATAAATCCTTCTCTGGGTGGATTTCAGTTCTCTCATGAAGGTGGATGTGTCTCTCATTCCCGGCCCGCACGTTACTGTCACCACATTTCTCTCCACAGAGAAAAGCAAGGCACAACCTCCCAAGAAATTTCTGGGATTCACATTCTCTGAACCTCAGAGAAAGCAAAAACAATTCCGTTTAGATGTAATGTAATACAGTATAGAATAATATGGTAAAATAAAGTCATTAATTAGCCTTCTGATAAGATGGAATCCTCCTCATCATTTCACCCAGACATCAGGCAAAAACATCACCCATACGTTATCCCAGTTATTTAAATTCCCACACAGCCATGGATCTTCCAGAGCTGTAATCACAGGGAAGGCACAACCAAGATGTCATTTCTTGCCTAAGCATCAGAAAGCACCCTGAAATCATAAAAAAATAAAAAAAATTCTAAATAAATAACCGGTGTCTTGTGCTCCTGTGGAGGTTTATAACAGGTTTGGGTGTCAATGAGAGCGACACTCCTGGGAAGCTCTGAGAGAAAATCTGTCAGAGTTAGGGAAGGAGAGCTGGTCTGGAGCATTCCTGAAGTATAAAGAAGGAAAAATGAAGAGGAAAGGGATTTGTGTCTCAGGAGAAGCCAGTGAGTGGTGACAGTCCACGTCATTGTCCAGCGTGGGCTCATTCTGCTCTTGGGTTTTGTGGTTTGTCCTTAAAACTCTCCAAGAATCAATCAGTGTTGTATTCCCAATCTCTGTGGCACCCACCACCATCCAAAGCCTCACCATCCCTTTGGATATCAAAGTAAAATCAATAATATTCCTGTGAGAGTGGAATTAGGACTTCCAATTCCGGAATGAAACAAACCCCAGACTGGAAAAACCTCTCCTGATTTATACTTCAAATCACAGCTCAGAGGGAAAAAGTGGTTTCATCAACAGCTTTGTTCTACACAGATTTTTTAGCAAAAAAGCCCCATTATTTGGAGAGCAGGGGTTTTCTCCACAGCCCAGCAGGATTAAGGAGCAGGAATTGTAATCCTTGGAATTTGCAGCACGATAACAGAATCACAAATGAACCCGTTGGATATAAATGCACATAAATCCTAAATCTTGTTACGAGTGCAGCTGAATGAAGGGGAGCTGCAGAAAGGTTAAATCCTCAAGCAGCAATTTCCTGACAAGTGTTTTAAACCAATTCAGCATTTTCTTTCGCCAAACTACGGAGCAGAACTGATCTAACAGGAAAAAGGAGGGCGATTTCTGCGAGCAGAAAATACTGGGAATTACAAGGAAAAGTTTCACTTCTCCCTCACCACCTCTCAGTCCTTCCCCGACACCTCCTTCCCTCTGCAAAAGGAAATTTTGGGAATACAAGACAAAACCATGCTATGGCTTTAATGTGGATTTTTTTTAAACATCATCATAATTTACCAGATTGATGAAATTCCCTTAATTTCTCAAACTGAAATTCAGCAATAACTTGGGAATTTTGGGAATACAAGACAAAAGGAAATTTTGGGAATGCAAGACAAAACCATGCTATGGCTTTAATGTGGGTTTTTTTTAAACATCATCATAATTTACCAAATTGATTAAATTCCCTTAATTTCTCAAACTGAAATTCAGCAATAACTTGCAGGAAGAGCAGGATAAACCTTCAGTTATCAGCGAGGGAGAAAAGGCAGCAGCAGTTGGGAAATATTTACATTTACAGGCTCAGGTTACTCAAGGAACTCCTTGTGTTTGGCTGGACATGTACTTCAGGTTTATTTTTATTTTTATATTTATTTGTGAGTATTTATTGTCTACAGCAGAGTTAAATCATTGTTTGGCCACATGGATCCAAGAAATTGATTCCAGAGAGTTCCAACACCTGCCTGGAAAAGCTGGGGGTAAAAGACTTTACTTGATGAAAGGGAAAATAAAACAAGGACCCCACTTTTGTTCTGATAAGAGTTGAACTTCCCTTCTTTACTAAAAGCCTTGAAAATGAGAAGATTGAGCTACAACTTTATGAAAAAGGAGTTCCTGTTTTTGTGCCTGCCCCAATCCCAAGGTTTTGCAGAGTTATCAACCAGGAAAAGGCAGCAGCAGTTGGGAAATATTTGCATTTACAGGCTCGGGTTACTCAAGGAACTCCGTGTGTTTGGCTGGACATGTACTTACGGTTTATTTTTATTTTTATATTTATTTGTGAGTATTTATTGTCTACATTGTTTGGCCACATGGATCCAAGAAATTGATTCCAGAGAGTTCCAACACCTGCCTGGAAAAGCTGGGGGTGAAAGACTTTTCTTAATGGAAAGGGAAAATAAAATAAGAACCCCACTTTTATTCTGATAAGAGTCGAACTTCCCTTCTTTACAAAAAGCCTTGAAAATGAGAAGATTAAGTTACAACTCTATGAAAAAGAGTTTCTGCTTTTGTGCCTGCCCCAATCCCAAGGTTTTGCAGAGTTATCAACCAGGAAAAGGCAGCAGCAGTTGGGAAATATTTACATTTACAGGCTCGGGTTACTCAAGGAACTCCTTGTGTTTGGCTGGACATGTACTTCAGGTTTATTTTTATTTTTATATTTATTTGTGAGTATTTATTGTCTACAGCAGAGTTAAATCATTGTTTGGCCACATGGATCCAAGAAATTGATTCCAGAGAGTTCCAACACCTGCCTGGAAAAGCTGCAGGTACAACTCTTTACTTGATGAAAGGGAAAATAAAATAAGAACCCCACTTTTGTTCTGATAAGAGTTGAACTTCCCTTCTTTACTAAAAGCCTTGAAAATGAGAAGATTGAGCTACAACTTTATGAAAAGGAGTTTCTGTTTTCATGCCTGCCCCAATCCCAAGGTTTTGCCTCCTGCCACTGCAAGTTTTCACAAACCTACTCCTAAATTTCAAATTCTCCTGACAATTCCTCCCCTACTTTGCTCTGATACACCTCCCACCAAGAAAAGATGTTCCCAAAATTCCTTTTTTCCTGCTGTTTTGCCTTTGTTAGAAGATCTGTTTGGTTTTGGTGGAGTTGCAGAGCCTGAAGCGTTCAGGAAGAGACCTCAGAGCACCTCAAGGTGCAACCACAGCTCCAGTGAAGGGCAAGACAGGAGGAAACTGCCCCAAGCTGTGCCAGGGGAGCTCCAGGATGGAATTCAGAGGGAATTTCCTGATGGAAAAGCTGCAAAACATCAGAATGGGCTGCCCAGGGAGCTTTGGAGGTGTCCAAGGATCAACACTCACAGCTCTGGCCTGGGGACAAGGTGAGGATCCCTCACAGGTTGGACTCGATGAGCCCAAAGGTCTTTGCCAGCCTAAATAATCCTGGGATCCTTCAAAACTTGGCAAGTTTTGATCTTCAAAACTTGGGAAATTTAGAAGTGAACTTCAAAATCATGAAGAGGCTGAAGAACAGAAAAAGGCTCCTTTGGAGCCGCCATCCCTGGAGGTGTCCAAGGAACAACGCTCACAGCTCTGGGCTGGGGACAAGGTGAGGATCCCAAAAATCCTTTCCAGCCTAAATGATCCTGGGATCCTGTGACCTTCAAAATCATGAAGAGGCCAAGCTGGAGAACAGGAGAAAAATCCCTACAATAATTCCTGATAAGACAGAAAAAGAGATTCACCCTCCCTGAGGCAGCTCCCTCTGCCAGCACCCCAAAAATGATCCTGTGAACTTTGAAATCATGAAGAAGCTGAGCTGGAGAACAGGCTGGAATTCAGAGGGAATTTCCTGATGGAAAAGCTGCAAAACTTTGTTGTTAAACTCAGAATGGGCTGCCCAAGGCAGCTCCCTCTGCCAGCACCCCAAAAATGATCTCCAAATTGTGCTACCCCCTCACAGCTCATGAGCACCTCAAGGTGCAACCACAGCTCCAGTGAAGGGCCAGGAGAGGAGGAAACTGCCCCAAGCTGTGCCAGGGGAGCTCCAGGATGGAATTCAGAGGGAATTTCCTGATGGAAAAGCTGCAAAACTTTGCTGTTAAACTCAGAATGGGCTGCCCAGGGCAGCTCCCTCTGCCAGCACCCCAAAAATGATCCTGTGAACTGTAAAATCATGAAGAGGCTGAGCTGGAGAACAGGGTTGGAATTCAGAGGGAATTTCCTGATGGAAAAGCTGTAAAACTTTGTTGTTAAACTCAGAATGGGCTGCCCAAGGCAGCTCCCTCTGCCAGCACCCCAAAAATGATCTCCAAATTGTGCTACCCCCTCACAGCTCAGGAGCACCTCAAGGTGCAACCACAGCTCCAGTGAAGGGCCAGGAGAGGAGGAAACTGCCCCAAGCTGTGCCAGGGGAGCTCCAGGATGGAATTCAGAGGGAATTTCCTGATGGAAAAGCTGCAAAACTTTGCTGTTAAACTCAGAATGGGCTGCCCAGGGCAGCTCCCTCTGCCAGCACCCCAAAAATGATCCTGTGAACTCTGAAATCATGAAGAGGCTGAGCTGGAGAACAGGGTTGGAATTCAGAGGGAATTTCCTGATGGAAAAGCTGCAAAACTTTGTTGTTAAACTCAGAATGGGCTGCCCAAGGCAGCTCCCTCTGCCAGCACCCCAAAAATGATCTCCGAATTTTCTTCCCCCCCTCGCAGCTCCCGAGATGAAAGGTCACCTCCGCCTCCTGATGATGCTGCTCCCTATTAAAAATGAACCCAGGGAGATGAAAAGATTCCTTTCATGCTCTTGCCCAAGGACACCGACGGGAACAAAAGGCTCTCTGTTCACGGGATGTGCCCCGCACAAAAACAGCTCCAGCAGCAACAAGGGAAAGGGCAGGAGGAGGCCTGGCAGCCAGACTGATCTCGGTGACTCAGCCCCGGGAAAGCCAGGAGAAGGAAGAGATCAACGCTCGTTTAGCAAGAGATCGACTCCTCTCGGCCTGGTTTTGCCACTCGGGTGTTGTGGGAAGGGAGCTTACGGATAAAGTTCATCCTCCGAGGGATGAAAGCCAAAGGAGAGATGGAATGTGGAGATTTCCCCCACTCCAAATCATTCTTTTAGCAAATCCTCACTTTTGGTTACAAAGCAAGAGCAGTGACTCAAATTATAAATACACCACAGAGCTCCAGTTTCAGCCCTCACAGCACTGAGAGATAACAAACCCCCAAAACTCTTTTATTTTATACACAGACATTTGGCTGCTATTTGGGAAGATTTAAAGCGATTTACTTGGGCGATCTTTCCCCACTCTGTTTATTTACACATTCAATTCTTTGATCGGAGAAGCGAACAGGAAACATCCTCATCAGATCAGAGAGGGAAGGAGGGAACTTTCCCCTCAGGCTCCGAGAAAGGGAGCGATGCAATGAGGAAACATCCTCATCAGCTCAGAGAGGGAAGGAGGGAGCTTTTCCCCTCAGGCTCCAGGGAAGAGAGCGAACAATCACGGAAACATCCTCATCAGCTCACAGAGGGAAGGAGGGAGATTTTCCCCCTCAGGCTCCAGGGAAGGGAGCGATGAAATGTCGGAAACATCCTCATCAGCTCACAGAGGGAAGGAGGGAGATTTCCCCCCTCAGGCTCCGGGGAAAAGAGCGATGCCATGGCTGGAAACATCCTCATCAGCTCACAGAGGGAAGGAGGGAGATTTTCCCCTCAGGCTCCGGGAAAGGGAGCGATGCTATGGCTGGAAACATCCTCATCAGATCAGAGAGAGAAGGAGGGAGATTTTCCCCTCAGGTTCCAGGGAAGGGAGCGATGCCATGGCTGGAAACATCCTGATCAGCTCCAGGGATGAGCTCCAGCCCTCACAGAGGGAAGGAGGGAACTTTTCCCCCTCAGGCTCCAGGGAAGGGAGCAAACAATCACGGAAAAATCCTCATCAGCTCAGAGAGGGAAGGAGGGAACTTTTCCCCAGCCCTCAGAGAGGGAAGGAGGGAACTTTCCCCCTCAGGCTCCGAGAAAGGGAGCGATGCAATGAGGAAACATCCTCATCAGCTCAGAGAGGGAAGGAGGGAACTTTCCCCTCAGGTTCCAGGGAAGGGAGCGATGCAATGAGGAAACATCCTCACCAGCTCAGAGAGGGAAGGAGGGAACTTTCCCCTCAGGCTCCAGGGAAGAGAGCGAACAATCACGGAAACATCCTCATCAGCTCACAGAGGGAAGGAGGGAACTTTCCCCCTTTTCCCCCTCAGGCTCCGGGGAAGGGAGCGATGCAATGAGGAAACATCCTCATCAGCTCAGAGAGGGAAGGAGGGAACTTTCCCCCTTTTCCCCCTCAGGCTCCGGGGAAAAGAGCGATGCCATGGCTGGAAACATCCTCATCAGATCAGAGAGGGAAGGAGGGAGATTTTCCCCTCAGGCTCCGGGGAAGGGAGCGATGCCATGGCTGGAAACATCCTCATCAGCTCCAGGGATGAGCTCCAGCCCTCAGAGAGGGAAGGAGGGAACTTTCCCCTCAGGCTCCGGGGAAGGGAGCGATGCCACGGCTGGAAATCGCTGCTGTGCCTCGGGGCACGGCCTCATGAGCAGCTCTTTGTCCTCCATCCCCGGCCTTTGATGGAGCTCAATGTTCATTAGGGGAAAAAAAATAAATAAATAAATCAGGAATTGCGTCTCAAAGGGCAAAACCTTCCAGGCTGCAAAACGGGATCGGGTTTGGGGCTGTTCTGCACACAGCTCCGGCTTCCACTTGTGAAAAACAACAATCGCTTGGTTTGGAAATTTTCAAAGTTTTGTAGTAATGAAATGGTTATAAAAATAGGAATGCAATTAGAGTAATAATAATTTGGATAATTTGAATTAGGACAATATGAGACAAAGAGTTATGGATGTCTGGGTAACTTTTTCTGGGCAAAATAAGCCTGAAAAAGGACACACATTAACAAAGGATTAACCCTTAAAAACAACAGCCTGTTGCACATTCATACACCTCATCCATGATGCATCAATTCCATTCAAACACAGGATTCTGTCTGCTCATCCTCAGCTTCTTCCTCTGAGTCCTGACAGCGCCTTTGAGGCGGGAAGAAGTTCATTTCTGCTGATAATGGAGCAATAAATTCTTTATCTCTGAAAGATTCAGGTGTCCTGTGGCTGCTGTCTCTTTACAAAAAGTGTCCTACACAGCACAGTATCTATTTTAACATTTTTATAACCTAAAACTCTATTTACCACACTACTTAAGAGAATGAATCCAGCATCACTTCCCAACACAACACACATAATATTCATTTGAATATTTGCCAAAAGCCAATCATAAAATATGCGCATTTTTCACACACTGAGCACCTCCTGCTTCTACAAGCACAGTAGATTTCCTTGAGACCCTAAAAATTTATTTTCCATCCCCCCCAGACCCCTGAGAACCTCTGGATCCCCTGGATCCTGGCGCTCAAACTCCACCTGGAAATGTTTGTTCCAGGTTCACGGAACGGAGCTGCTGGAATAAACCCGTGAAATCCTTCCTCAACCCAAACCCAGCTGCTGCTCCCTAAAGAAAACCAGGGAATGTTCCCAGAGGCTGGGCAGAGCAGGGAGCAGGGATCTGGGGCACACAGCTGGCACAAAGTCAGGGCAATTTCTGCAATTTCTGCTTCTCCCCACCCACTTTGGCAGGATCGTGCTGTGAAATCAAAGGTGGCAGCCGGGCCCAGGTGTGCAGGAGCGAGTTTGTTTCTCCTGGAACTGACCCAGCTCGCCCAATTTCACGCTGCAGAGCCTTCATTGTGATTTCTGAAGGCAAGAAGTGACTCTGCCCCAGCCTGCCCCGCGTGCTGGGTGCCAGGGCACGCTCAGAGAGGGTTCCTGGCACGGGGCACGGCCCAGCTCAGCTCACCACCGCTCCCTGTGAGGAACCGAGGGGCGTTGTTGATTTTGGAACCATTTCTGCTTTCTCTCGGTGCTGCAGAGCCAAATGGGGCCCAGCTCTGGCTGCCTGGGGAGCTTCTCCCCTTCAGCGTGGAGTGAAGTGTTGTGCTGTGCTGCAATGTCCCATTTGGGCCTTCCAGGTCATTCCCCAGGTGTGCCTGTGCCTCTCTCCCTTCCCCAGGTGTGCCTGTGCCTCTCTCCCTTCCCCAGGTGTGCCCGTGCCTCTCTCCCTTCCCCAGGTGTGCCTGTGCCTCTCTCCCTTCCCCAGGTGTGCCCGTGCCTCTCTCCCATCCCCAGGTGTGCCTCCACCTCTCTCCCTTCCCCAGGTGTGCCTGTGCCTCTCTCCCTTCCCCAGGTGTGCCCGTGCCTCTCTCCCTTCCCCAGGTGTGCCTGTGCCTCTCTCCCTTCCCCAGGTGTGCCTGTGCCTCTCTCCCTTCCCCAGGTGTGCCTCCACCTCTCTCCCTTCCCCAGGTGTGCCCGTGCCTCTCTCCCTTCCCCAGGTGTGCCTGTGCCTCTCTCCCTTCCCCAGGTGTGCCTGTGCCTCTCTCCCTTCCCCAGGTGTGCCTGTGCCTCTCTCCCTTCCCCAGGTGTGCCTCCACCTCTCTCCCTTCCCCAGGTGTGCCTGTGCCTCTCTCCCTTCCCCAGGTGTGCCCGTGCCTCTCTCCCTTCCCCAGGTGTGCCCGTGCCTCTCTCCCTTCCCCAGGTGTGCCCGTGCCTCTCTCCCTTCCCCAGGTGTGCCTGTGCCTCTCTCCCTTCCCCAGGTGTGCCTGTGCCTCTCTCCCTTCCCCAGGTGTGCCTGTGCCTCTCTCCCTTCCCCAGGTGTGCCCGTGCCTCTCTCCCTTCCCCAGGTGTGCCCGTGCCTCTCTCCCTTCCCCAGGTGTGCCTGTGCCTCTCTCCCTTCCCCAGGTGTGCCTGTGCCTCTCTCCCTTCCCCAGGTGTGCCTGTGCCTCTCTCCCTTCCCCAGGTGTGCCCGTGCCTCTCTCCCTTCCCCAGGTGTGCCTGTGCCTCTCTCCCTTCCCCAGGTGTGCCTGTGCCTCTCTCCCTTCCCCAGGTGTGCCCGTGCCTCTCTCCCTTCCCCAGGTGTGCCCGTGCCTCTCTCCCTTCCCCAGGTGTGCCCGTGCCTCTCTCCCTTCCCCAGGTGTGCCCGTGCCTCTCTCCCCTCTCCCTCGCCCCCATGCTGAGTGAGTCCTGTCAATCAGGTTTAACATCCCAGCAAGGCCTCCTGTGGTTGGTCGAGTTCAAAGGACGCCCCTCATGCCCAGAGCTCATTGGCCTGTCTGGGTGTCATCCCCCCCTGAGACCCCGCCCCTCTCACCTGGTTGGTGCTCACCTGTCCCCTCCCCTCCCCTGTCCCTGAGCTTATAAAGGTGATCAGAGCATGGGGGGGGATTCTGTTGGAGCAGCTGCTCACGTTCAGACCTCTGTAACCATGGAATGAACCTCTGGACATTAAACCCTCCAGCAGAACCCTCTCCTTTTCTCTTCACCATCGCCTGAAGCCATTCCTCCTGAGGTAAACGGGGTTCCAACAAGCCTGGCCTTGTTCAGTGCCCAGCTGCAACCACCAGCAAGCCAAGGTGTCTCTGGGGTGACACACCACAGCAGCGAGGGCCAGACCGGCCCGGGCACAATCCAACTGGTCATGTTGGGATTCTTAAACCTCTGGACATTAAACCCTCCAGCAGAATCCTCTCCTTTTTCTCTTCACCATCGCCTGAAGCCATTCCTCCTGAGGTAAACGGGGTTCCAACAAGCCTGGCCTTGTTCAGTGCCCAGCTGCAACCTCCCAGCTGCACTGCTGGGAAGGGGAAAAAAAATCAGATTTTTTTACCTCAGCACTAAAAATAAATGTCTAAATTTTACATTTAATTAAATTACTTAAGAAACTCCAACAATAAAAAGTTATTTAAGAAACTCCAGCAAGCCAAGGTGTCTCTGGGGTGACACAGCACAGCAGCGAGGGCCAGACCGGCCCGGGCACAATCTGATTGGTCATGTTGGGATTCATATTCCAATAGTAAAGTTATTCCCAATTATCTGCATGAAGCCTTTCAGTATCCCACAGCTCATCGCTTGGAAAAATCCTGATGGCAATGAGGGTTACACTGACACTGCACTGCTGGGAAAGGGGAAAAAATCAGATTTTTTTTACCTTAGCGCTAAAAATAATTGTCTGCATTTGAATAGTTACATGTCTGCATTTAAATAGTCACTTAAGAAACTCCAATAATAAATAGTTACTTAAGAAACTCCAATATTTGATGGCAATGAGGGTTACACTGACACTGCACTGCTGGGAAAGGGAAAAAATCAGATTTTTTACCTTAGCGCTAAAAATAATTGTCTGCATTTGAATAGTTACTTAAGAAACTCCAACAATAAATAATTATTTAAGAAACTCCAGCATCTGATGGCAATGAGGATTACACTGACACTGCACTGCTGGGAAAGGGAAAAAAAAATCAGATTTTTTTACCTCAGCACTAAAAATAAATGTCTAAATTTTACATTTAATTAAATTACTTAAGAAACTCCAACAATAAATAATTTCTTAAGAAACTCCAGCATCTGATGGCAATGAGGGTTACACTGACACTGCACTGCTGGGAAGGGGAAAAAAATCAGATTTTTTTACCTCAGCACTAAAAATAATTGTCTGCATTTGAATAGTTACATGTCTGCATTTAAATAGTCACTTAAGAAACTCCAATAATAAATAGTTATTTAAGAAACTCCAATATTTGATGGCAATGAGGATTACACTGACACTGCACTGCTGGGAAAGGGAAAAAATCAGATTTTTTACCTCAGCACTAAAAATAATTGTCTGCATTTGAATAGTCACTTAAGAAACTCCAATAATAAATAGTTACTTAAGAAACTCCAGCATCTGATGGCAATGAGGGTTACACTGACACTGCACTGCTGGGAAGGGGAAAAAAATCAGATTTTTTACCTCAGCACTAAAAATAAATGTCCGCATTTACATTTAATGAAATTACTTAAGAAACTCCAACAATAAATAATTATTTAAGAAACTCCAACATCTGATGGCAATGAGGGTTACACTGACACTGCACTGCTGGGAAGGGGAAAAAAAATCAGATTTTTTTACCTCAGCACTAAAAATAAATGTCTAAATTTTACATTAAATTAATTAAGAAACTCCAACAATAAATAATTATTTAAGAAACTCCAACATCTGATGGCAATGGGGATTACACTGACACTGCACTGCTTTAGGGGCTGGGAAGGGGAAAAAAATCAGATTTTTTTTACCTTAGCACTAAAAATAAATGTCTAAATGTTACATTTAATTAAATTACTTAAGAAACTCCAACAATAAATAATTTCTTAAGAAACTCCAACATCTGATGGCAATGGGGATTACACTGACACTGCACTGCTGGGAAGGGGAAAAAAAAATCAGATTTTTTACCTCAGCACTAAAAGTAAATGTCTGCATTTAAATTTAATGAAATTACTTAAGAAACTCCAACAATAAATAATTTCTTAAGAAACTCCAGCATCTGTTGGCAATGAGGGTTACACTGACACTGCACTGCTTTAGGGGCTGGGAAGGGGAAAAAAATCAGATTTTTTTAACCTCAGTACTAAAAATAAACATCTAATTTTTAAATTTAATGAAATTACTTAAGAAACCCCAACAATAAAACCAAAGGCAAGCAATTACTGTGGGTTTAAATGATGTTTTTTCCATGCCATAGGGTGAAGGCGCTCACCCTGTTATTCACTTCATGGCAAATTATTTTCCCTGCCTTGCTCCGAGAGGGCAGCAGCCATCAGAAACCACCCCAGACAGACAGACAGACAGACAGACAGACAGCCAAGGTCCATTTCTGCAGGAGCAAACAGGGGGATAAAGATGGAAGGGGTGGAAAGGCAGCACATCAATCTGTGCCTGCAGGTGCCGGCAGCAAAGCCGTCTGCTCCTGCTCCTTAAACATCTCCTGGAATTTTAAATTCCAAGGTTCCTCTGGAAACGGCGTCCATCTGTCCGTCTGCAGCGCTCCCGGGGTGGGGTTCGGGTCTGGGAATGGGGGTGCGGGTGGAACCGCTTCCATTTGGGGCGTTGGTGGCAGCTCAGGGGGTTTGGGCTCCCCCCTTCCCCTCCGTGCGCTGCTGTGAGGGGCGTGGGAGGGTGCCAGGGGAGATTACCAGGGAAAGAGATCCACAAATAAATCAATCAATCCATTAATAAATCCACTAATAAATCCACAGATAAATCCACAAATAAATAAATCAATCCATTAATAAATCCACGAATAAATCCACAAATCAATCCACAAATAAATCCACAGATAAATCCACAGATAAATCCACAGATAAATCCACAGATAAATCCACGAATAAATCCACAGATAAATCCACGGATAAATCCACGATAAATCCACAGATAAATCCACAGATAAATCCACGAATAAATCCACAGATAAATCCACGGATAAATCCACAGATAAATCCACAAATCCATCCACAGATAAATCCACGAATAAATCCACAGATAAATCCACAAATAAATAAATAAATCCATTAATAAATCCACTAATAAATCCACAAATCAATCCACGGATAAATCCACAGATAAATCCACAAATCAATCCACAGATAAATCCACAGATCAATCCACAGATAAATCCACAAATAAATAAATAAATCCATTAATAAATCCACGAATAAATCCACAAATAAATCCACAGATAAATCCACAAATCAATCCACAAATCAATCCACAAATAAATCCACGAATAAATCCACAGATAAATCCACAGATAAATCCACAAATAAATAAATAAATCCATTAATAAATCCACTAATAAATCCACAATCAATCCACAAATAAATCCACAGATAAATCCACTAATAAATCCACAGATAAATCCACAAATCAATCCACAGACAAATCCACAAATAAATCCACAAATCAATCCACAGATAAATCCAGCAGCCTCTGGGTGGATTTTGGGCACTGTTAAACAAAGACATTTTGCCTGGGTGAGGAAGAGGCTCTGGGGCAGGAGGTGTGAATGTTGTCAGGATGGCGTTTGTCACAGAAATGCCACATCCCCATCTCCTGCAGGGGTGACATTCCCAGTGGATCCCAGCAATGACAAAGGTGACATTCCCAGTGGATCCCAGCAATGACAAAGGTGACATTCCCAGCATGATCCCAGCAATGACAAAGGTGAATTCCCAGCGTGATCCCAGCAATGACAAAGGTGACATTCCCAGTGTGATCCCAGCAATGACAAAGGTGACATTCCCAGTGGATCCCCGCAATGACAAAGGTGACATTCCCAGTGGATCCCAGCAATGACAAAGGTGACATTCCCAGTGTGATCCCCGCAATGACAAAGGTGACATTCCCAGCGTGATCCCAGCAATGACAAAGGTGACATTCCCAGTGTGATACCAGCGATGACAAAGGTGACATTCCCAGTGGGATCCCAGCAATGACAAAGGTGACATTCCCAGCGTGATCCCAGAAATGACAAAGGTGACATTCCCAGGGGGATCCCAGCAATGACAAAGGTGACATTCCCAGTGTGATCCCGGAAATGACAAAGGTGACATTCCCAGTGGATCCCAGCAATGACAAAGGTGACATTCCCAGTGGGATCCCAGCAATGACAAAGGTGACATTCCCAGTGTGATCCCGGAAATGACAAAGGTGACATTCCCAGGGGGATCCCAGCAATGACAAAGGTGACATTCCCAGTGGATCCCAGGAATGACAAAGGTGACATTCCCAGTGGATCCCAGCAATGACAAAGGTGACATTCCCAGTGGATCCCAGGAATGACAAAGGTGACATTCCCAGCCTGATCCCAGGAATGACAAAGGTGACATTCCCAATGGATCCCAGGAATGACAAAGGTGACATTCCCAGTGGATCCCAGCAATGACAAAGGTGACATTCCCAGTGGATCCCAGCAATGACAAAGGTGACATTCCCAGTGTGATCCCGGAAATGACAAAGGTGACATTCCCAGCCTGATCCCAGCAATGACAAAGGTGACATTCCCAATGGATCCCAGGAATGACAAAGGTGACATTCCCAGTGGGATCCCAGCAATGACAAAGGTGACATTCCCAGTGGATCCCAGCAATGACAAAGGTGACATTCCCAGCGGGATCCCAGCAATGACAAAGGTGACATTCCCAGTGGATCCCAGCAATGACAAAGGTGACATTCCCAATGGATCCCAGCAATGACAAAGGTGACATTCCCAGTGGATCCCAGCAATGACAAAGGTGACATTCCCAGCCTGATCCCAGCAATGACAAAGGTGACATTCCCAGTGGATCCCAGCCCCCAGGCCTGCTGGCACCATGGCGAGGGGAAGGAGATTCATGGGGAGAAGTGGAGCAACAACAGCAACAACAACAACAACCACCACCACCTTCTTCTTCTTCTTCTTCTTCCCCCTCTCTTCCTCCTCTTTTTCTTTCTTCTGCTCCTTCTCCTTCATCTCCTCCTTCTCTTTCTCCCTCTCATTCTCCTTCTCCTTTTCCTTCTCCTCCTCCCTCTCCCTCTCCTTTTCCTTCTCCCTCTCATTCTCTTTCCTCCTCCCTCCTAATTCATCTCCTCCTTCTTCTCCTTCTCCTCCTCCTCCTCCTTCTCCCCTTTTCCTTCCCCTTGTCCTCCTCCCTCCTCCTCCCTCTCCTTTTCCCCTTCCTCCATCTCCTCCTTCTCTTTCTCCTCTCCTTCCTTCTCTTCCTCCTTCTCCCCCTCCTTCTCCTTCTTCCTCTTCCCTCTCCTTCTCCTCTTCTTCCTCCTTCTCCCCCATCTCCTTTCCCTCTTCCTCCATCTCCTCCCACTCTTCATCCTCCTTTTCCTCCTCCTCCTCTTTCTCCCTCTCCTTTTCCTCTTCCTCCTTCTTCTTCTCCCTCCTCTCTTTCTTCCTCCCTCGTCCCTCTCCTTCTCCTCCTCCCCCATCTCCTTCCTCCTCTTCCATCTCCTTCTCCTCTTTCATCTCCTCCTCCTCTTCCATCTCCTTCTCCTTTTCCTCCTCCATCTCCTCCTCCTCTTCCATCTCCTTCTCCTCCTCCATCTCCTTCCTCCTCTTCCATCTCCTTCTCCTTTTCCTCCTTCATCTCCTCCTCCTCTTCCTCCTTCTCCCCCTTCACCTTTTCCTCCTCCTCCATCTCTCTCCCTCTCCTTCTTCTCCTTCTGTCCTTCTCCTCCTCCTCTTCCTCCCTCTCTTCCTCCTCCTCCTGCCCTCCCCGGCCCCCATGGAGGTCACACGGTTTCCCCCAGCCCCAGGGAAGGTTCCTTGGGAAGTAACCGCTCCAGCGTTTCTCCTGCTGAGCAAAGGAGGAAAAGAGTTCGGTGGGATTTGTTTGGGGATTGGACCCTGACTGGATGGAATTCACACCCCAGATCAGGCTCTCCAAAAAATTATACATAAAAAATCAGACTCTTCTTCCAAAAAATTATACATAAAAAAAGGGATTTCTGTAAATCACAAATGGGATGGAAAATACAGATGACACAGCCAAAACTCACAGCCACCATTTGCACTCTCCTCCCCTTTTCAGTTCTGCAGCCTCACACAACAACAACACCAAACCCCGCAGAACACAACCACACAAGCTGAATTCCCAAACCCCCACTGAAGAAAATTTCCTTTTTATCCTCAAAGGCTCGATTATTCTTTATTTCCTTTTTATCCTCAAGCGCTCGATTATTCTTTATTTCCTTTTTATCCTCAAGCGCTCGATTATTCTTTATTTCCTTTTTATCCTCAAATGCTCGATTATTCCTTATTTCCTTTTTATCCTCAAAGGCTCGATTATCCCTCATTTCCTTTTCATTCTCAATGACTTCTACCACCTCCCATGTGACCTGGCTGTGGTTTTCCCCCAGCTGTCTTTTGGTGGAAATCATTCAAAAATCAGCAGGTTGTGCACAAATAATTCGGGATGGTTCTCCTGGTGTGCAGCCCTGCTGTCTCCTGAATGATGGAACCACAGAACCAGGGAATGGTTTGGGTGGGAAGGGACTTTTTAAAGCTCGTCCAGTTCAAATTCTGACACCTTCCACCATCCCAGGGTGCTCCAACCTGGCCTTGGACACTTCCAGGGATGGAGCAGCCACAAATTCTCTGGGAATTCCATCCTCATCCTCAGAGGGAGCAATTTTTTTAATTTTTTTCCTCATTTTTCTGCATTTACTGGAGTAGGATCCATCCAAACCAAGCTGCTCCACCTCCAAATCTCAGCACCATCAGCAGGATGGCCAAGGGTGTTTCACATCACCAGCCAGGGCAGGCTGTTCCATCTCTAGCAGTAATTCCTATTTTCTATTTTTTTCCCCCCCCCACCAGGATGAGGATGGCAGAAATTTCCTGAATTTTGACATCAGGCTCAGCTGTTTCCTGGCTGACCAACCATGGGGACCTGCAGGGTTCTGGCTGCCTTAAATGTCAAAACATCCCAAAATTTCAGAGAAAAACGATTAAAATGTGTTGTTTAGAGTCATTCTAATACAATTATATTCCTTATTCTGTCTTCGCTGTTGACGAGCAGGAGCAGCAACTTCCTTGGGAATTGGTTAAATGTGGGAATTTTGCTGAATTTTGCTCCTCTGAAAATAATTCTCACCTAAATCCTTCAAGGAATGATCCTGCAATAAATATAAATTTAACCCCAGAAGTACTCAGGGATAAAATGATGCAACTCCATGGAAAAGTCCCCAAAAGGTTTGTTTGTTTTTTTTTTTGGGAGAGAAAAATTACATCTTTGGACCTCAAAATTAGGGAAATTTCAGAGAAAAATGATTAAAATTTATTGTTTAGAGTCATTCTAATTAAACTATATTTCTTTTCCTGTTTACAATCAGGAGCAGCAACTTCCTTGGGAATTGGCTAAATGTGGGAATTTTGCTGAATTTTGCTCCTAGGAAAAGAAATCTCACCTAAATCCTTCAAGGAATGATCCTGCAATAAATATAAATTTAACCCCTAAAGTACTCAGGGGATAAAATGATGCATCTCCATGGAAAAGTCCCCAAAAAGGGGTTTTTTTGGGAGAGAAAATTTATAACTTTGGGCTTCAAAATTACAGATATTTCACAGAGAAATGATTAAAATGTATTGTTCTGAGTCATTCTAATAAAGATATTACATTCCTTTCCCCTCGTGCTTTCCTGCACTGCCAGTCCAGGACACTGAGCTGTCTTTTGGTGGAAATCATTCAAAAATCAGCAGGCTGTGCACAAATAATTCGGGATGGTTCTCCTGGTGTGCAGCCCTGCTGTCTCCTGAATGATGGAACCACAGAACCAGGGAATGGTTTGGGTGGGAAGGGACTTTTTAAAGCTCGTCCAGTTCAAATTCTGACACCTTCCACCATCCCAGGGTGCTCCAACCTGGCCTTGGACACTTCCAGGGATGGAGCAGCCACAAATTCTCTGGGAATTCCATCCTCATCCTCAGAGGGAGGAATTTTTTTAATTTTTTTCCTCATTTTTCTGCATTTACTGGAGTAGGATCCATCCAAACCAAGCTGCTCCACCTCCAAATCTCAGCACCTCCCATTTAATTCCATATTTTCTCCACCACAGCTTCTCTTCTCCCTCCTTCCCCAAGAACAGGAATTCCACAAAAAGAGAAATTTCACATTTTTTAACTCCAGACTATTTTGTTTGTGAGGACTCTCAGGGTCTGGAGATGATTTCAGCCAATTTCCAACAGCAGAAAATTAAAGCTGCAGCACTCAGCACTCTTCCCATGCATTCATTGGGAAAATCTGGCCAGATTAGGACAAAATCCAGATTTTACTCAGGAAAAACTGTGAATTTACCCAAAAGTCTGGGTGAAAAACCAAAAATGTTTCTCTCAGTGTCCCCTGGGCTCCAAACAAAATCATCCTGAACTGTGAGCAAGGCAATAAAGCCACTGCAGAAATACAAGGTGAGCTTCGGCTGACCCCAGGAAAAACTTCACACGTTTTGGTGTTGTCTTATCTGTCAAGAGTTCTGTTATCATTACAGTGCAAGGACTCCACACTGCCAGAGTTTCACATTTCTAAATGAATATCTTCAAATTTCTAAATGTCAGTTCAGTTTTAGAGCTTTTCTTGGTTTACAAAGTACTTATCTTCCAAGGCTTTTGTACTCATATCTAACAAACACTAAGAGCTGTAATTGATATATTTTGCCAACAGTTCAGTATTCAAATCCTGTTTCCCTGAATCCACGGGGTTATATGGTCAAATCCCGTTTTCCCGAATCCACAGGGTTATAAGGTCAAATCCTGTTTCCTCAAATCCACAGGGTTATATGGCCAAATCCCATTTCCCCGAATCCACAGGGTTATATGGTCAAATCCTGTTTCCCTGAATCCACAGGGTTACATGGTCAAATCCTGTTTCCCCAAATCCACAGGGTTATATGGTCAAATCCCATTTCCCCAAATCCACGGGATTATATGTTTTAGTCCCAAATCCACAGGTCACCCTGAATCCACGGGTCAATATAATTTAGCCCCAAATCCACGGGACATCCCAAATCCACAGGGCAATACAATTCAGTTTAGCCCTGAATCACGTTGGGGTCACCATTTGTTCTCCTACATCTCAAGAGTTCTGTTATCATTACATTGCAAGGACTCCACACTGCCAGAGTTTCACATTTCTAAATGAGTATCTTCATATTTCTCAATGTCAGTTCAGTTTTAAAGCTTTTCTCAGTTTACAAAGTACTTATCTTCAAAGTCTTTTGTACTCATATCTAACAAACACTAAGAGCTGTAATTGATATATTTTGCCAACAGTTCAGTGTTCAAATCCTCTTGCAATAGTTTAGTATTCAAATCCCATTTCCCCAAATCCACAGGGTTATACGGTCAAATCCTGTTTCCCAAATCCATGGGATTATATGGTCAAATCCTGTTACCCCAAAATGGTCAAATCCTGTTACCCCAAATCCATGGGGTTACATGGTCAAATCCTGTTACCCCAAATCCATGGGGTTACATGGTCAAATCCTGTTACCCCAAATCCACAGGGTTATACGGTCAAATCCTGTTACCCCAAATCCATGGGGTTACATGGTCAAATCCTGTTTCCCTGAATCCATGGGGTTATATGGTCAAATCCTGTTACCCCAAATCCAAGGGATTATATGGTCAAATCCTGTTACCCCAAAATGCTCAAATCCTGTTTCCCTGAATCCATGGGGTTATATGGTCAAATCTTGTTACCCCAAATCCATTGGGTTACATGGTCAAATCCTGTTACCCCAAATCCATGCGGTTATATGGTCAAATCCCGTTTCCCTGAATCCATGGGGTTATATGGTCAAATCCTGTTACCCCAAAATGGTTAAATCCTGTTACCCCAAATCCATGGGGTTATATGGTCAAATCCCGTTTTCCCAAATCCACGGGGTTATAAGGCCAAATCCTGTTACCCCGAATCCATGGGGTTATATGGTCAAATCCTGTTACCCCGAATCCATGGGGTTATATGGTCAAATCCTGTTACCCCGAATCCATGGGGTTATATAGTTTACTCCCAAATCCATGGGTCATCCCAAATCCACAGGGCAATCCAGTTTATTCCTAAATCACGTCAGGGTCACCATTTGTTGTCTTGTATCTCACGAGTTCTGTTGTCTTTATATCTCAAGAGTTCTGTTATCATTACAGTGCAAGGATTCCACACTGCCAGAGTTTACCCACACTGTATCCCCCTACATTTTGGGATCAGCCATTTTTGGAATTCTTCCGAAAAGCCACCTCCACAGCGGGACACAAAAAATGTAATGAGGTGGAATTGGAGGAAAACTTCCCTCTTTAGAAAGAGATTTTCCTTTTCTTTCATTATTATAATTCTACAGGGCAAAGAATTAAAAACAATTGTAATTGTATCCCACTTTTCCACTGAACTAACAGTGGCTGAATTTATTGGGATTTTTTTTTTAATTTTTCAAGGAAATTGTCCATCCCACAATCAATTTCTTTTACCCAATCAAGGGATTGCAAACAGGCCTCTGGATTCATCAGACAACAATACAGGACAAACTTAAGACTGAGAATGCCTCAATTTACTCCGATGGATTAAATGAAAATTAATTTACGCTTCTAAATAGAGGAATTAAGATAATTAGTGGTCGCCCTCAATTTTTAACCGTTTTTAAAGGGCTATTTCCAGCAAACATGTGTGAACACAGCAGCTGTAAATGGAAATTTCAGATTCATCAGGCAACACTCTCCCTTCCATTCAGTGCCAAGTTAATGAGGTCACAGCTGAACGCGGCAGGGGGCGACGGGGGCAAGGAATTAAAAATAATTGCAATTGTATCCCACTTTTCCACTGGCCAGACAGCTGCTATCCACCAATCCCAAAATCCTCAGCAAAAATGAGGACAAAGCCAAGCCCCTGACTTGGTTTTTCAGTTAATATTTGACAGAATTCCCACTGTGCCTCCACTGAATTGTTTCTGCAGCACCCTAAAAGGTTTTTTAGTGCTCTCAAAATAGACTAATGAATATTTTGCCCTCAAAATCGAGGATGAGGCCAAACAATAATGGGATTAATAAGAGAGGGCATAAATTAAAAATAATTGCAATTGTATCCCATTTTTCCACCGGCCAGAGAGCTGGTATCCACCTCTGAATGACCAATCCCAAAATCCTCAGCAAAACTGAGGACAAACCCAAGCCCCTGACTCGATTTTTCAGTTCATAATTCACCAGATAAATATTTGACAGGAATTCCCACAGTGCCTTCACTGATTTGTTTCTGCAGCACCCTAAAAGGGTTTTTAGCGCTCTCAAAATCGATTAATGAATATTTTGCCCTCAAAAGTCCAGGTTTTCTTCTCCCTGTTGAGGCTGGGAGTTTGTTCCCAGCTCTTTTCTGTACCACAGAGTTTTGGGGAAAATCTCTGGAACACTGCCAAGCAGGATGAGGCCAAACAATAATGGGATATATAAGAGAGGGCATAAATTAAAAATAATTGCAATTGTATCCCATTTTTCCACCGGCCAGAGAGCTGCTATCCACCAATCCCAAAATCCTGAGGACAAACCCAAGCCCCTGACTCGATTTTTCACTTAATAATTCACCAGATAAATATTTGACAGGAATTCCCACAGTGCCTTCACTGAATGGTTTCTGCAGCACCCTAAAAGGGTTTTTTAGTGCTCTCAAAATCGATTAATGAATATTTTGCCCTCAAAAGTCCAGGTTTTTTCTCCCTGTTGATGCTGGGAGTTTGTTCCCAGCTCTTTTCTGTACCACAGAGTTTTGGGGGAAATCTCTGGAACACTCCCAAGCAGGATGAGGCCAAACAATAATGGGATTAATAAAAGAGGGCAAAGAATTAAAAATAATTGCAATTGTATCCCATTTTTCCACCGGCCAGACAGCTGCTATCCACCAATCCCAAAATCCTGAGGATAAACCCAAGCCCCTGACTCGATTTTTCACATAATAATTCACCAGATAAATATTTGACAGGAATTCCCACGGTGCCTCCACTGATTTGTTTCTGCAGCACCCTAAAAGGGTTTTTAGCGCTCTCAAAATAGACTAATGAATATTTTGCCCTCAAAATCGAGGATTTTCTCCCTGTTGATGCTGGGAGTTTGTTCCCAGCTCTTTTCTGTACCACAGAGTTTTGGGGAAAATCTGTGGAACACTCCCAAGTAGGATGAGGCCAAACAATGATGGGATTAATGAGAGAGGGCAAAGAATTAAAAATAATTGCAATTGTATCCCACTTTTCCACCGGCCAGACAGCTGCTATCCACCAATCCCAAAATCCTGAGGATAAACCCAAGCCCCTGACTCGACTTTTCACATAATAATTCACCAGATAAATATTTGACAGGAATTCCCACAGTGCCTCCAATGATTTGTTTCTGCAGCACCCTAAAAGGTTTTTTAGTGCTCTCAAAATCGATTAATGAATATTTTGCCCTCAAAAGTCCAGGTTTTTTTCTCCCTGTTGACGCTGGGAGTTTGTTCCCAGCTCTTTTCTGTACCACAGAGTTTTGGGGAAAATCTCTGGAACACTCCCAAGTAGGATGAGGCCAAACAATGATGGGATTAATGAGAGAGGGCAAAGAATTAAAAATAATTGCAATTGTATCCCACTTTTCCACCAGCCAGACAGCTGCTATCCACCAATCCCAAAATCCTGAGGATAAACCCAAACCCCTGACTCGATTTTTCAGTTCATACTTCACCAGATAAATATTTGACAGGAATTCCCACAGTGCCTTCACTGATTTGTTTCTGCAGCACCCTAAAAGGTTTTTTAGTGCTCTCAAAATCGATTAATGAATATTTTGCCCTCAAAATCGAGGATTTTCTCCCTGTTGAGGCTGGGAGTTTGTTCCCAGCTCTTTTCTGTACCACAGAGTTTTGGGAAAATCTCTGGAACACTCCCAAGCAGGATGAGGCCAAACAATAATGGGATTAATAAGGGAGAGGGGAGGGAAACAAGGGGAGACAAAAAGATGATGCAACTGCTCTGCAGAGGATAATTCTAAATTATTTCCCATTAAACAGAATAAAGAAAAGTAAATCTCTGTGGATGAGCCCCTTTGAAACCTTTTTAAAGAGTAAATGACCTAAAAATGTCAGGATGTGGATGGGATATCCTGTGTGAAAAATGTGATTTTGTGATTGGCTTTTCGCAAAGATTCAAATGAATATGAGATGTGTTGTGTTGGAAAGTGATGCTGGATTCATTCTCTTAAGTACTGTGGTAAATAGAGTTTTGGGTTATTAAAAAACATTAAAATAGAAACTGAATTATAAAAGCTAACTAATAAACCAATAACTAATAACTAAAATAGAAACTAATAATAAAAACAAACTAATAAAATGTAAGATTCTTTTTTTTTTAAAGAAAGGACTCGCACTGAGCTGGCAGCCACGGGACACCTGAATCTTTCAGAGATAAGGAATTTATTGCCTCTTATCAGAAGAAATGAACTTCTTTCCACCTCGAAGGCGCTGTTGGGATTCAGAGGAAGAAGCTGAGGATGAGCAGACAGAATCCTGTGTTTGAATGGAATTTATGCATCATGGATGAGGTGTATGAATGTGCAACAGGCTGTTGTTTTATTTTAATTTATTTATTTTTATTTTTTATTATTTTAAAAGTTAATCCTCTATTAATGTGTGTCCTTTTTCAGGCTCGTGCTGCCCAGAAAAGGCACCCAGACCTCCATAACTCTTTGTTTCTATTGTCCCATATTGTCCTAATTCAAATTGTCCAAATTATTATAACTCTAATTGTATCCCTATTTTTATAACCATCTTATTACTATGAAACTTTTAACATTTTACAAAAAAGTGATTGAATTTTAAAACCAAGTGATTTTTCCCAGTCTGGAAGGAGGAATGGACACAGAATGGAATCAGCGGGATCAGAGTGCAAAAGCAGGAAAGGCTGCACTGGAGTCCTTAAAGAAGATGGGAAAGGCAAGAGCTGTGAGTTTTCTCACTCAGTTACTGCAAAATGCCTTTTTTAGGTGATATATGTGGAGACTGACCGTGGGACAGTCATAAAGATGAATTCTAACAAAAACTGAGGAAAATAAAGCATGGAAGAGGCCTTTGAACCTATTTGTTCACAACTAAGCCCAGCTGATTTAGGAACATTTAAATTAAAGCTTTAAGGATGTTGCTCTTTGTTTGTAGCGAAGCCTTAAAGAGTTTTGCAAGAAGAACCTTTGGAAGTAGAATTTTAGAATGTTGCTTGTATCCTTGGAATATATGAAAAGGAAACGTGCTTATCCCAGGCCTTAACAAAACAGAGAAAAGAAGATGAACATCAACTCAAGGATTTATAGCTTGGACCAAGGGAAGCTGGACATCGCTGTTATGAGATTTACAGTCCTTGGAATTAAAAGGTGGAACCACCAGGTGTGGGATCTCAGCACCTCAGGACAGAGGTGCAGAGTGGCCGAGACCACCCTTGGGGGGCTCGGGAGTCCTGGAATGTTCCAGAAGTGTCTGGTGGCTGCACTTTGATCCTACACCTGTATGAGGACTGGAGGATTTCACTGGGGTGAATGGTGAAGGGATAAGTTAATTAGAGTGTGAGACACGGGGTTTAGGATTTCTGTACAGGGGGTTTGGAGAAGTAAGATGGAGGAATTGGGGCGTGTCCTGTCCTTCTTCTTCTTCTTCTTGGCCTCCATCTTCTGTGGTGATGGTGGCACTTTGGGATTGGTCTTTACCAGAAGTGCACCGGTTAATAAGGGTAGAAGGTATTGGGGAATAATGATAAATATTGTACACGTAACTTTGGGTATAAAGATAGGTGACCGCCCCGGGGGCTCTCAGTGTGCCCATGGCTGGCTGCTGTGCAGACCTCTGTCGGGCTGAGAGAAAATCTTTTAGATAAACAATTAATAAACACCGAGACCGAGAAAAGATCAGAAGTCTCTCCTCGTCCTTTGAAGCGCCGGGCTGTCCAAGGCCACCCTGGGCCTTTCCAGGCCACCCAAACAGCCAAGAAACCGACAGCAGGACTTTGATCCTGCACGGAAGACAACACCTGTATGAGGATGGGAGGATTTCACTGGGTGAATGGTGAAGGGATAAGTTAATTAGAGTGTAGAACACAGGGTTTGGGATTTCTGTACAGGGGGTTTGGAGAAGTAAGATGGAGGAATTGGGGCGTGTCCTGTCCTTCTTCTTCTTCTTCTTGGCCTCCATCTTCTGTGGTGATGGTGGCACTTTGGGATTGGTCATTACTAGAAGTGCACCGGTTAATAAGGGTAGAAGGTATTGGGGAATAATGATAAATATTGTATACGTAATTTCGAGTATAAAGATAGGTGACCGCCCCGGGGGCTCTCAGTGTGCTCATGGCTGGCTGCTGTGCAGACCTCTGTTGGGCCAAGAGAAAATCTTTTAGATAAACAATGAATAAACACCAAGACCGAGAAAAGATCAGAAGTCTCTCCTCGTCCTTTGAAGCGCCGGGCTGTCCAAGGCCACCCTGGGCCTTTCCAGGCCACCCAAACAGCCGAGAAACCGACAAGTGGCGTCCCTGAGCTATCTCCGGTCATAAATCAGTCGGGAGAAACAGAAAAGCAACAACCAGCTAAGATTTGTCTTTGTTTTTTTGGAAACCAGACTACCACCATCTAAGATATTCCTTTTTGAGCTACATCCTGAGACAAATTAAATCACAACAGTGTATGGAATTGTGACATCAAAATCGGGAATAGAAACTGCTGATGAGGAAAAATTGGGATAGAAATTGCTGAGAAAGCTCATGAGTACCCCTGTAAATGCCTGTAAGGAAAACTCCCCCCACTGTCCCCAGCTCATCCTTTACCATATTAATTAATAAATTAATTGCTGCTGGAATATTGACCTGGTCAAGCTGCTCATTTGTAACACACTGACAGACAGAGATCAAAAAAATTCTCCTTTAATCCATCAAACTGCTCCTTCCTGATGGATCAGCTCCCTCATCCTTTACCACATTAATTAATAAATTAATTGCTGCTGGAATATTGGCCCAGCCAAACTTCTCATTTATAACATTTCTTCTTTTGGAAATCACACTATCACCACCTAAGACACTCCTTTTTGAGCTACATCCTGAGAAAAATCACAGAATTGTGATGTAGAAATTGGGAATGGAAACTGCTGATGAGAAAAAATTGGGATAGAAATTGCTGAGAAAGCTTATGAATATATAGATACTACAGATATTTATAATATATAAATATATTATATAAATATTTATATTTTTATATCAATACCTGTATTTATATAATAAATACCTGTACGCCTCAGCTATGGGTGTGCAGTTGGAGGGAAAACTCCCCCCACCGTACCCAGCTCATCCTTTACCATATTAATTAATCAATTAATTGCTGCTGGAATACTGACCTGGTCAAGCTGCTCATTTATAACATTTCTTCTTTTGGAAATCACACTACCACCACCTAAGATACTCCTGAGAAAAACGAAATCACAACAGTGTACGGAATTGTGATGTAAAAATTGGGAATAGAAACTGCTGAGAAAGCTTTTGAATATACAAATATTATAAATATTTATAATATATAAATATATAAATACATAAATATATAAATATTTATAATATTTATATCAATACCTGTATTTACATAATAAATACCTGTAAGCCCCAACTATGGGTGTGCAGTTGGAGGGAAAACTTCCCCCACTGTGCCCAGAGCTGCATTGCTCATCCTTTACCATATTAATTAATAAATTAATTGCTGCTGGAATATTGACCGGGTCTAGTTTCTCATTTATAACACACTGACAGCCAGAGAACAAAAAATTCTCCTTTAATCCATCAAACTGCTCCTTTCTGATGGATCAGCTCCCTCATCCTTTACCATATTAATTAATAAATTAATTGCTGCTGGAATATTGGCCCGGCCAAACTTCTCATTTATAACATTTCTTCTTTTGGAAATCACACTATCACCACCTAAGACACTCCTGAGAAAAACGAAATCACCACAGTGTACGGAATTGTGATGTAAAAATTGGGGAGAGAAACTGCTGAGAAATATAGAAATATTATAAATATTTATAATATATAAATATATAATATATAAATATTTATAATATTTATATCAATACCTGTATTTATATAATAAATACCTGTAAGCCCCAACTATGGGTGTGCAGTTGGAGGGAAAACTCCCCCCACTGTACCCAGCTCATCCTTTACCATATTAATTAATAAATTAATTGCTGCTGGAATATTGGCCCAGCCAAACTTCTCATTTATAACATTTCTTCTTTTGGAAATCACACTATCACCACCTAAGACACTCCTGAGAAAAACAAAATCACAACAGTGTACGGAATTGTGATGTAAAAATTGGGAAGAGAAACTGCTGAGAAAGCTTATGAATATACAAATATTATAAATATTTATAATATATAAATATATACATATATAAATATTTATAATATTTATAATATTTATATCAATACCTGTATTTATGTAATAAATACCTGTACGCCTCAGCTATGGGTGTGCAGTTGGAGGGAAAACTTCCCCCACTGTACCCAGCACTGCATTGCTCATCCTTTACCATATTAATTAATCAATTGATTGCTGCTGGAATATTGGCCCAGCCAAACTTTTCATTTATAACATTTCTTCTTTTGGAAATCACACTATCACCACCTAAGATACTCCTGAGAAAAACGAAATCACCACAGTGTACGGAATTGTGATGTAAAAATTGGGAAGAGAAACTGCTGAGAAAGCTTTTGAATATACAAATATTATAAATATTTATAATATATAAATATATACATATATAAATATTTATAATATTTCTAATATTTATATCAATACCTGTATTTATATAATAAATCCCTGTACGCCTCAGCTATGGGTGTGCAGTTGGAGGGAAAACTCCCCCCACTGTACCCAGCTCATCCTTTACCATATTAATTAATAAATTAATTGCTGCTGGAATATTGACCTGGTCTAGTTTCTCATTTATAACACACTGACAGCCAGAGAACAAAAAATTCCCCTTTAATCCATCAAACTGCTCCTTCCTGATGGATCAGCTCCCTCATCCTTTACCATATTAATTAACAAATTAATTGCTGCTGGAATATTGGCCCAGCCGAGCTTCTCATTTATGACAACCAGGAGTTGTCATAATCCTCAGCCCAGTGGGGATCCCTGGCCTTGCAAAATTTGGGGTGGATTCTCCAGAAAACAAACCAGGTTCCCCTCCTGGATGTTGAGAATTTTAAATTTTCTGTGCTAAAAATCCAGACCCACAAACAACCACTGCATTTGACTGAAGACTTCCAAAATCAATGAATAAAATTGGGATTTTGGGTGTGTACCTGGTTGGAGCTGTGTGATATCACAAATTGGAAAACTCAGAGTTTGGGGTTTTAGGGCACAGAAATAAAGATTTAGCAAAATGGAGGTTTTAGGGTGGAGACAGGTTATTCTTCTTTATCTTCTTCCAAAATTAATTAATAATTAATAATTAATAATGAGATTATGAGTCTGTAGCTGGTTGGAGGTGTGTGATATCACAAATTGGAAAACTCAGAGTTTGGGGTTTAGGATACAGAAATAAAGATTTAGCAAAATTGACTTTTTAGGGTGGAGACGGGTTATTCTTCTTTATCTTTTTCCAAAATTAATTAATAATTAATAATTAATAATTAATAATTAATAATTAATAATGAGATTATGAGTCTGTAGCTGGTTAGAGGTGTGTGATATCACAAGGTGGAAAACTCAGAATTTAGGGTTTAGGATACAGAAAAATTAAGATGGAGGTTTTAGGGTGGAGACAGGTTATTCCTCTTTACCTTCTTCCAAAATTAATTAATAATTAATAATTAATAATTAATAATTAATAATTAATAATTAATAATTAATAATTAATAATGAGATTCCGAGTCTGTAGCTGGTTAGAGGTGTGTGAGATCACAAATTGGAAAACTCAGAGTTTGGGGTTTAGGATACAGAAATAAAGATTAATCAAAATGGAGGTTTTAGGGTGGAGACAGGTTATTCTTCTTTACCTTCTTCCAAAATTAATTAATAATTAATAATGAGATACCGAGTCTGTGTGTGATATCACAAATTGGAAAACTCAGAATTTAGGGTTTAGGACACAGAAAAAATCAAGATGGAGGTTTTAGGGTGGAGACAGGTTATTCCTCTTTACCTTCTTAAAAAATTAATTAATAATTAATAATGAGATTACAAGTCTGTAGCTGGTTAGAGGTGTGTGAAAACTCAGAATTTAGGGTTGAGGATACAGAAAAAATCCAGATGGAGGTTTTAGGGTGGAGACAGGTTATTCTTCTTTACCTTCTTCCAAAATTAATTAATAATTAATAATGAGATTCCGAGTGAAGACAGGTTATTCCTCTTTACCTTCTTCCAAAATTAATTAATAATTAATAATGAGATTCTGAGTGGAGACAGGTTATTCCTCTTTACCTTCTTCCACAATTAATTGATAATTAATAATGAGATTATGAGTCTGTAGCTGGTTAGAGGTGTGTGATATCACAAATTGGAAAACTCAGAATTTAGGGTTTAGGACACAGATAAAATCAAGATGGAGGTTTTAGGGTGGAGACAGGTTATTCCTCTTTACCTTCTTCCAAAATTAATTAATAATTAATAATTAATAATGAGATTCCCAGTGGAGACAGGTTATTCCTCTTTACCTTCTTCCAAAATTAATTAATAATTAATAATAAATAATAAATAACTAATAATTAATAATTAATAATTAATAATAATTAATAATTAATAATTAATAATGAGATTGCGAGTGCAGACAGGTTATTCCTCTTTACCTTCTACCAAAATTAATTAATAATTAATAATTAATAATTAATAATAATAATTAATAATTAATAATGAGATTGCGAGTGCAGACAGGTTATTCCTCTTTACCTTCTGCCTCCTTCGTCATGGGTTTGGGGGCATTTCGTAATTGGGCAAAAAGTTTTGCCATGAGGACTTTGAGGGATGAACTCTTGAGTTAAAAGTGAAAATAATCTCATTTCTTAATTAGATAGTTGAATATTAAAAGACTTATAACCGGAAATAGTTAATTATTGAGTATCATTTTGTACCTTACTAATAAACCACTACAAAACTCACAGCAATAAAACACTAAAAAACCCAATAAACACCAATATTGGCTCAAACACCTTCACTCCACACCCGAACAAAAATTAAAATCAAATAAAACCCCACAGGAACGCAGAGCACAGAGAATATTCATTCATTTATTTATTTATTTATTTATTTATTTACTCCAGAGTTTTGGGGTGGAGAGATGTTATTGATTTATTTATTTATTTATTTATGCAACTCCAGAGTTTTGGGGTGGAGAGATGTTAGTTATTTATTTATTTATTAAATATTTATTTATTTGTTTGTTTACTTATTTACTTATTTATTTATTTATTTATTTAACTCCAGTGTTTTGGGGTGGAGAGATGTTATTTATTTATTTATTTATTTATATAATATTAATTAATTAATTAATTTATTTATTTATTCATTTAACTCCAGAGTTTTGGGGTGGAGAGATGTTATTTATTTACTTATTTAATATTTATTTATTTATATATTTATTTATTTATTTATTTATTTATTTATTTATTTATTTATTTAACTCCAGAGTTTTGGGTGGAGAGATGTTATTTATTAATTTATTCAATATTTATTTATTTATTTATTTAATTAATTAATTAATTAATTATTTAACTCCAGAGTTTTGGGGAGGAGAAATGTTATTTATTTATTTATTTAATATCTATTTATTTATTTATTTATTTAACTCCAGAGTTTTGGGGTGGAGAGATGTTATTTATTTATTTTATTTAATTTTATTTATTTATTTATTTATTTATTTACTTATTTACTTATTTATTGATTTAACTCCAGAGTTTTGGGGTGGAGAGATGTAATTGATGTATTTATTTATTTAATATTTATTTATTTATTTATTTATTTAACTCCAGAGTTTTGGGGTGGAGAGATGTTATGTATTTATTTATTTAATATTTATTTATTTATTTGTTTGTTTGTTTGTTTTTTATTTATTTATTTAACTCCAGAGTTTTGGCGTGGAGAGATGTGATTTATTTATTTATTATTTATTTATTTATTTATTTATTTAACTGCAAAGTTTTGGGGTGGAGAGATGTTATTTATTTATTTACTTATTTAATATTTATTTATTTATTTATTTATTTATTTATTTATTTATTTTATTCTTTTATTTCTTATTTCACGGATTCCTTTTGGGGTGGAGAGATGTTATTTATTTATTTAATATTTATTTATTTATTTATTTATTTATTTATTTATTTAACTCCAGAGTTTTGGGGTGGAGAGATGTTATTTCTTTATTTATTTAATATTTATTTATTTATTTATTTATTTATTTATTTATTTATTTATTTATTTATTCTTTTATTTCTTATTTCACGGATTCCTCAAATGCCCGGAGCTGCTCCTTGCTGATGGATCGGCGCTGCCGAGCCCGATCTGTGACCCTGGAACCGCCGGGAGGGAGGGGGGGAGGCAAAATGGAAATTTCCGAGTTCGTGATTCCCACACAAAGGAGGCCGCCAGGCTCCCGCGGCGCGGGGAAAAAGGAGCTGCAGAATCGGGTTTTTGTGATGCCACTCAATGGAGGCTTTTGTGAGGAACGGCTTGCAAAGAGGAGGAAAGGAAATGTCTGAGAGCTCCGCGGTGTTGGGGTTTCAGCCACGAGATCTGGGATTCCCGAATCATTCCTTTTTTCTGGATTTGGGATTCCCGAACCATTCCTTTTTCCTGGATTTGGGATTCCCGAATCATTCCTTTTTCCTGGATTTGGGATTCCCGAACCATTCCTTTTTCCTGGATTTGGGATTCCCGAATCATTCCTTTTTTCTGAGGTAAAGAAGGATTGGATAATCAGGGAAAAACCAGGAGGCAAAGTGATTTCCCTGTCCCTTAATCCATTTACATCAAACCTTACAATTTAACACTCAGATAAAATGTCACCATCCCACAATATTTTTGTTTCCTTTTTTTTGCCCTTCATTATTGGCAACAAGCAGCAAGGCTGAAATCCAAGGTCAGACTTTGTCACCTCATTGTCCTCTGCAGCCAAACTGTAACACCTCTGGTGTTTTAGCCACGAGATTTGGAGGAGAGAATCCCAAATAATTGGAATAATTTGGAAATCCCAAATAATTCCTTTTCCTTGGACGTGAGGTAAAGAAGGATTGGATAATCTGTCATTCAAAAAGCCACAGGGAAAAACCAGGAGGCAAAGTGACTTCCCTGTCCTTTAACACATTTACATCAAACCTTCGAATTTAACACTCAGATAAAATGTCACCATCCCACGATATTTTTGTTCCCTTTTTTTTGCCCTTCATTATTGACAAGAAGCAGCAAAGCTGAAATCCAAACCTCATTACCCTCTGCAGTTCCATCTGCACCGTGAGGGTTAAAAAGTGGAATAAGGAGGGGAGAATGAATTTTCAGGAGCAGGGATTGAGCAGTGGCTCTGCTGGTTCTCAAGACACAAAATTCACCCACTCCCCCACAAAGGCAGAATGCAGATAATTAATTGATTAATTGACAGTCTGATTGAGTGGGAAATATGGAATACACGGGAGTTTTCAGTGAGAAATTTTCAAAACATGAGGGATGTGAGGGGGAGAGGAAAATGAGTGGCTGACCAGAGTTGTCTCCCTGAATTTATACATTTATAAATTGATAAAGAAAGATGTTGAATTGATAAATTGATAAAGGAAGATGTGGAATTTATAAATTGACAAAGAAAGATGTTGAATTGATAAATTGATAAAGAAAGATGTTGAATTTATAAATGGATAAAGATGTTGAATTTATAAATTGATAAAGAAAGCTGTTGAATAGATAAAGAAAGATGTTGAATTTATAAATGGATAAAGAAAGATGCTGAATTGATAAATTGATAAAGGAAGATGTTGAATTTATAAATGGCTAAAGGAAGATGTTGAATTGATAAATTGATAAAGGAAGATGTTGAATTTATAAATGGATAAAGAAAGATGTTGAATTGATAAATGGATAAAGATGTTGAATTTATAAATTGATTAAGAAAGCTGTTGAATTGATAAAGAAAGATGTTGAATTGATAAATTGATAAAGAAAGATGTTTCTCCTCGCTCAGCACCACAGACATGACAACTTTTGTCCTCCAAAAAGAGAAATAGGGAATAAAAACAAGTTTACAAATTGCACTAAATTCACCCACTCCCCCACAAAGACACAATGCAGATAATTAATTGATTAATTGACAGTCTGATTGAGTGGGAAATATGGAATACACGGGAGTTTTCAGTGAGAAATGTTCAAAACATGAGGGATGTGTTTTGGAGCTGTGAGGGGGAGAGGAAAACGAGAGCTGTGAGGGGGAGACCAAAATGGCGGACCAGAGTTGCCTCCCTGAGCTTATAAATTTATAAATTCATAAAGAAAGATGTGGAATTCATAAATTGACGAAGGAAGATGTTGAATTTACAAATTGATAAAGATAGATGTTTCTCCTCGCTCAGCACCACAGACATGACAACTTTTGTCCTCCAAAAAGAGAAATACGGAATAAAAGCAAGTTTACAAATTACACTAAATTCACCCACTCCCCCACAAAGGCAGAATGCAGATAATTAATTGATTAATTGACAGTCTGATGGAGTGGGAAATATGGAATACACGGGAGTTTTCAGTGGGAAATGTTCAAAACATGAGGGATGTGTTTTGGAGCTGTGAGGGGGAGGGGAAAACGAGAGCTGTGAGGGGGAGACCAAAATGGCGGACCAGAGTTGCCTCCCTGAATTTATAAATTTATAAATTCATAAAGAAAGATGTGGAATTCATAAATTGACGAAGGAAGGTGTTGAATTTACAAATTGATAAAGATGTTTCTCCTCGCTCAGCACCACAGACATGACAACTTTTGTCCTCCAAAAAGAGAAATAGGGAATAAACACAAGTTTACAAATTACACTAAATTCACCCACTCCCCCACAAAGACACAATGCAGATAATTAATTGATTAATTGACAGCCTGATGGAGTGGGAAATATGGAATACACGGGAGTTTTCAGTGGGAAATGTTCAAAACATGAGGGATGTGTTTTGGAGCTGTGAGGAGGAGGGGAAAACGAGAGCTGTGAGGGGGAGACCAAAATGGCGGACCAGAGTTGCCTCCCTGAGCTTATAAATTTATAAATTCCTAAAGAAAGATGTGGAATTCATAAATTGACGAAGGAAGATGTTGAATTTACAAATTGATAAAGATAGATGTTTCTCCTCGCTCAGCACCACAGACATGACAACTTTTGTCCTCCAAAAAGAGAAATACGGAATAAAAGCAAGTTTACAAATTACACTAAATTCACCCACTCCGCCACAAAGGCAGAATGCAGATAATTAATTGATTAATTGACAGTCTGATGGAGTGGGAAATATGGAATACACGGGAGTTTTCAGTGAGAAATGTTCAAAACATGAGGGATGTTTTGGAGCTGTGAGGGGGAGGGGAAAACGAGAGCTGTGAGGGGGAGACCAAAATGGCGGACCAGAGTTGCCTCCCTGAGCTTATAAATTTATAAATTCATAAAGAAAGATGTGGAATTCATAAATTGACGAAGGAAGATGTTGAATTTATAAATTGATAAAGATGTTTCTGCTCTCTCAATGACACTTCTGTCCCCCAAACCCAGACCCAGGGAACGCAAACAAGCTCACAAACCGCGGCAGCTGCCGGCAGATCCATTCGGGGTTTGCGCCCTCACAAAGCCGAGCCCCGAGGATCCTTCCCCCGCCGCTGCCATTGAAACGCGGCCCCTTTGTGCCTCTCCTTTCACATTCCAGTCTCCATGGGAACCCCGCGATGGAGCAGGAGGCCCCGGCTGAGAGAGGGAGCACTCCAAGGGCTCAGCTGCCCTGGGGTCCCACAGCCGCCCCTTGTCCCCAAAAACGGGGGGGGCTCAGCCGGGCTGGGGTCCCACAGCCACCCCGTGTCCCCAAAAACGGGGGGGAAACCATGGGAATGGCTCCAGGGAGGGGCTGGGAGAAAGGGCTCAGCTGGCCTGGGGTCCCACAGCTGCCCCGTGTCCCCAAAAACCCAAAACGGGGTAAAACCATGAGAACGGCTCCAGGGAGGGGCTGGGGTCCCACAGCCACTCTGCGTCCCCAAAACCGGGGGGGCTCAGCTGGGCTGGGGTCCCACAGATGGGAATGGCTCCAGGGAGGGGCTGGGGTCCCACAGCCGCCCTGTGTCCCCAAAAACGGGAGGGAAAACCATGGCAAGGGCTCCAGGGAGGGGCTGGGGTCCCACAGCCGCCCTGTGTCCCCAAAAACGGGGGGGCTCAGCTGGGCTGGGGTCCCACAGCCACCCCGTGTCCCCAAAAACCCAAAAACGGGGGGAAAAACCATGGCAAGGGCTCCAGGGAGGGGCTGGGGTCCCACAGCCGCCCTGTGTCCCCAAAAACGGGGGGGCTCAGCTGGGCTGGGGTCCCACAGCCACCCCGTGTCCCCAAAAACCCAAAAACGGGGGGAAAACCATGGCAAGGGCTCCAGGGAGCGGCTGGGGTCCCACAGCCCCCCTGGGTCCTCAAAAACGGGGGGGAACCATGGGAACGGCTCTAGGGAGGGGCTGGGGAAAAGGCACAGCTGGGCTGGGGTCCCACAGCCGCCCTGTGTCCCTAAAAACCCAAAAATGGGGGGAAAAACCATGGCAAGGGCTCCAGGGAGGGGCTGGGGTCCCACAGCTGCCCTGTGTCCCCAAAAACCCAAAAATGGGGAAAAACCATGGCAAGGGCTCCAGGGAGGGGCTGGGGGAAAGACACAGCAGGGCTGGGGTCCCACAGCCCCCCTGTGTCCCCAAAAACGGGGGTGAAACCATGGCAAGGGCTCCAGGGAGGGGCTGGGGTGCCACAGCCGCCCCTTGTCCCCAAAAACCCAAAAATGGGGGGAAAAACCATGGCAAGGGCTCCAGGGAGGGGCTGGGGTCCCACAGCTGCCCTGTGTCCCCAAAAACCCAAAAATGGGGAAAAACCATGGCAAGGGCTCCAGGGAGAGGCTAGGGGAAAGGGCTCAGCTGGGCTGGGGTCCCACAGCCACTCTGTGTCCCCAAAAACCCAAAAATGGGGGGAAAAACCATGGCAAGGGCTCCAGGGAGGGGCTGGGGGAAAGGCCTGGGGTCCCACAGCCCCCCTGTGTCCCCAAAAACGGGGGGGCTCAGCTGGGCCTGGGGTCCCACAGCCCCCCTGTGTCCCCAAAACCGGGGGTGAAACCTCGGGAAGGGCTCCAGGGAGGGGCTGGGGTCCCACAGCCCCCCTGTGTCCCCAAAAACGGGGGTGAAACCTCGGGAAGGGCTCCAGGGAGGGGCTGGGGGGGGATCCCAGCCAAAATCGCAACACGGGAGGGAAATGTTGTAAAAACTCAGCGGCAGCAGTTTGGGAAGGCTTTAAAAATAAATCAAAATGAAAGGAAACTCGAAGGGTTGAGCATCCAGCTTGGCGCTGGTTCTGTGTCCTGTAAATTCATCAGATTGGGTGCGGGAGATTGTGGGAAATGAATTTTGTTATTGGCTTTTCGCAAATATTCAAATGAATATGAGATGTGTTGTGTTAGAAAGTGATGCTGGGTTAATTCTCTTAAATAGTGTGGCAAAGAGCTTTAGACGTGAAAAATGCATGGATTTCATGATTGGCTTTTTGCATTAATCCAGCATTACTTTCTACACAACACAGATAATATTCATTTGAATATTTGCAAAAAAAACAACCACAAAATACGAATTTTTCACATCTAAAACTAAATTTACCACACTGCTTAAGAGAATGAACCCAGCATCACTTTCTAACACAACACACAGAATATTCATTTGGATATTTTTATAACCTAAAACTCTATTTACCACGCTACTAAAGAGCATTAACCCAGCATCGCCTTCTAACACAACACACAGAACATTCATTTGAGTATTTGCAAAAATCCAATCATGAAATCCATCCATGTTTCACATCTAAAATTCTATTTACCACACTAGTTAAAAGCATTAATCCAGCATTGCTTTCTACACAACACAAATAATATTCATTTGAATATTTGCCAAAAGCCAATCATAAAATAGATTTTTTCACATCTAAAACTCAATTTACCACACTACTTAAGAGAATGAATCCAGCATGACTTTCTAACACAACACACATAATATTCATTTGAATATTTGCAAAAAGCCAATCATAAAATACAAATTTTTCACATCTAAAATTAAATTTACCACACTGCTTAAGAGAATGAATCCAGCATCACTTTCTACACAACACAGATAATAATCACTTGAATATTTGCAAAAAACAAGCACAAAATAGGAATTTTTCACATCTAAAACTGAATTTACCACACTGCTTAAGAGAATGAATCCAGCATCACTTTCTAACACAACACACAGAACATTCATTTGAGTATTTGCAAAAATCCAATCATGAAATCCATCCATGTTTCACATCTAAAATTCTATTTACCACACTAGTTAAAAGCATTAATCCAGCATTGCTTTCTACACAACACAAATAATATTCATTTGAATATTTGCAAAAAGCCAATCATAAAATAGATTTTTTCACATCAAAAACTCAATTTACCACACTACTTAAGAGAATGAATCCAGCATGACTTTCTAACACAACACACATAATATTCATTTGAATATTTGCAGAAAAACAACCACAAAATATGAATTTTTCACATCTAAAACTAAATTTACCACACTGCTTAAGAGAATGAATCCAGCACCACTTTCTAACACAACACACATAATATTCATTTGAATATTTGCCAAAAGCCAATCATAAAATAGATTTTTTCACATCTAAAACTCAATTTACCACACTACTTAAGAGAATGAATCCAGCATCGCTTTCTAACACAACACACAGAATATTCACTTGAATATTCGCAAAAAGCCAATCATGGAATCCATGCATTTTTCACATCTAAAATTCTATTTACTACACTAGTTAAGAGCATTAATCCAGCATTGCTTTCTACACAACACAAATAATATTCATTTGAATATTTGCCAAAAGCCAATCATAAAAGAAGAATTTTTCACATCTAAAACTGAATTTTCCACACTGCTAAAGAGAATGAACCCAGCATCACTTTCTAACACAACACACAGAACATTCATTTGAGTATTTGCAAAAATCCAATCATGAAATCCATCCATGTTTCACATCTAAAATTCTATTTACCACACTAGTTAAAAGCATTAATCCAGCATTGCTTTCTACACAACACAAATAATATTCATTTGAATATTTGCCAAAAGCCATTCATAAAAGAAGAATTTTTCACATCTAAAACTCAATTTACCACACTACTTAAGAGAATGAATCCAGCATGACTTTCTAACACAACACACATAATATTCATTTGAATATTTGCAGAAAAACAACCACAAAATATGAATTTTTCACATCTAAAACTAAATTTACCACACTGCTTAAGAGAATGAATCCAGCACCACTTTCTAACACAACGCATACAATATTCACTTGAATATTCACAAAAAGCCAAATATAAAATCCATGCATTTTTCACATCCATAAAAACGGAAATATGGCACGTTCTGATGAACGAGGCAGGGCGAGGAGGAGCCCCATGAATCCACAAAAGGCACAGGAAGGAGAACTCGGGGTGTCCTCAGCACTAAAGCAGGGCGTGGAAAAGCCGCAGGTGGTTTATCGGAGATAAACATCAAACAGAATTCCCAAACTGTGACATTCCCTAGCACCTAAATTCACATTTGCCGAGATGCAACTCAAGTTATTTCACTGTTAAGGTGAAGAACTTGAGTTGGAAGTTAATAATAACTTAAGTTATTAAAATACTATTAAGTTATTTAAATTATTTAACTACTATTCAGTTATTAACTTCAGTTATTTGACTACTTTGCTATTTAAGTATTCCAAATAAATCCACGTTCCAGCTTTGCTAATAATTCCTCTTCATTTATTGCTTTCCACCTTTCCTAATAATTCCTCTTTATTTATTGCCAATTTCTGCATAAAAACCACACAGAGATGGGCAGGAAGAGCTGTGACCTCACAATGGGTGAGAGCGCCAAAATTCCCAAAATTCGAAATTGTCTGGCACCGAAATTCACATTTGCCAAGCTACAACTCAAGGGCTTTATTATTTAACTATTCCAAATAGATCTGTGCCTGTTCCTAATAATTCCTCTTTATTTATTGCCAATTTCTGCATAAAAATCACACAGAGATGGGCAGGAATAGCTGTGACCTCCCGATGGGTGAGAGTGCTGAAAGACAAAACAAAATTCCCAAACTGTGACATTCTCTGGCACCTAAATTCACATTTGCCGAGCTCCACCTCAATTGGTTTTTTATTTAACTATTCCAAACAAATCCATGTCCCACTTTCCTAATAATTCCTCTTTATTTATTGCCAATTTCTGCATAAAAATCACACAAAGATGACAAGGAATAGCTGTGACCTCCCAATGGGTGAGAGCGCCAAAATTCCCAAACTGTGACATTCTCTGGCACCGAAATTCACATTTGCCACGCTACAACTCAAGTTATTTAATATTAAGTTAAATAACTTGAGTTGTAAGTTAATAATACCTTAAGCTATTTAACTACTTTTAAGTTATTTAATTTATTTTAGCTACTATTAAGTTATTTGCTTAAGTTATTTGACTCCTTTGATATTTAACTATTCCAAATAAATCCATGTTCCACTTTTCCTAATAATTCCTCTTTATTTATTGCCAATTTCTTCATAAAAATCACACAGAGATGGGCAGGAAGAGCTGTGACCTCACAAAGGGTGAGAGTGCTGAAACACAAAAGCCAAAATTGCCAAAATTCTACATTCTCTGGCATCTAAATTTACATTTGCCAAGCTCCAACTCAATTGTTTTTTTTTATTTAACCATTCCAAATAAATCCATGTTCCACCTTTCCTAATAATTCCTCTTTATTTATTGCCAATTTCTGCATAAAAATCACACAGAGATGGGCAGGAAGAGCTGTGACCTCCCAATGGGTGAGAGTGCTAAAATACAAAACAAAATTCCCAAAATTCGAAATTGTCTGGCACCGAAATTCACATTTGCCGAGCTCCAACTCAATTGTTTTTTTTATTTAACCATTCCAAACAAATCCATTTTCCATTTTTCTGCCAATTCCCCCTCCAGGCTGCAGCAGCTGCTGCAGGATGAGCCCAAGGCTGAGCCATCTGCTCCCTGACCCCACACACCCCTGGCATTTCATCTCATTAAGATCTGCAACTGAATCTTTTCATAAAAATCTTTTTTTTTCCCCTGCCTCAAAATTGTTTTTTATCTTATTGTTGTTATATTTATTGGTTTTTATTTTATTCTGTTATTTATATTTTTCTATACGCTTCCTTATGCTTCAATATCCTTCATTCCTCTCGCTGCCACAATCAGCATTATAAAAATACTGATTGTATTTTTAATAATAGTAATAGTAATAGTAATAGTAATAGTAATAGTAATAGTAATAGTAATAATAATAATAATAATAATAATAATAATAATAATAATAATAATGCTTATTATGAACCAACATAACAGCCTAAAAATCATAATTTTTGAAATTATTCTTTGGGGAACGCAGTGTTAGGCAGAGGGGGAAAATTCAGGGTTTTTCACACCTGATTTTGTTTTAGTATTTGGGTACAGGGGATCCCCAGGCAGGAGTTTGATCCCCATTCCCTGGCTCAAAAATGATAATTTTTGGAATTATCACATCCCCCAAACACAAATCAGCGCACACAGCAGCGGCAGCAGCCCAAAACTGCAGAATTTATTCCTGAATTTCACATTTTCCACGTCCTGTGCAAAGGATGCGGCTGATGGCTCTAAGCCGAGGCACGGCTCCCTCACAAATCTCTTTACAAAACTGAAAATTGTCACATCACGCTCGTTTTTGCACCAAACCCAAATTCAGCAGCCCAAAAATAAAGAATTTATTCCTGAATTTCACATTTTTCACATCTTGTGAAAAGGATTCGGCTGATGGCTCTAACCCAGGCACGGCTCCCTCAGAAATCTCATTTTACAGAATTGTCAGATCTCGCTGGTTTTTGTACAAACCCCAAATTCAGCAGCCCAAAATTAAAGAATTTATTCCTGATCATTTATTCCTGGAACAGAATTTGCAATTTTCACTCAAAATTACCTCAGATTCCATTTTCTGGGGGTTTTCCTGTGCTAAGGAAGCAGCTCTAACACGGGCACTGCTCCCTCAGAAATCTCATTTTCCAGAACTGTCAGATCTCGCTGGTTTTTGTACAAACCCCAAACCCAGCAGCCCAAAATCGCAGAATTTATTCCTGATCCAAAAGTAAAAAAAAAGTAACAATCCAAAAGTAACAAACCCAGAAGCAAAACAAAATTCCAGCTGGAGCTGAGAGAACATAAAATGAATTAAACTGAAAGCTTTAATCAGCTTTAATCCCCGCGATCCTGCCCAGCTCCATTGTTCTGAGGGCATCACAATCACACACACTAATGAGAAAATTAATCCCTGCTGCTAATTAGTGCCTGGGATCAGGCTGGTTACAAAATTAAAATCTCATTTTTTCCATCAGCTTTGTGCTTCCAGGAGGTTGGGAGGCAGGACTGAGGAATGCAGTGAGAAATTTGGGGAAGATGTTGAAAACAGGACTTAAAAATGAAGCAAAATGAAAGATTTCGGGATATGGTGAACAGGGAAGGCAGAAGAAAAACAAAAGGAATTAATGTTTAAGAAGTTTAGGATTTCCCATTTTATATTTCCCCCCACTTTTTTGGGGATTATTAGGAAGGAAAAAATCACTAAATGAGACATTTAATACCTGACCCAGCTCTGCTGGGAAAATTCCTCTTGTCCCAGATGTTGAGAACTGGGTTGGGAATAAATACAGCAGAATAAAAAAATTGCATTATAAATATAGCAGAATAAATCTAGCAGAATAAAAAATAGCAGAATAAATATAGCAGAATAAAAAATTGCATTATAAATATAGCAGAATAAAAAATTGCATAATGAATATAGCAGAATAAATATAGCAGAATAAATCTAGCAGAATAAAAAATTGCATTAGAAATATAGCAGAATAAATATAGCAGAATAAAAAATTGCATTAGAAATATAGCAGAATAAAAAATTGCATTACAAATACAGCAGAATAAATCTAGCAGAATAAAAATTGCATTATAAATATAGAAGAATAAATCTAGCAGAATAAATCTAGCAGAATAAAAAGTAGCATGCTGTTGGTGACATTTTAAAAAGATTCTGGCTCTTTGCTAATTAAAAAAAATATTAAGAAATGGATCAAGACTCCAAAGGTGACAAAAAAGGGCTGGCAGGGACACGGAGACCTTGCAGCTCCTCTGTGAGCACCAAAATGAGCAAGAAACCACTAAATGTGGAAAATTAAATGTGCAACATTTGTAGCAGGTCAAATGTGCAACATTTTACCACAAAATTTGATATTTTGTGGTAAATTTACTTCTAAATATTCAAAATATCGGTGACTGGGGGATTATTTATATCAAGGCCTTGGTTCCCTTCCACCTCTGCTCTTCCATCTTGTTTTCCCTCACGCTGCAAACCCCAAATCCCCTCCAGGACACCCCAATTCCCCCCATTTTCCCCATTTTCCATCTCCTGGCTGATTTTTTCCAGGGAAAATGGGAACGGGGGCAGAGGCAGGGCCAGGATCTCCCTGGGGGCTGCATTTGGAGCTTTGGCCTCGAGTTTAATCCCAAAGGAAATTCAGACCCAGCCTCAGCCACGTCCTCTGTGAGCACCAAAACAGGCAAGAAACCACTAAATATGGAAAATTAAATGTACAACATTTGTAGCAGGTAAAATGTGCAACATTTTACCACAAAATTTTATATTCTGTGGTAAATTTACTTCTAAATATTCAGAATATCGGTGACTGGGGGATTATTTATATCAAGGCCTTGGTTCCCTTCCACCTCTGCTCTTCCATCTTGTTTTCCCTCACGCTGCAAACCCCAAATCACCTCCAGGACACCCCAATTTCCCCAATTTCCCCAATTTCCATCTCCTGGCTGATTTTTTCCAGGGAAAATGGGAACGGGGGCAGAGGCAGGGCCAGGATCTCCCTGAGGGCTGCATTTGGAGCTTTGGCCTCGAGTTTAATCCCAAAGGAAAATTCAGACCCGGCCTCAGCCACGTCCTCTGTGAGCACCAAAACAGGCAAGAAACCACGAAATGTGAAAAATTAAATGTGCAACATTTGCAGTTGGATATTCTGTGGTAAATTAATTTCTAAATATTCAAAATATCGGTGACTGGGGGATTATTTATATCAAGGCCTTGGTTCCCTTCCACCTCTGCTCTTCCATCTTGTTTCCCCTCACGCTGCAAACCCCAAATCCCCTCCAGGACACCCCAATTCCCCCCAATTTCCCCATTTTCCATCTCCTGGCTGATTTTTTCCAGGGAAAATGGGAATGGGGGCAGAGGCAGGGCCAGGATCTCCCTGGGGGCTGCATTTGGAGCTTTGGCCCCGAGTTTAATCCCAAAGGAAATTCAGACCTGGCCTCAGCCACGTCCTCTGTGAGCACCAAAATGAGCAAGAAACCACTAAATATGAAAAATTAAATGTGCAACATTTGTAGTAGGTAAAATGTGCAACATTTTACCACAAAATTTGATATTTTGTGGTAAATTTACTTCTAAATATTCAAAATATCGGTGACTGGGGGATTATTTATATCAAGGCCTTGGTTCCCTTCCACCTCTGCTCTTCCATCTTGTTTTCCCTCACGCTGCAAACCCCAAATCACCTCCAGGACACCCCAATTCCCCCCAGTTTCCCCATTTTCCATCTCCTGGCTGATTTTTTCCAGGGAAAATGGGAATGGGGGCAGAGGCAGGGCCAGGATCTCCCTGGGGGCTGCATTTGGAGCTTTGGCCTCGAGTTTAATCCCAAAGGAAATTCAGACCCAGCCTCAGCCACGTCCTCTGTGAGCACCAAAATGAGCAAGAAACCACTAAATGTGAAAAATTTAATGTGCAACATTTGTAGCAGGTAAAATGTGCAACATTTTACCACAAAATTTGATATTTTGTGGTAAATTTACTTCTAAATATTCAAAATATCGGTGACTGGGGGATTATTTATATCAAGGCCTTGGTTCCCTTCCACCTCTGCTCTTCCATCTTGTTTCCCCTCACGCTGCAAACCCCAAATCCCCTCCAGGACACCCCAATTTCCCCATTTTCCCCATTTTCCATCTCCTGGCTGATTTGTTCCAGGGAAAATGGGAACGGGGGCAGAGGCAGGGCCAGGATCTCCCTGGGGGCTGCATTTGGAGCTTTGGCCTCGAGTTTAATCCCAAAGGAAATTCAGACCCAGCCTCAGCCACGTCCTTTGGGAGCACCAAAATGAGCAAGAAACCACTAAATACGGAAAATTAAATGTGCAGCATTTGTAGCAGGTAAAATGTGCAACATTTTACCACAAAATTTGATATTTTGTGGTAAATTTACTTCTAAATATTCAAAATATCGGTGACTGGGGGATTATTTATATCAAGGCCTCGGTTCCCTTCCACCTCTGCTCTTCCATCTTGTTTCCCCACACGCTGCAAACCCCAAATCCCCTCCAGGACACCCCAATTCCCCCCAATTTCCCCATTTTCCCCATTTTCCATCTCCTGGCTGATTTTTTCCAGGGAAAATGGGAACGGGGGCAGAGGCAGGGCCAGGATCTCCCTGGGGGCTGCATTTGGAGCTTTGGCCTCGAGTTTAATCCCAAAGGAAATTCAGACCCAGCCTCAGCCACGTCCTCTGTGAGCACCAAAATTAGCAAGAAACCACTAAATATGGAAAATTAAATGTGCAACATTTGCAGTTGGATATTCTGTGGTCAATTAATTTCTAAATATTCAGAATATCAGCGACTGGGGATTATTTATATCAAGGCCTTGGTTCCCTTCCACCTCTGCTCTTCCATCTTGTTTCCCCTCACGCTGCAAACCCCAAATCCCCTCCAGGACACCCCAATTTCCCCATTTTCCCCATTTTCCATCTCCTGGCTGATTTTTTCCAGGGAAAATGGGAACGGGGGCAGAGGCAGGGCCAGGATCTCCCTGGGGACTGCATTTGGAGCTTTGGCCTCGAGTTTAATCCCAAAGGAAATTCAGACCCAGCCTCAGCCACGTCCTTTGTGAGCACCAAAATGAGCAAGAAACCACTAAATACGAAAAATTAAATGTGCAGCATTTGTAGCAGGTAAAATGTGCAACATTTTACCACAAAATTTGATATTTTGTGGTAAATTTACTTCTAAATATTCAAAATATCGGTGACTGGGGGATTATTTATATCAAGGCCTTGGTTCCCTTCCACCTCTGCTCCTCCATCTTGTTTCCCCTCACGCTGCAAACCCCAAATCCCCTCCAGGACACCCCAATTTCCCCCAATTTCCCCCAATTTCCCCATTTTCCATCTCCTGGCTGATTTTTTCCAGGGAAAATGGGAACGGGGGCAGAGGCAGGGCCAGGATCTCCCTGGGGGCTGCATTTGGAGCTTTGGCCTAGAGTTTAATCCCAAAGGAAAATTCAGACCCGGCCTCAGCCACGTCCTCTGTGAGCACCAAAATGAGCGAGAAACCACTAAATGTGAAAAATTAAATGTGCAACATTTGTAGTAGGTAAAATGTGCAACATTTTACCACAAAATTTGATATTTTGTGGTAAATTTACTTCTAAATATTCAAAATATCGGTGACTGGGGGATTATTTATATCAAGGCCTCGGTTCCCTTCCACCTCTGCTCTTCCATCTTGTTTCCCCTCACGCTGCAAACCCCAAATCCCCTCCAGGACACCCCAATTCTTCCATTTCCCCATTTTCCATCTCCTGGCTGATTTTTTCCAGGGAAAATGGGAACGGGGGCAGAGGCAGGGCCAGGATCTCCCTGGGGGCTGCATTTGGAGCTTTGGCCTCGAGTTTAATCCCACAGGAAATTCAGACCCGGCCTCAGCCACGTCCTTTAAAACCTCTTTGATCCCCAGCCATGAAAATCAGGGCGAGGAAAAAGAAATGGTTCTTTATTTTTGGATTATTTGATTCAAAGAGTTTGGAAATCATCAAATGAAACAAAGCTGTCACTGAATGGCTCCAACAAATTCCACTTTTTCTGTTAAAAATGTTTGGCCACCAAAAAAAATGAATTAAGGGAGAAAAAGCCCAGAGCCACCATCAGCAAATCCTTCAGGGGTGAAGGAATTATGAAGGGGAAAAGGACAGGGGATACTATTATTAATATTATTATTATTATTATTATTATTATTATTATTATTATTATTATTATTATTATTATTATTATTATTATTATTATTATTATTATTATTATTATTATTAATTGGATATTATTATTATTACTATTATATATAATATATAATATATATTATATATTACATATTATATATTATATATTATATATCATATATTATATATTATATATTATATATTATATATTATATATTATATATTATATATTATATATTACATATTATATATTATGTATTATATATTACATATTACATATATATTATATATTATGTATCATATATTATATATTATATATTATATATTATATATTATATATTATATATTATATATTATATATTACGTATTACGTATTATGTATTATGTATTATATATTATATATTATATATTATATATAACATCATATATATTACATTATATATCATTAAATTATTATATTATATATCATTATATTATAATATTATACATATAATATATAATCTAATAATTAATATTATATTAATAATAACAATAACAACAACAAAACAATAGTAATAGTAATAGTAATAGTAGCAATATTAATAATATTAATAATAATAATAATAATAATATAATAACAATAATAATTTTTGAGCAATAATAATAAAGATATGAGAAAACAAGCTCAGCTCCCTGGGGGGAACAGGGGGAATTTGAATTTTCCACCAGCCCAGGATTTCTGGGACACACGGAGCAGCAGCACCTCGGGAATGTCTGGGAGGGAAAATTCCGGGAGGGGAAATTTTGGGAGGAAGATTTGGGAGGAAAATTTTGGGGAAGAAGGATTTGGGAGGAAGAATTTGGGAGGAAAACTGGGCGAAGGAAAATTTGAGAGGAAAAATTTGGGAGGGAAGATTTGGGAGGAAAGACTGGGGAGGGAAGATTTGGGGAAGGAAAATTTGGGAGGAAGATTTGGGAGGGAAGATTTGGGGAAGGAATGGTTGGGAGGGAAGATTTGGGGAGAGAATTTTTGGGGAAGATTTAGGAGGGAAGATTTGGGAGGAAGATTTGAGAGGGGACTTTTGTGGGGGAAATTTTGGGAAGGAAGATTTGGGAGAAAAGTTTTGGGAGTGAAGATTTGGAAGAGAAGATTTGGGAAGGAAGATCTGGGGAGGGAAAATTTGGGAGGAAAATTTGAGGAGGGAAATTTTGGGAGGGAAAATTTGGGGAGGGAAGTTTGGGAGGGAAATTTTGGGAGGGAAGATTTGGGGAGGAAAATTTGAGGAGGGAAATTTTGGGAGGGAAGATTTGGGGAGGGAAGTCTGGGAGGGAAATTTTGTGAGGGAAGATTTGGGTGGGAAGATTTGGGTGGGAAGATTTGGAAGAGAAGATTTGGGAGGGGAGATTTGGGTGGGAATATTTGGGAGGAAAGATTTGGGACAGTTTTAGGGGGGAAGATTTGGGGAAGGAGCATTTGGGGAAGGAGCTTTTGGGAGGGAAACTTTGGGAGGAAGATCTGGGAGGGAATATTTGGGAGGAAGATTTGGGAGGGAAGATTTGGGAGGGAAGTTTTGGGAGGGAAGTTTTGGGAGGGAAGTTTTGGGAGAGAAGATCTGGGAGGGAGGATTTGGGAGGGAAGATTTGGAGGGAAGATTTGGGAAGGAAGATCTGGGAGAGAAGTTTGGGGAAGGAATATTTGGGAGAAAAGTTTTGGGAGGGAAGATTTGTGAGGGAAGATTTGAGAAGGAAGTCTTGTGGCGGAAATTTTGGGAGGGAAGATTTGGGGAAGGAATATTTGGGAAGGAAGATTTGGGGAGGGAAATTTGGGAGGAAAATTTGAGGAGGGAAATTTCGGGAGGGAAGATTTGGGGAGGGAAGTTTGGGAGGGAAATTTTGTGAGGGAAGATTTGGGTGGGAAGATTTGGGGAGGGGAGATTTGGGGAGGGGAGATTTGGGGAGGAATATTTGGGAGGAAAGATTTGGGACAGTTTTAGGGGGGAAGATTTGGGGAAGGAGCATTTGGGGAAGGAGCTTTTGGGAGGGAAACTTTGGGAGGAAGATCTGGGAGGGAAATAAGATTTGGGAGGGAAGTTTTGGGAGAGAATTCTGGGAGGGAGGATTTGGGAAGGAAGATTTGGAGGGAAGATTTGGGGAGTTGAGAGGGAAGATCTGGGTAGGAAGATCTGGGAGAGAAGTTTGGGGAAGGAAGATTTGGGAGAAAAGTTTTGGGAGGGAAGATTTGTGAGGGAAGATTTGGGGAGGGAAGATTTGTGAGGGAAGATTTGAGAAGGAAGTCTTGTGGGGGAAATTTTGGTGGGGAAGATTTGGGAGGGGAGATTTGAGAGGGAAGATTTGGGAGGGAAATTTGGGGAGGGGAGTTGTGTGGCAGAAATTTTGGGAGGGAAGATTTGGGGAAGGAAATTTGGGAGGCAAGTTTGGGGAGGGAATATTTGGGAGGGAAAATGTGGGGAGGGAAATTTTGGGAGGGAGGATTTTGGAGGGAGGATTTGGGAGGGAAGATTTTGGAGGGAGGATTTGGGGAGGGAAGATCTGGGTAGGAATATCTGGGAGGGAAGTTTTGGGAGGGAAGTTTTGGGAGGGAAAATTCAGGAGGAAAATTTGGGGAGGGAAGATTTTGAAGGAAGTGTTGGGAGGGAAGATTTGGGAGAGAAAATTTGAGGAAGGAATATTTGGGGAGAGAAATCTGGGGAGGGAAAATTTGGGAGGGAAATTTTGGGGGGAAAATTTGGGAGGGAAGATTTGGGGAAGGAAGATTTGGGTAGGAATATTTGGGAGGGAAGATTTGGGGAAGGAAATTTTGGGAGGGAAATTTTGGGATGGAGGTTTTGAGTAGGAGTACTTGAGAGGGAAGTTTTGGGAGGGAAGATTTAGGAGGAAAAAGTTTTGGAGGAAAAATTTGGGACAGAAGTTTTAGTGGGGAAGATTTGGGGAAGGAATGTTGGGGAGGGAAGATCTGAGTAGGGAAAATTTGGGATGGAAGATTTGGGAGGGGAATTTGGGAAGGAAGATCTGGGGAGGGAAATTTGGGGAGGGAAAATTTGGGAGGAAAATTTGGGGAGGGAAGTTTGGGAGAGGAACATTTGGGGAGGGAAGATTTGGGGGGGAGATTTGGAAGGGACAATTTGAGAGGGAAAATTTGGGTAGGAATATTTGGGAGGGAAGATTTGGGGAGGGAAGATTTGGGAAGGAAGTTTGGGGAAGGAAAATTTGGGAGAGAAGATTTGGAAGGGAAGATTTGGGGAGGGAAGATCTGGGAGGGGAATTTTGGGGAAGGAAAATTTGAGAGGGGAATATTTGCGAGGGAAGAAAATTTTGGGAGGGAAGATGTGGGGAGGGAAGATTTGGGAGAGAAGATTTGGAAGGGACAATTTGAGAGGGAAAATTTGGGTAGGAATATTTGGGAGGGAAGATTTGGGGAGGGAATGTTTGGAAGGGAAGTTTGGGAGGGAATATTTGAGAGAGAAGTTCTGTAGGGGAAAATTCAAGTGGGAAGATTTGGGAGGGAAAATTTGGGGATGGAAAATTTGAGAGGGAAAAATTAGGTAAGAATATCTGGGAGGGAAGATTTGGGAAGAAATATTTGGGGGGGAAGATTTGGGAGGGAAAATTTGTGAGGGAAATTTTGGGGAGGGAAACTTTGGGACAGAAGATTTGGGGAAGGAATATTTGGGAGGGAAGATTTGAGTGGAAATATTTGGGAGGGAAATTTTGGGATGGAGGTTTTGAGTAGGAGTACTTGAGCGGGAAGTTTTGGGAGGGAAGATTTAGGAGGAAAAAGTTTTGGAGGAAAAATTTGGGACAGAAGTTTTAGGGGGGAAGATTTGGGGAAGGAATGTTGGGGAGGGAAGATTTGAGTAGGGAAAATTTCGGATGGAAGATTTGGGAGGGGAATTTGGGAAGGAAGATCTGGGGAGGGAAATTTGGGGAGGGAAAATTTGGGAGGAAAATTTGGGGAGGGAAGATTTTGAAGGAAGTTTTGGGAGGGAAGGTTTGGGAGAGAAAATTTGAGGAAGGAATATTTGGGGAGAGAAATCTGGGGAGGGAAAATTTGGGAGGGAAATTTTGGGCTCCCCAGAGGCAAAATAATTCAAATTTCACAGCCAGGCTGGGCTGGGGTTTGTGCTGTGCCAAAACCACCAAAATCCCTGAGGGATATTTGGGAATAAAATCATTTTCCAAGCCTGGGATGCAGCAGCCCTGCCCCAAAATCCTCCTGGATTAAATCCCAAAATTTATTGTGATAAAGGAATGATCTCAATAACAGGAATTCTCTCGATAACGGGAATTCTCTCAATAAAAAACAGGAATTCTCTCAATAAAAGGAATTAATTCTCTCAATACCAGGAATTCTCTCAATAAAAAACAGGAATTCTCTCAATAACAGGAATTAATTCTCTCAATAACAGGAATTCTCTCAATAACAGGAATAATCTCAATACCTGGAATTCTCTCAATAACAGGAATTCTCTCAATAACAGGAATTCTCTCAATGAAAGGAATTCTCTCAATAACAGGAATTCTCTCAACAGGAATTCTGTCAATAACAGGAATTCTCTCAATAAAAAACAGGAATTCTCTCAATGAAAGGAATTCTCTCAATCACAGGAATTAATTCTCTCAATACCAGGAATTCTCTCAATGAAAGGAATTATCTCAATAACAGGAATTCTCTCAATAAAAAACAGGAATTCTCTCAATGACAGGAATTAATTCTCTCAATACCAGGAATTCTCTCAATGAAAGGAATTATCTCAATAAAAAACAGGAATTCTCTCAATAACAGGAATAATCTCAATAACAGGAATGATCTCAAAAACAGGAATTCTCTCAATAAAAGGAATTCCCTCAATAACAGGAATGATCTCAATAAAAACCAGGAATTCTCTCAATGAAAGGAATTCTCTCAATAAATTTTCCCAATAAAAGGAATTCTCTCTATAATGGGAATTCTCTCAATAACAGGAATTAATTCTCTCAATAACAGGAATTCTCTCAATAAATTCTCTCAATACCAGGAATTCTCTCAATGAAAGGAATTCTCTCAATAACAGGAATTCTCTCAATAAAAAACGGGAATTCTCTCAATAAAAGGAATTCTCTCAATAAAAGGAATTCTCTCAAAAACAGGAATTCTCTCAATAAAAGGAATTCTCTCAAAAACAGGAATAATCTGAATAACAGGAATTCTCTCAACAGGAATTCTCTCAAAAACAGGAATAATCTGAATAACAGGAATTAATTCTCTCAATACCAGGAATTCTCTCAATAACAAACAGGAATTAATTCTCTCAATAAATTCTCTCAATGAAAGGAATTCTCTCAATAAAAAACAGGAATTCTCTCAATAATAGGAATAATCTCAATAACAGGAATGATCTCAAAACCAGGAATTCTCTCCATAAAAGGAATTCTCTCAATGAAAGGAATTCTCTCAATAAATTTTCCCAATAAAAGGAATTCTCTCTATAATGGGAATTCTCTCAATAACAGGAATTCTCTCAATAAAAGAAATTCTCTCAATAAAAAACAGGAATTCTCTCAATAACAGGAATTAATTCTCTCAATAACAGGAATTCTCTCAATAAATTCTCTCAATACCAGGAATTCTCTCAATGAAAGGAATTCTCTCAATAAAAGGAATTCTCTCAATAAAAGGAATTCTCTCAATAAAAAACGGGAATTCTCTCTATAAAAGGAATTCTCTCAATAAAAGGAATTCTCTCAAAAACAGGAATTCTCTCAACAGGAATTCTCTCAAAAACAGGAATAATCTGAATAACAGGAATTAATTCTCTCAATAACAGGAATTCTCTCAATAACAAACAGGAATTAATTCTCTCAATAAATTCTCTCAGTGAAAGGAATTCTCTCAATAACAGGAATTAATTCTCTCAATACCAGGAATTCTCTCAATAAGAGGAATTCTCTCAATGAAAGGAATTCTCTCAATGACAGGAATTCATTCTCTCAGTAACAGGAATTCTCTCAATAAAAAACAGGAATTAATTCTCTCAATAAAAGGAATTATCTCAATAAAAACCAGGAATTAATTCTCTCAATACCAGGAATTCTCTTTCCCAGGAGTGATTCCAGCACTGGGAGGATTCTGATGGAATATTTCATATTCCAGAGGCGGAATAAAAAAATCCTTTGTGCTCCATTTTACATAAGATTCACTCATTTTGCTCAATCTCCCACCAAAATTCACTCCTTTCTGCAATAAAATTCACCCCTTTTGCTCCATTTCACAATAAAATTCACTCTCGTTGCTCTGGTTTGCAACAAAATTCTCTCCTTTTTTCCATTTTACAATAAAATTCTCCCATTTTTCTCGATTTCACAGTAAAATTCTCTCATTTTGCTCAATCTCACACCAAAATTCAGGAATTTTCCTCAATTTCACACCAAAATTCTCCCATTTTGCTCCATTTCACAATAAAATTCCCTCCTTTCTGCAATATTTTTGCTCCATTTTAAAATAAAATTCTCTCCTTTTGCTCAATTTCACATTAAAAATCTCCCATTTTCCTCCATTTTCCAACAAAATTCACAAATTTTTCTCGATTTCACACCAAAATTCACTCCCCTTTTACTCAATTTTGCAATAAAATTCTCTCATTTTGCTCAATCGCACACCAGAATTCAGGAATTTTCCTCAATTTCACAGTAAAATTCTCCAATTTTGCTCCATTTCACACTAAAATTCCCTCCTTTCTGCAATAAAATTCTCTCATTTTGCTCAATCTCACACCAACATTCAACGATGTTGCTCCATTTTACATTAAATTTTTTCCATTTTGCTCCATTTGACAATAAAATTCTCTTTTTGCTCCATTCCACACCAAAATTCTCTCATTTTGCTCAATTTCACACCCAAATTTTCTCATTTTCCCCAATTTCCCAGTAAAATTCTCTCCTTTTGCTCCATTTGCCAAGAAAATTCTCCCATTTTTCCCCATTTTGCAGTGAAATTCTCTCATTTTCTCCATTTCACAATCAAATTCTCTCACTGCTCCATTGCCCACCCAAATTCACTCCTGGTGATCGATTGTGCAAGAAAATTCTCTCATTTTACTGAATTTCACATCAAAATTCTCTCCTTTTGCTCAATTTCACATTAAAAATCTCCCATTTTCCTCCATTTTCCAACAAAATTCACAAATTTTGCTCAATTTCACACCAAAATTCACTCCCCTTTTGCTCCATTTTGAAATAAAATTCATTTATTTTACTCAATCTCACACCAAAATTCTCTCTTTTTGCTCAGTTTCAGAACAGAATTCCCTCCTTTCTGCAATAAAATTCTCTCATTTTGCTCCATTTTGAAATAAAATTCACTCATTGCCCTCTGGTTTACAATAAAATTCTCTTTTTGCTCCATTTCATAAAAAATCCACTCCTTTTGCTCCATTTTCAAATAAAATTCAAAATTCTCTCCTTTTGCTCAATCTCACATTAAAAATCTCCCATTTCCCTCCATTTTCCAACAAAATTCACAATTTTTTCTCAATTTCACACCAAAATTCACTCCCCTTTTGCTCCATTTTACAATAAAATTCTCTCATTTTCTCTATTTCACACCAAAATTCTCCCATTTTTCTCCTTTTTGCAGTAAAATTCTCTCATTTTGCTCAAGTTCACCACAAAATTCTCTCCTTTTGCTCCATTATAAAATCAAATTCCCTCCTTTGTGCAGTAAAATTCTCTCCTTTTGCTCCGTTTCACACCAAAATTGACTCCTTTTACTCCATTTTACAATAAAATTCATGAATATTGCTCCATCTCACACCAAAATTCAGGAATTTTCCTCAATTTCACAGTAAAATTCTGTCTTTTTGCTAAGTTTCACAATAAAATTCCCTCTTTTTTGCAATAAAATTCTCTCATTTTGCTCCATTATAAAATCAAATTCACTCCTTTTGCTCAATTTCCCATTAAAAATCTCCCATTTTCCTCCATTTTCCCACAAAATTCACAAATTTTTCTCAATTTCACACCAAAATTCTCTCCTTTTCTCCATTTTACAACAAAATTCTCCCATTTTTCTCCATTTTGCAATAAAATTCTCTCATTTTGCTCAATCTCACACCAAAATTCAGGAATTTTCCTCAATTTCACAGTAAAATTCTCTCTTTTTGCTCAGTTTCACAACAGAATTCCCTCCTTTCTGCAATGAAATTCTCCCATTTTGCTCCATTTTGAAATAAAATTCTCTCATTTTGCTCAATCTCACACCAACATTCAATGATGTTCCTGTATTTTATATTAATTTTTTTCCATTTTGCTCCATTTTACAATAAAATTCTCTTTTTGCTCCATTTTAAAATAAAATTCCCTCCTTTTGCTCAATTTCACATTAAAAATCTCCCATTTTCCTCCATTTTCCAACAAAATTCACAAATTTCTCTCAATTTCACACCAAAATTCACTCCCCTTTTACTCAATTTTGCAATAAAATTCTCTCATTTTGCTCAATTGCACACCAGAATTCAGGAATTTTCCTCAATTTCACAGTAAAATTCTCCCATTTTGCTCCATTTCACACTAAAATTCCCTCCTTTCTGCAATAAAATTCTCTCATTTTGCTCAATCTCACACCAACATTCAACGATGTTGCTCCATTTTACATTAAATTTTTTCCATTTTGCTCCATTTGACAATAAAATTCTCTTTTTGCTCCATTCCACACCAAAATTCTCTCATTTTGCTCAATTTCACACCCAAATTTTCTCATTTTCCCCAATTTCCCAGTAAAATTCTCTCCTTTTGCTCCATTTGCCAAGAAAATTCTCCCATTTTTCCCCATTTTGCAGTGAAATTCTCTCATTTTCTCCATTTCACAATCAAATTCTCTCACTGCTCCATTGCCCACCCAAATTCACTCCTGGTGATCGATTGTGCAAGAAAATTCTCTCATTTTACTGAATTTCACATCAAAATTCTCTCCTTTTGCTCCATTTCACATTAAAAATCTCCCATTTCCCTCCATTTTCCAACAAAATTCACAAATTTTTCTCAATTTCACCACAAAATTCACTCCCCCTTTGCTCCATTTTACAATAAAATTCTCTCATTTTGCTCAATCCCACACCAAAATTCACGAATTTTCCTCAATTTCACAGTAAAATTCTCTCATTTTTCTCAATTTCACACCAAAATTCTGTCCTTTTCTCCATTTTACAACAAAGTTCTCCCATTTTTCTCCTTTTTGCAGTAAAATTCTCTCATTTTGCTCAATCTCACACCAAAATTCAGGAATTTTCCTCAATCTCACACCCAAATTCTCTCCCTTTGCTCCATTATAAAATAAAATTCCCTCCTTTCTGCAATAAAATTCTCCAATTTTGCTCTATTTTGAAATAAAATTCACTCATTTTGCTCCATTTTCAAATAAAATTCTCTCCTTTTGCTCAATTTCACATTAAAAATCTCCCATTTCCCTCCATTTTCCAACAAAATTCACAATTTTTTCTCAATCTCACACCAAAATTCACTCATTTTCCTCAATTTCACACCAAAATTCTCTCTTTTTGCTCCATTTCACAACGGAATTCCCTCCTTTCTGCAATAAAATTCTCTCCTTTTGCTCCACTTTGAAATAAAATTCACTCATTTTGCTCAATCTCACACTAACATTCAATGATGTTGCTCCATTTTACATTAAAAATCTCCCATTTTCCTCCATTTTCCAACAAAATTCACAAATTTTTCTCAATTTCACCACAAAATTCACTCCCCTTTTGCTCAATTTTACAATAAAATTCACTCATTTCACTCAATTTCACACCAAAATTCTCTCATTTTGCTCCATTTCACACTAAAATTCCCTCCCTTCTGCAATAAAATTCTCTCCTTTTGCTCCATTTTCAAATAAAATTCATTCATTGTCCTCTGGTTTGCAACAAAATTCTCTTTTTGCTCCATTTCATAAAAAATCCACTCCTTTTGCTCCATTTTCAAATAAAATTCAAAATTCACTCCTTTTGCTCAATCTCACATTAAAAATCTCCCATTTCCCTCCATTTTCCAACAAAATTCACAAATTTTTCTCAATTTCACACCAAAATTCACTCCCCTTTTGCTCCATTTTGCAATAAAATTCACCCATTTTGATCTATTTCACACCAAAATTCACTCGTTTTTCTCAGATTTACACAAAATTCTCCCATTTTTCTCCTTTTTGCAGTAAAATTCTCTCATTTTGCTCAATCTCACACCAAAATTCACGAATTTTCCTCAATTTCACACTGAAATTCCCTCCTTTTTGCAATAAAATTCTCTCATTTTGCTCCATTTTGAAATAAAATTCACCAATTTTGCTCAATCCCACACCAACATTCAATGATGTTGCTCCATTTTACATTAAATTTTTTCCATTTTGCTCCATTTTACAATAAAATTCACAAATTTTGTTCAATTTCACCACAAAATTCACTCCCCTTTTGGTCAATTTTACAATAAAATTCACCCATTTTGCTCAATTTCACACCAAAATTCTCTCATTTTGCTCCATTTCACAACAAAATTCACTCGTTTTTCTCAATTTCACACCAAAATTCTCTCATTTTCTCCATTTTACAACAAAATTCTCCCATTTTTCTCCTTTTTGCAGTAAAATTCTCTCATTTTGCTCAATCTCACACCAAAATTCATGAATTTTCCTCGATTTGACAGTAAAATTCTCCCATTTCGCTCCATTTCACACTGAAATTCCCTCCTTTCTGCAATAAAATTCTCTCATTTTGCTCCACTTTGCAATAAAATTCACTCATTTTGCTCAATCCCACACCAACATTCAATGATGTTGCTCCATTTTACATTAAAATTCTTCCATTTTGCTCCATTTTCCAATAAAATTCTCTCATTTTGCTCCACTTTGCAATAAAATTCTCTCATTTTGCTCAATCCCACACTAACATTCAATGATGTTGCTCCATTTTACATTAAATTTTTTTCCTTTTGCTCCATTTTACACTATATAGTGTATAGTACGCAGTATGTAGTATGTAGTATATGGTATGCAGTGTATAGTATGTAGTATATAGTATGTAGTATGCAGTCTATAGTATGTAGTATGCAGTATATAGTGTGTAGTATATAGTACGCAGTATATAGTATATACTATGTAGTATGTAGTATATGGTATGCAGTGTATAGTATGTAGTATGTAGTATATAGTATGTAGTATGCAGTATGTAGCATGTAGTATATAGTATATAGTGTGTAGTATATATTATGTAGCATGTAGTATATGGTATGTGGTATATAGTATGTAGTATATGTATATAGAATGCAGTATATAGTATATAGTATGCAGTATATAGTACGCAGTATACAGTATGTAGTATGTAGTATGTAGTATATAGTATGTAGTATGCAGTATACAGTATATAGTATATAGTACGCAGTACATAGTATGTAGTATGTAGTATATAGTATGCAGTATATGGTTTGTAGTATGTAGTATGTAGTATATGGTAGGTAGTATATGGTATATAGTATGAAGTATATAGTATATAGTGTGTAGCATGTAGTATATGGTATGTGGTATATAGTATGTAGTATATGTATATAGAATGCAGTATATAGTATGCAGTATACAGTATATAGTATGCAGTATACAGTATGTAGTATGTAGTATATAGTATGTAGTATGCAGTATACAGTATACAGTATATAGTATATAGTATGCAGTACATAGTATGTAGTATATAGTATATAGTATGTAGTATATGGTTTGTAGTATGTAGTATGTAGTATGTAGTATATGGTAGGTAGTATATGGTATATAGTATGCAGTATATAGTATATAGTGTGTAGCATGTAGTATGTAGCATGTAGTATATGGTATGTGGTATATAGTATGTAGTATATGTATATAGAATGCAGTATATAGTATATAGTATGCAGTATATAGTATGTAGTATGCAGTATACAGTATATAGTATGTAGTATATGGTTTGTAGTATATAGTATGTAGTATGTAGTATGTAGCATGTAGTATATAGTATAAAGTGTGTAGTATATAGTATGTAGCATGTAGTATATGGTATGTAGTATATGGTATATAGTATGTAGTATATGGTTTGTAGTACATAGTATGTAGTATGTAATATATATAGTATGTAGTATGTAGTATATAGTATGTAGTATGTAGTATATAGTATGTAGTATGCAGTATATAGTATGCAGTATGTAGTATGTAGTATATAGTATATAGTGTGTAGTATGTAGTATATAGTATATAGTGTGTAGAATATAGTATATAGTATGTAGCATGTAGTATATGGTATGTAGTATATAGTATGTAGTATATTTATATAGAATGCAGTATATAGTATGCAGTATGTAGTATATAGTATGTAGTATGCAGTATATAGTATATAGTATGCAGTATATAGTATATAGTATGTAGTATATAGTATGTATTATGTATTATATATAATATATATAATCTATAAATAATATCATAATTAATCCAATCTATCTATTACATATAATAGATATATTACATTGTATTACATATAATATAATAATAAAATAATGACAATTATAGAAAATTTAATAAAATAAAGATAATAATTAATAAAAATGATTAATTTTTTTAAATAATAATAATTTTACCTCCATGGCCAGGGCGGACGTGTGCTGGTCGTAGTGCTTATATTACATTTAACATAATAACAAAATAATGACAATTATATAAAAACGAACAGAATAAATCTAATAATTAATAGAATTTTTAATTACCTCCATGGCCAGCGCCGCCGTGTGCTGGTTGTAGTGGTTATATTACATATAACATAATAACAAAATAATGACAATTATATAAAAACTAATGGAATAAATCTAATAATTAATAAAATTTTTAATTACCTCCATGGCCAGCGCCACCGTGTGCTGGTCATAGTGGTTATATTTCATATAACATAATAACAAAATAATGACAATTATATAAAAACTAATGGAATAAATCTAATAATTAATAAAATTTTTAATTACCTCCATGGCCAGCGCGGCCGTGTGCTGGTCGTAGTGGTTGAGCAGGTTAGGCATGAAGGTGGAGTTGTAGGGCAGGTCCTGGCACATGCGGAGCGCGATGGGCTCGCAGGAGAACAGGCTGTGCCCGTTCCCGGGGGGCAGCCGGCACCCCAAAACCCACAGGGCGGGCAGCAGCCACGCCAGGGCCATCCTCACCCCCCGAAACATCCTCCTCATCCTCACAACCCCAACGTTTCCTGCCAAAATCGCAATTGTCACACTGGCTCTGCTTGTGGCATCTTCCTCGTCCTCAGAAATTCTGAGATTTCTGTCCAAATTTCAATTGTCACACTGGCTTTGCTTGTGGCATCTTCCACCTCCTCAGAAATTCTGATATTTCTGTCCAAATTTCAATTGTCACACTGGCTCTGCTTGTGGCATCTTCCTCAGAAATTCCAAAATTTCTGTCCAAATCTCAATTTTCACACTGGCTCTGCTTGTGGCATCTTCCACCTCCTCAGAAATTCTGATATTTCTGTCCAAATCTCATTTTTCACACTGGCTCTGCTCGTAGCATCTTCCTCATCCTCAGAAATTCCAAAATTTCTGTCCAAATCTCATTTTTCACATTGGCTCTGCTTGTGGCATCTTCCGCCTCCTCAGAAATTCCAAAATTTCCTTCCAAATCTCATTGTTCACACTGGCTTTGTTTGTGGCATCTTCCTCATCCTCAGAAATTCTGATATTTCTGTCCAAATCTCATTGTTCACATTGGCCCTGCCTGTGGCATCCTCCAGATCCGTAAAAATTCTGGTATTTCCTGCCAAAATCCCGTTTCTCACGTTGCCTTTGCTCGTGGCATCTCCCACCTCCTTAAAAACTCCAAAATTTCCTTCCAAATCTCATTTCTCCCATTGGCTCTGCTTGCAGAACCTTCACACCCTCAAAAATTCCAAAATTTCCTTCTAAAATTTCATTTTTCACATTGGCTCTGCTTGCAGAACCTTCGCACCCTCAAAAATTCCAACATTTCCTTCCAAAATCTCATTTCTCACCTTTGCCTTCGCTTGTGGTTCCTCCAAATTTCAAAATTTTCTCTCTCCGACATCCTCAGGGTCCTGAAGGAATTTTCCTTTTTTTTTTTTTTCCCCACTCTCGGTGATGAACGAAAAATTGAAATTTCAGCCACATTCCCACACTGTGGAGCCCATGGTGAGCGGGCAGGGATTCCTGATTTATCCTAAAAAACAGAGAAAAAACAGTGAGAAAAATCAGCCAAAAATGAAAATATTCCAGTATTTTACCCTCCAAGGGATTCCTGATTTATCCTAAAAAACAGAGAGAAAACAATGAGAAAAATCAGCCAAAAATGAAAATATTTCAGTATTCTACCCTCCAAGGGATTCCTGATTTATCCTAAAAAACAGAGAAAAAACAGTGAGAAAAATCAGCCAAAAATGAAAATATTTCCATGTTTTACCCTCCAAGGGATTCCTGATTTATCCTAAAAAACAGAGAGAAAACATTGAGAAAAATCAGCCAAAAATGAAAATATTCCAGTATTTTATGGAAGAATTGAATGGAAGAAAATTTTTAATCCTGATTTTTTTTAAATCCTGTTTTTTTTATATTTCTGGAGGAAATGAATGGAAAAAAAATGGATGGAAAATGGAAGAAAATCAGCCAAAAATGAAAATATTTCAGTATTTTACCCTCCAAGGGATTCCTGATTTTATCCTAAAAAACAGAGAGAAAACAATGAGAAAAATCAGCCAAAAATGAAAATATTCCAATGTTTTACCCTCCAGGGGATTCCTGATTTTATCCTAAAAACAGAGAGAAAACAATGAGAAAAATCAGCCAAAAATGAAAATATTCCAATGTTTTACCTCTTCAAATTCTCTTATGAGTTTAAATCCTGATTATTTTAAATTTCTGGAGGAAATGAATGGAAAATGGAAGAACTGAAGGGAAGAATTTGATGGAAAATGGAAGAAAATCAGCCAAAAATGAAAATATTCCAATGATTTACCCTCCAAGGGATTCCTGATTTATCCTAAAAAACAGAGAGAAAACAGTGAGAAAAATCAGCCAAAAATGAAAATATTCCAATGTTTTATCCTCCAGGGGATTCCTGATTTATCCTATAAAAAAAAGAGAGAAAAATCAGCCAAAAATGAAAATATTCCAATGTTTTACCCTGCAGGGGATTCCTGATTTATCCTAAAAAACAGAGAGAAAACAATGAGAAAAATCAGCCAAAAATGAAAATATTTTACCCTCCAAGGGATTCCTGATTTATCCTAAAAACAGAGAGAAAACAATGAGAAAAATCAGCCAAAAATGAAAATATTCCAATATTTTATGGAAGAATTGAATGGAAGAAAAGTTTTAAATCCTGATTTTTTTTTAAAATCCTGATTTTTTAATATTTCTGGAGGAAATGAATGGGAAAAAATGGATGGAAAATGGAAGAAAATCAGCCAAAAATGAAAATATTCCAATGTTTTACCCTCCAGGGGATTCCTGATTTATCCTAAAAAACAGAGAGAAAACAATGAGAAAAATCAGCCAAAAATGAAAATATTCCAATGTTTTATCCTCCAGGGGATTCCTGATTTTATCCTAAAAAACAGAGAGAAAACAATGAGAAAAATCAGCCAAAAATGAAAATATTCCAGTATTTTACCCTCCAGGGGATTCCTGATTTTATCCTAAAAAACAGAGAGAAAACAATGAGAAAAATCAGCCAAAAATGAAAATATTCCAGAATTTTATGGAAGAATTGAATGGAAGAAAAGTTTTAATCCTGATTTTTTTTTAAATCCTGATTTTTTTATATTTCTGGAGGAAACGAATGGAAAAAATGGATGGAAAATGGAAGCAAAATCAGCCAAAAAATGAAAATATTCCAATATTTCATCTCTCAGTTCCTCAACTCTTCAAGATCTCCTACAAGATGAGGTTTAATCCTGATTTTATTTTTTTTTGTGCCCTAAATTAGGGATTTTGGGGGGTTTTGGGTCCAAATTTGGCAATTTTGGGCAGTTTTTGTGTGCAAATTTCACAATTTTGGGGCTTTTTTGCTCAGATTTGGGAATTTGGGGATTTTTTTGAGCCCAAAATTGAGGAATTTTGAGTTTTCCATGACTGAAAATTGGAAATTTTTTAGTTTTTTTCCAGCTCTAATTGAGGAATTTTGGACTTTTCCTCACCTGAAATTTCGGAAACTTGGCTTTTTAGTGCCTAAAATCTGGCAATTTTGACCTTTTTTTTTTGCTTCTAGTTTAGGAATTTTGACTCTTCCAGGCCTGAAAATTTGGAATTTTGACTTTTTCTCCTCCTAATTCCAGGACTCGCACATTTCCCCCATTTCCAACCCCATTTTTAGCCCCAAATTTCCCTTTTCTCCTCATTTTCAACCCCAAATTTCTCCTTTTTTCCCTTTCCTTTTTTTGAAGAGGCTGGTTAAAAATAAATTTTCAAAACGAAGGGAAATAAAAAAAGACCAATCTGATGAAATAACCACAATAAATTTTATTTATTTATTTATTTATTTATTTATTTAATATTTATTTATTAAGTTTTGCTGTCCCAGGGGAAGATGTGGTTGGGGCAGCACTGAAATAAAGGGAAAAATAGAAATTCTGTGAGTTTCTGATGGAAAAAAGTCATTTTACAGATTGAAAATATTCCACGTTGCAATATTTCATATTTAATACAGTGAAATAATTCACATTTCACTATTTCATATTTTCATATTTCAAGATGGTATGAGCTGGACAAGTTGTGTCCTTCTGATGGAAAAAATGTCATTTTTCATATTTAATATTTAATATTTCATATTTCATATAAAGAAATGTTTTGTATTTCAGTATTTCATATTGAAAATATTTCATATTTAATATTTCATATTTCATATTTCACATATAGAAATGTTTCATATTTCACTATTTCATATTTAATATTTCATATTTCTTATTTCACATATAGAAATGTTTCGTATTTCACTATTTCACATTGAAAATATTTCATATTTTCATATTTCAAGATGGTATCAGCTTGGAAAGTTGTGTCCTTCTGATGGAGAAAATGTCATTTTTCATATTGAACATATTTCATATTTAATATTTCACATATAGAAATGTTTCATATTTCAGTATTTCATATTGAAAATATTTCATATTTAATATTTCACATACAGAAATGCTTTGTATTTCACTATTTCATATTGAAATTATTTCATATTTAATATTTCATATATAGAAATGTTTCGTATTTCACTATTTCATATTGAAAATATTTCATATTAAATATTTCATATATAGAAATGTTTGGTATTTCTGTATTTCATACTGAAAATATTTCATATTTTCATATTTCAAGATGGTATGAGCTGGACAAGTTGTGTCCTTCTGATGGAAAAAATGTCATTTTTCATATTTCACTATTTCATATTTCACTATTTCATATTTAATATTTCACATATAGAAATGTTTCGTGTTTCATTATTTCATACTGAAAATATTTCATGTTTAATATTTCACATATAGAAATGTTTCGCATTTCACTATTTCATATTGATAATATTTCATATTTTCATATTTCGAGATGGTATGAGCTGGACAAGTTGTGTCCTTCTGATGGAAAAAATGTCATTTTTCATATTGAACCTATTTCATATTTAATATTTCATATGTAGAAATGTTTCGTATTTCAATATTTCATACTGAAAATATTTCATGTTTAATATTTCACATATAGAAATGTTTCGTATTTCATTATTTCATATTGAAAATATTTCATGTTTTTGTATTTCAAGATGATATCAGCTTGAAAAGTTGTGTCCTTCTGATTTAAGAAATGTCATTTTTCACGTTGACTTTTCAAGGTGATAGGAGCTTAAAATATTGTGTCCTGATGGGAAAAATGTCATTTTTCAGATTGAATTTCAAGGTGATATCAGCTTGAAAAGTTGTGTCCTTTTGATTTAAGAAATGTCATTTTTCACGTTGACTTTTCAAGGTGATATGAGTTTGAAAAGTTGTGTCCTGATGGAAAAAATGTCATTTTTCAGACTGAATTTCAAGGTGATATCAGCTTGAAAAGTTGTGCCCTGATTTCAGAAATGTCATTTTTCAGATGGACTTTGAAGATGATTTGAGCTTCAAAAGTTGTGTCCGTCCGATGAAAAAAATTTAATTTTTCATACTGACTTTTCAAGATAATATGAGCTTGAAAAGCTGTGTCCTTCTGATGGAAAAAATGTCATTTCTCACATTGACTTTTCAAGATGATAGGAGCTTAAAATATTGTGTCCTGATGGGAAAAATGTCATTTTTCAGATTGAATTTCAAGATGATATCAGCTTGAAAAGTTGTGTCCTTTTGATTTAAGAAATGTCATTTTTCAGACTGAATTTTCAAGACGATATGAGTTTAAAATATTGTGGCCTGATGGAAAAAATGTCATTTTTCAGATTGAATTTTCAAGGTGGTATGAGCTTGAAAAGTTGTGTCCTTCTGATTTAAGAAATGTCATTTTTCAGACTGACTTTTCAAGGTGATATGAGTTTAAAAAGTTGTGTCCTGATGGGAAAAATGTCATTTTTCAGATTGAATTTTCAAGGTGGCATGAGGTTGAAAAGTTGTGACCTTCTGATGAAGAAATGTCATTTTTCATGTTGACTTTTCAAGGTGATATGAGTTTAAAAAGTTGTGTTCTTCTGATGAAAAAATGTCATTTCTCACATTGACTTTTGAAGATGATAGGAGCTTAAAATATTGTGTCCTGATGGAAAAAATGTCATTTTTCAGATTGAATTTTCAAGATGATATGAGTTTAAAAAGTTGTGTCCTGATGGAAAAAAAATGTCATTTTTCAGACTGACTTTTCAAGGTGATATGAGTTTAAAAAGTTGTGTCCTGATGGAAAAAAATGTCATTTTTCAGACTGACTTTTCAAGATGATATGAGTTTAAAAATTGTGTCCTTCTGATGGAAAAAGGGCATCAAAACCAACAACCTGGCCCTGGGAAAAGTGGGTGAACATAAATATTTCACCCAAAAATAATTTGGGGTGAAATGGAGCAAAAGGAGCAGGATTGCAGAGAAAGGAGCCTGGGCTGCGGCAGGCGCGGGGGATGCATTAATTGGCGGGGGATGCATTAATTGGCGGGGGATGCATTAATCGGTGCCGACAGACGAGCGCTGCAATAACGAAGCCTCACCACAAATCCAGTCGGGGCACTCTTTGTTCAGCCCATGCACAGCAGATTTTTGTGGTTTTGGTTGGATGTAAAGACAAACAAAACGCTTTCGGTGACACCAGGGATGAAAAGAGGAGGGGAGGCCTCGCCCTCGCGCCACAGGGATTGGAAATGTGGAAATAAAACACGGGGAAAAGGAGGAATTTGTTCTGTGGTTGTGGATTTTTACGTTGTTTATCAGCCCATCCGATTCTGGCTGGAAAGGATTCATTAAGACGTGCACGGACAATTATCATCACAAGGAGAAAGGGCTGATTCTCACAAGGAATCGACTAAATTTCAAAGTGCCTCAGGGAGCAATGAGGAAAAAGAAAAACTCATCAGGGTTTAGAATGAAAGGATGGGATTCATTCCAAGTTATCTATCCCAGAGAAATGGGGAGATAAAGCAACAAACCAGACTCCTCCTGGAGGAGGGGAAAATGTGCTCTGAGGATTCCCAACCCAATCCTGAGCCTGGAGAAAGGAGAGGAACTCGTTCATGGCATTTCCCCAGCCACAAAAGGAGAATAAATTATCCTCCCCCCTCCACTCTAATGAATGACTCAGTGGGAAGGAAACGCCAGCGCTCTCCACTCCTGCGCCGCACCGTAATCCCCCACATCCCTATTGCTATTAGGGGCAAAGGGGGAGGATGGAAAGGCAGAAAGAACGTAATAATTTTGTTATTATTGTCATGGAATGGATTGGGTCGGAGGGGGTTTTGAAGCTCATCTAACCCCTCATGGAGGGACAGCTCTGTCCATGGGAAGGGCCTGCAGAGGGAATCCTGCGGCTCCATGGGAAGCAGGCAGGCTGCCGGCCCAGCCAGCATCCCTTAGGAAAGGCACAAGGAACATCGGCGGCACCGGCATTCATCCATCCATCCCATCCATCCATCCATCCATCCATCCATCCATCCATCCATCCATCCATCCATCCATCCATCCATCCATCCATCCGTCCATCCATCCCATCCATCCATCCGTCCATCCATCCCCTCCATGGCTGCCGCACGGCCGAGGCACACATTCAAAAAGGGGGGGAATATAAAAAGACCAAGCCGCTAAAGACGGCGTGCCCGGAGGGATCCGGGGAGCGCACGGACAGCACCGGCATCCCGGAGCCCTCAGCGAGGGACGGCGAGGATCCGGCACCCCCGAGCCCTCAGCGAAGGGCGGTGAGGAACCAACATCCCCCGAGCCCTCAGCAAAGGGCGGTGAAGCAATGGCACCCCCGAGCCCTCAGCGGAGGACGGTGAGGCACCCACATCCCCTGAGCCTTCAGAGGAGGGGATTGAGGTTCCGGCACCCCCGAGCCCTCAGTGAGGGGCAGTGAGGCCCCCACATCCCCCGAGCCTTCAGAGGAGGGGATTGAGGTTCCGGCACGCCCGAGCCCTCAGTGAGGGGCGGTGAGGCCCCGGCACCTCCGAGCAGGCTCCGGCCTCACCGCCCCTCACAGGGAGCTCGGGGGATGCCGGAGCCTTCACCGCCCTTCACAAGGGGTTCCGGCACCCCCGAGCCCTCAGCGAAGGGCGGTGAAGACACCGGCACCCCCGAGCCCACAGCAAAGGGCGGTGAGGATCCGCCATCCCCAGAGCCCTCAGCAAAGAGCGGCGAAGGCACCGGCAGCCCGGAGTCCTCAGCGGAGGGGATTGAGGCACGGGCATCGCCGAGCCCTCAGCGAGGGCCGGTGAGGCACCAGCACCCCCAGCCCTCAGAGGAGAGCGGTGAGGAACCAGCACCCCCAGCCCTCCGCAAAGGCAGTGAAGGCTCCGGCACCACCGAGCCCTCAGCGGAGGGCGGTGAAGGCACCGGCATGCTCCGAGCTCCCTGTGAGGGGCGGTGAGGCACCGGCACCCCCGAGCAGGCTTCGGCAGCCCCGAACCCTCAGCAAAGGGCGGTGAGGAACCAGCAGCCCCCGAGCCCTCAGTGAAGGGCGGTGAGGCTCCGGCATCGCCCGAGCAGGCTCCGGCATCCTCCGAGCCCTCAGCGAAGGGCGGTGAGGCTCCGGCATGCTCCGAGCCCCCTGTGAGGGGCGGTGAGGCACCGGCACCCCCGAGCAGGCTCCGGCACCCCCGAGCCCTCAGCAAAGGGCGGTGAGGAACCAGCAGCCCCGAGCCCTCAGTGAAGGGCGGTGAAGCTCCGGCACCCTCGAGCCCTCAGTGAAGGGCGGTGAGGCTCCGGCATCGCCCGAGCAGGCTCCGGCATCCTCCGAGCCCTCAGCGAAGGGCGGTGAGGCTCCCGCATCCCCTGCCCGGGGCCGCCGTACCGGGTGAGGCTCCCGCATCGCCTCCCCGGGGCCGCCGTGCCGCACTACGGCACGGGGAGCCCAAGCCAGCATCCCCGGCCTCACGGGGAGCGGATCCGGCCCGCTCCCGGCGCTCAGGGCCGACATCCCCCGCGTCCTCCGCCCGCCCGCCCAGCGCAGCACCAGCATCTCCCCGGAGCGCGGCCGGCCGCAGGGCGCTCGCTGCGAGGCCGCCCCACTGCACGGGCGCCGAGCCCCGCGGTCGAGCCCCGGACGAGCCCCTGAGGGCGGCGCGGCCCCGCCGTGTCCCCGCCGTGTCCCCGCCATGTCCCCGCCATGTCCCCGTTACCTGCTCAGCTCCCGCCGCCCTCACGATCCCGCGCGCGCCCCTCGGGTGGCGGCGGCGGCGGCTGCAGCGGCAGCGCCCGGCCACGCCCCTCGCACGACCACGCCCCCCCGCGCCATCGCGCTCCGCCCACTCCCCGCCGCCCAGCCAATCAAAGCGCGCGGGGCTGGTTGCTAGGTAGATCGGAACCCCCGGCCCCTCTAACCCCGCCGGGGGCTCTGATTGGCTGGCGCCCTCCGCGGTTGCCGTGGATACGGGATGCGGACGGGGGTGGGGAAGAGGAGGAGGAGGAGGGCGCTGATTGGCTGGCGCCGCCTTCCCCCAGGGTTGCCATAGCGACGGGATGCGGACGGGCGGGAGGAGGAAGAGGAGGAAGAGGAGGAAAGGAGGAAAAGGAGGAGGCGGCGTCCGCAGGAGGGAGGAGGAAGGTGAGAGGACACGGGGGGACACGGGGTGGCAGCAGGGCCGGGGCAGCGCCGTCCCTGTGCTGGCACTGCTGGGGCACCTCGGGGACAAGGGGGGACATTGAGGGGCTGGAGCTGCCCGGGGAACGGGGCTGGGAAGGGGCTGGAGCACCAGGAGGGGCTGCGGGAGCCGGGAAGGGGCTCAGCCTGGAGAAAAGGAGGCTCAGGGGGGACCTTGGGGCTCTGCACAACTCCTGACAGGAGGGCACAGCCAGGGGGGATCGGGCTCTGCTCCCAGGGAACAGCGACAGGAGGAGAGGGGACAAATTTCAAATTGTGCCAGGAGAGGCTCGGGCTGGGGGAAATGATCCCAAACTGTGCCAGGGTAGAGGAAATGATCTCAAACTGTGCCAGGCTGGAGGAAATGCCCTCAAACAGTGCCAGGGAGGTTGAGATTGGAGGAAATGACCCCAAACTGTGCCAGGGTGGAGGAAATGACATCAAATTGTGCCAGGGTGGAGGAAATGACATCAAACTGTGCCAGGGTGGAGGAAATGACCCAAACTGTGCCAGGCTGGGGGAAATGCCCTCAAATTGTGCCAGGAGAGGCTCGGGTTGGAGGAAATGACCTCAAATTGTGCCAGGGTGGGGGAAATGACCTCAAAACTGTGCCAGGTTGGAGGAAATGCCCTCAAACTGTGCCAGGTTGGAGGAAATGCCCTCAAAACTGTGCCAGGGTGGAGGAAATGACCCCAAATTGTGCCAGGGGAGGTTTAGATTGGAGGAAATGCCCTCAAACTGTGCCAGGTTGGAGGAAATGCCCTCAAAACTGTGCCAGGGTGGAGGAAATGATCCCAAATTGTGCCAGGTTGGGGGAAATGCCCTCAAAGTGTGCCAGGGTGGAGGAAATGCCCTCAAAACTGTGCCAGGGTGGAGGAAATGACCCCAAATTGTGCCAGGGGAGGTTTAGATTGGAGGAAATGCCCTCAAACTGTGCCAGGTTGGGGGAAATGCCCTCAAACTGTGCCAGGTTGGGGGAAATGCCCTCAAAACTGTGCCAGGGTGGAGGAAATGACCCCAAATTGTGCCAGGTTGGGGGAAATGCCCTCAAATTGTGCCAGGGTGGAGGAAATGACCCCAAACTGTGCCAGGGTGGAGGAAATGCCCTCAGACTGTGCCAGGGCAGGCTCAGGTTGGAGGAAAGGTTGGGATTCTAAAAGGATTTCGGGCTCATCCCAGTCACAAAATTCACAGAATTGATGAGGTTGGAAAAAACCTTTGGGATCACCAAATCCAACCATCAAGGATTTCTCCATTTATGCAGAAATTGCTTTGTCTGAACAAAATTCAGATTTTTGGTGTCCCAAAAAATGGCAGATTTGGGTAAATATCTGATTTTGGGAACTGTTTGATATCTCCATATTTCTGGAGATTTTGGTAAATTTAAATTAAATTTTGAAAAACCTTTGGGATCAGCAAATCCAACCATCAAGGATTTCTCCATTTATTCAGAAATTGCTTTGTTTGATCAAAATTCAGATTTTTGGTGTCCAAAAATGGGGAGATTTTGGTAAATATCTGATTTTGGGAATTGTTTGGTATCTCCAAATTTCTGGAAATTTTGGTAAATTTAAATTAAATTTTGAACAAACCTTTGGGATCACCAAATCCAACCTCAACCAAATCTCCATTTATTCAGAAATTGCTTTGTGTGAACAAAATTCAGATTTTTGGTGTCTCAAAATGGGGAGATTTTAGGAGATTTTGATAAATATCTGATTTTGGGAGATGTTTGGTATCTCCATATTTCAGGAGATTTTGGTAAATTTAAATTAAATTTTTAATAATCCTTTGGGATCACCAAATCCAACCATCAAGGATTTCTCCATTTATGCAGAAATTGCTTTGTCTGAACAAAATTCAGATATTTGGTGTCCCAAAATGGGGAGATTTTGGTAAATATCTGATTTTGGGAATTGTTTGATATCTCCAAGTTTCTGAAAATTTTGATACATATCTGATTTCATTGATGTGGAAATTCCTGCAGAAATCACAGAATTGATAAGGTTGGAAAAAACCTTTGGGATCACCAAATCCACCCATCAAGGATTTCTCCATTTATTCAGAAATTGCTTTGTGTGAACAAAATTCAGATATTTGGTGTTCCAAAAAAGGGGAGATTTTGGTAAATATCTGATTTTGGGAATTGTTTGATATCTCCAAATTTCTGGAGATTTTGGTAAATTTAAATTAAATTTTGAACAAACCTTTGGGATCACCAAATCCAACCTCACCCATTTCTCTATTTATGCAGAAATTGCTTTGTCTGAACAAAATTCAGATTTTTGGTGTCCAAAAAAGGGAGATTTTGGTGAATATCTGATTTTGGGAATTGTTTGATATTTCCATGTTTCTGGAGATTTGGGTAAACTGAAATTAAATTTTGAAAAAACCTTTGGGATCACCAAATCCAACCATCAAGGATTTCTCCATTTATTCAGAAATTGCTTTGTTTGATCAAAATTCAGATTTTTGGTGTCCCAAAAAGGGGAGATTTTGGTGAATATCTGATTTTGGGAATTGTTTGATATCTCCAAATTTCTGGAGATTTGGGTAAACTGAAATTAAATTTTGAACAAACCTTTGGGATCACCAAATCCAACCTCAACCATTTCTCTATTTATGCAGAAATTGCTTTGTGTGAACAAAATTCAGATATTTGGTGTCCAAAAATGGGGAGATTTTGGTGAATATCTGATTTTGGGAGATGTTTGGTATCTTCATGTTTCTGGAGATTTTGGTAAATTTTAATCTCAGGGATATTGAGGCAACACAAAATAAAAAATCATTTCACCGTACCTGAATTTCAAATTATTTCTCCTTTTTGTGTCGTTGCTGTGCTGTGAAATCATTGGGTTCCTTGGTAAAATTCTATTTTTTTTATGAAAAAGAAGGAATGGCACAGGGATAACGTTCATGTTTATTCCATGAAATCATTGGATTCCTTGTTAAAATTATATTTTTTTCCCATAAAAACTAACAAATGGCGCAGTGATAGCACCCATCTTTGTTCCATTGGATCCCTTGTTAAAATTCTGCTTTTTTCCTTGTTAAAATTCTATTTTTTCCTTTTTAAAATTCTATTTTTTTCCTTTTTAAAATTCTATTTTTTCCCTTGTTAAAATTCCATTTTTTCCCCACAAAAACAAATGAGTGGCACAGTGATAACACTCATCTCTGTTCCATTGGATTCCTCATTAAAATTCTATTTTTCCCATAAAAACGAAAGAATGGCACAAGGGTAACACCCATCTTTGTTCCATTGGATCCCTTGTTAAAATTCTATTTTTTCCTTTTTAAAATTCTGTTTTTTAACTTGTTAAAATTCTATTTTTTCCCATAAAAACAAATGGATGGCCCAGGGATAGCACCCATCTTTGTTCCATTGGATTCCTCATTAAAATTCTATTTTTCCCGTAAAAATGAAGGAATGGCACAATGGTAACCCCCATCTTTGTTCCATTGGATTCCTTGTTCAAATTCTATTTTTTCCTTTTTAAAATTCTATTTTTTCCTTTTTAAAATTCTATTTTTTTCCTTGTTAAAATTCTATTTTTCCCCACAAAAACAAATGAGTGGCACAGTGATAACATCCATCTTTGTTCCATTGGATTCCTCATTAAAATTCTATTTTTTCCTTTTTAAAATTCTATTTTTTTCCTTGTTAAAATTCTATTTTTTTCCTTGTTAAAATTCTATATTTAACTTGTTAAAATTTTATTTTTACCCATAAAAACAAATGGATGGCCCAGGGATAGCACCCATCTTTATTCCATTGGACTCCTCATTAAAATTCTATTTATGCCATAAAAATGAAAGAATGGCACAAGGGTAACACCCATCTTTGTTCCATGGGATCCCTTGTTAAAATTCTACTTTTTCCTTTTTAAAATTCTATTTTTTTCCTCGTTAAAATTCTATTTTTTCCCATAAAAACAAATGGATGGCACAATGGTAACACCCATCTTTGTTCCATTGGATTCCTTGTTAAAATTCTACTTTTTCCTTTTTAAAATTCTATTTTTTTCCTTGTTAAAATTCTATTTTTCCCCACAAAAACAAATGAGTGGCACAGTGATAACATCCATCTTTATTCCGTTGGATTCCTCATTAAAATTCTATTTTTCCCATAAAAACGAAAGAATGGCACAAGGGTAACACCCATCTTCGTTCCATTGGATCCCTTGTTAAAATTCTATTTTTTTCCTTTTTAAAATTCTGGTTTTTAACTTGTTAAAATTCTATTTTTTCCCATAAAAACAAATGGATGGCCCAGGGATAGCACCCATCTTTGTTCCATTGGATTCCTCATTAAAATTCTATTTTTTTCCTTGTTAAATTTCTATTTTTTCCCATAAAAACAAATGGATGGCACAGGGATAACATCCATCTTTGTTCCATTGGATTCCTCATTAAAATTCTATTTTTCCCGTAAAAATGAAAGAATGGCACAAGGGTAACACCCATCTTTGTTCCATTGGATTCCTTGTTCAAATTCTATTTTTTCCTTTTTAAAATTCTATTTTTTCCTTTTTAAAATTCTATTTTTTTCCTTTTTAAAATTCTATTTTTTTCCTTGTTAAAATTCTATTTTTCCCCACAAAAACAAATGAGTGGCACAGTGATAACACCCATCTTTGTTCCATTGGATTCCTCATTAAAATTCTATTTATCCCGTAAAAATGAAAGAATGGCACAATGGTAACACCCATCTTTGTTCCATTGGATTCCTTGTTAAAATTCTACTTTTTCCTTTTTAAAATTCTATTTTTTTCCTTGTTAAAATTCTATTTTTTTCCTTGTTAAAATTCTATATTTAACTTGTTAAAATTTTATTTTTACCCATAAAAACAAATGGATGGCCCAGGGATAGCACCCATCTTTATTCCATTGGATTCCTCATTAAAATTCTATTTATGCCATAAAAATGAAAGAATGGCACAATGGTAACACCCATCTTTGTTCCATTGGATCCCTCATTAAAATTCTATTTTTTTCCTTTTTAAAATTCTATTTTTTTCCTTTTTAAAATTCTATTTTTTCCCATAAAAAGAAATGGATGGCACAGTGATAACATCCATCTTTATTCCATTGGATTCCCCATTAAAATTCTATTTATCTCATAAAAATGAAAGAATGGCACAAGGGTAACACCCATCTTTGTTCCATTGGATCCCTTGTTAAAATTCTATTTTTTCCTTGTTAAAATTCTATTTTTTCCTTTTTAAAATTCTGTTTTTTAACTTGTTAAAATTCTATTTTTTCCCATAAAAACAAATGGATGGCACAGTGATAACACCCATCTATGTTCCATTGGATTCCTCATTAAAATTCTATTTTTTTCCTTGTTAAAATTCTATTTTTCCCATAAAAACTAATGGATGGCACAGTGATAACATCCATCTTTGTTCCATTGGATTCCTCATTAAAATTCTATTTTATCCCGTAAAAATGCAAGAATGGCACAAGGGTAACACCCATCTTTGTTCCATTGGATCCCTTGTTGAAATTCTATTTTTTTCTTTTTAAAATTCTATTTTTTTCCTCGTTAAAATTCTATTTTTTCCCATAAAAACGAATCAAAGGCACGCTGACCTTTGTTCCAGTGGCTCCCTGACTAAAATTCCATTTTCCCCCATTTTTTCCATTGGCAGCCCCAGCGAAGGAGCCCCCGCTGTGCCCATGGCGTTTGCAGCTCCCAAAGCCCGCGATGGCTCCAGGCTGCGCCTCAGCTCCTGGACCCCCCTCAACCACCGGCTCATCAACGACCAGGCAAGTCCCAAAATCCCCAAAATCCCCAAAATTCAGGGAATAATTCAGGGAAATCCAGAATTCCTGACCCATTGAGGTCACCCAGCCCAGCTCCCAAACCCCGCGATGGCTCCAGGCTGCGCCTCAGCTCCTGGACCCCCCTCAACCACCGGCTCATCAACGACCAGGCAAGTCCAAAAATCCCCAAAATCCCCAAAATTCAGGGAATAATTCAGGGAAATTCAGAATTCCTGGGCTCATTGAGGTCACCCAGCCCAGCTCCCAAACCCTGCGATGGCTCCAGGCTGCGCCTCAGCTCCTGGACCCCCCTGAGCCACCGGCTCATCAACGACCAGGCAAGTTCCCAAATCCCCAAAATCCCCAAAATTCAGGGAATAATTCAGGGAATAATTCAGGGAATAATTCAGGGAATAATTCAGGGAAATTCAGAATTCCTGGGCTCATTGAGGTCACCCAGCCCAGCTCCCAAACCCTGCAATGGCTCCGAGCTCACCCTCAGCTCCTGGACCCCCCTCAACCACCGGCTCATCAACGACCAGGCAAGTCCCAAATCCTGAAATTCAGGGAAAAATTCAGGGAAATTCAGAATTCCTGAGTCCACTGACGTCATCCAGCACCACCCCTCAAGGAAAAGCCAAATCCAGGATTGATTCCCTGAAGATTGGTTTGGAATAATCTCAAAATTCTCCCCTCTGAACCATCGGCGCATGAACGACCAGGAAAGTTCCAAAATCCCCGAAATTCAGGAATAATTTAGGGAATAATTCAGGGAATAACTCAGGGAATAATTCAGGGAAATTCAGGGAATAATTCAGGGAATAATTCAGGGAAATCCAGAATTCCTGACCCACCGAGGTCACCCAGCCCAGCTCCCAAACCCCGCGATGGCTCCGAGCTCCCCCTCAGCTCCTGGACCCCCCTGGGCCATCGGCTCATCAACGACCAGGCAAGTTCTCAAATCCCCAAAATCCCCAAAATTCAGGGAATAATTCAGGGAACAATTCAGAGAATAATTCAGGGAAATTCAGAATTTCCGGGCTCATTGAGGTCACCCAGCCCAGCTCCCAAACCCCGCGATGGCTCCAGGCTCCCCCTCAGCTCCTGGACCCCCCTCAACCACCGGCTCATCAACGACCAGGCAAGTCCCAAAATCCCCAAAATCCATAAAATTCAGGGAATAATTCAGGGAACAATTCAGGGAATAATTCAGGGAATAATTCAGGGAATAATTCAGGGAACAATTCAGGGAATAATTCAGGGAATAATTCAGGGAATAATTCAGGGAACAATTCAGGGAATAATTCAGGGAATAATTCAGGGAATAATTCAGGGAATAATTCAGGGAAATTCAGAATTCCTGGGCTCATTGAGGTCACCCAGCCCAGCTCCCAAACCCCGCAATGGCTCCAGGCTCCCCCTCAGCTCCTGGACCCCCCTGAGCCATCGGCTCATCAACGACCAGGCAAGTTCCCAAATCCCCAAAATCCCCAAAATTCAGGGAATAATTCAGGGAATAATTCAGGGATCAATTCAGGGAATAATTCAGGAAAATTCAGAATTCCTGACCCACCGAGGTCACCCAGCCCAGCTCCCAAACCCCGCGATGGCTCCGAGCTCCCCCTCAGCTCCTGGACCCCCCTGAGCCACCAGGCCACGAACGACCAGGCAAGTTCCCAAAACCCCCAAAATCCCCAAAATTCAGGGAATAATTCAGGGAATAATTCAGAATTCCTGACCCATTGAGGTCACCCAGCCCAGCTCCCAAACCCCGCAACGGCTCCGAGCTCCCCCTCAGCTCCTGGACCCCCCTGAGCCACCGGGCCATGAACGACCAGGCAAGTCCCAAAATCCCCAAAATCCCCAAAATTCAGGGAATAATTCAGGGAATAATTCAGGGAATAATTCAGGGAAATTCAGAATTCCTGGGCTCATTGAGGTCACCCAGCCCAGCTCCCAAACCCCGCGATGGCTCCAGGCTGCGCCTCAGCTCCTGGACCCCCCTGGGCCATCGGCTCATCAACGACCAGGCAAGTTCCCAAATCCCCAAAATCCCCAAAATTCAGGGAATAATTCAGGGAACAATTCAGGGAATAATTCAGGGAATAATTCAGGGAAATTCAGAATTTCCGGGCTCATTGAGGTCACCCAGCCCAGCTCCCAAACCCCGCAATGGCTCCAGGCTCCCCCTCAGCTCCTGGACCCCCCTCAACCACCGGCTCATCAACGACCAGGCAAGTCCCAAATCCTGAAATTCAGGGAAAAATTCAGGGAAATTCAGAATTCCTGAGCCCACTGACGTCATCCAGCACCACCCCTCAAGGAAAAGCCAAATCCAGGATTGATTCCCTGAAGATTGGTTTGGAATAATCTCAAAATTCTCCCCTCTGAACCATTGGCGCATGAACGACCAGGAAAGTTCCAAAATCCCCGAAATTCAGGAATAATTTAGGGAATAATTCAGGGAATAACTCAGGGAATAATTCAGGGAAATTCAGGGAATAATTCAGGGAATAATTCAGGGAAATCCAGAATTCCTGACCCACCGAGGTCACCCAGCCCAGCTCCCAAACCCCGCGATGGCTCCGAGCTCCCCTTCTGCTCCTGGACCCCTCTGAGCCATCGGCTCATGAATGACCAGGCAAGTTCCCAAATCCTGAAATTCAGGGAATAATTCAGGGAATAATTCAGGGAAATTCAGGGAATAATTCAGGGAATAACTCAGGGAATAATTCAGGGAAATTCAGAATTCCTGAGCCCACCGAGGTCATCCAGCACCACCCCTCAAGGAAAAGCCAAATCCAGGATTTATTCCCCAAAGATTGGTTTGGAATAGTCTCAAAATTCTCCCCCCACAACCATTGGCTCATGAACGACCAGGCAAGTCCCAAATTCAGGAATAATTCAGGGAATAATTCAGGGAATAATTCAGGGAAATCCAGAATTCCTGACCCACCGAGGTCACCCAGCCCAGCTCCCAAACCCCGCGATGGCTCCAGGCTGCGCCTCAGCTCCTGGACCCCCCTGAGCCATCGGCTCATCAACGACCAGGCAAGTTCCCAAATCCTGAAATTCAGGGAATAATTCAGGGAATAATTCAGGGAAATTCAGAATTCCTGAGCCCACCGAGGTCATCTGCACAACACCTCAAGGAAAAGCCAAATTCAGGATTGATTCCCCAAAGATTAGTTTGGAATAGTCTCAAAATTCTCCCCCCACAACCATTGGCTCATGAACGACCAGGCAAGTCCCCAAAATCCTGAAATTCAGGGAATAATTCAGGGAATAATTTAGAGAATAATTCAGGGAAATTCAGGGAATAATTCAGGGAATAATTCAGGGAATAATTCAGAATTCCTGACCCACCAAGGTCACCCAGCCCAGCTCCCAAACCCCGCGATGGCTCCGAGCTCCCCCTCAGCTCCTGGACCCCCCTCAACCACCGGCTCATCAACGACCAGGCAAGTCCCAAAATCCCCAAAATCCCCAAAATCCCCAAAATTCAGGGAATAATTCAGGGAATAATTCAGGGAATAATTCAGAATTCCTGGGCTCATTGAGGTCACCCAGCCCAGCTCCCAAACCCTGCAATGGCTACGAGCTCCCCCTCAGCTCCTGGACCCCCCTGAGCCACCGGGCCATGAACGACCAGGCAAGTCCCAAAATCCCAAAATCCCCAAAATTCAGGGAATAATTCAGGGAATAACTCAGGGAAATTCAGAATTCCTGACCCACCGAGGTCACCCAGCCCAGCTCCCAAACCCCGCGATGGCTCCGAGCTCCCCCTCAGCTCCTGGACCCCCCTGAGCCATCAGCTCATCAACGACCAGGCAAGTCCCCAAATCCCCAAAATCCCCAAAATTCAGGGAATAATTCAGGGAATAATTCAGGGAATAATTCAGGGAAATTCAGAATTCCTGGGCTCATTGAGGTCACCCAGCCCAGCTCCCAAACCCCGCGATGGCTCCGAGCTCCCCCTCAGCTCCTGGACCCCCCTGAGCCATCAGCTCATCAACGACCAGGCAAGTCCCAAATCCTGAAATTCAGGGAAAAATTCAGAGAAATTCAGAATTCCTGAGTCCACTGACGTCATCCAGCACCACCCCTCAAGGAAAAGCCAAATCCAGGATTGATTCCCTGAAGATTGGTTTGGAATAATCTCAAAATTCTCCCCTCTGAACCATCGGCGCATGAACGACCAGGAAAGTTCCAAAATCCCCGAAATTCAGGAATAATTTAGGGAATAATTCAGGGAATAACTCAGGGAATAATTCAGGGAAATTCAGGGAATAATTCAGGGAATAATTCAGGGAAATCCAGAATTCCTGACCCACCGAGGTCACCCAGCCCAGCTCCCAAACCCCACGATGGCTCCAGGCTCCCCTTCTGCTCCTGTACCCCTCTGAGCCATCGGCTCATGAATGACCAGGCAAGTTCCAAAATCCTGAAATTCAGGGAATAATTCAGGGAAATTCAGGGAATAATTCAGGGAATAACTCAGGGAATAATTCAGGGAAATTCAGAATTCCTGAGCCCACCGACGTCATCCAGCACCACCCCTCAAGGAAAAGCCAAATTCAGGATTGATTCCCCAAAGATTGGTTTGGAATAGTCTCAAAATTCTCCCCTCTCAACCATCGGCTCATGAACGACCAGGCAAGTTCCAAAATCCTGAAATTCAGGGAATAATTCAGGGAATAATTTAGAGAATAATTCAGGGAAATTCAGGGAATAAATCAGGGAATAACTCAGAGAAATTCAGAATTCCTGGGCTCATTGAGGTCACCCAGCCCAGCTCCCAAACCCCGCAACGGCTCCGAGCTCCCCCTCAGCTCCTGGACCCCCCTGAGCCACCGGGCCATGAACGACCAGGCAAGTCCCAAAATCCCCAAAATCCCCAAAATCCCCAAAATTCAGGGAATAATTCAGGGAATAATTCAGGGAATAACTCAGGGAAATTCAGAATTCCTGACCCACCGAGGTCACCCAGCCCAGCTCCCAAACCCCGCGATGGCTCCAGGCTGCGCCTCAGCTCCTGGACCCCCCTCAACCACCGGCTCATCAACGACCAGGCAAGTCCCAAAATCCCCAAAATCCCCAAAATTCAGGGAATAATTCAGGGAATAACTCAGGGAAATTCAGAATTCCTGACCCATTGAGGTCACCCAGCCCAGCTCCCAAACCCCGCGATGGCTCCGAGCTCCCCCTCAGCTCCTGGACCCCCCTGAGCCACCGGGCCATGAACGACCAGGCAAGTCCCAAAACCCCCAAAATCCCCAAAATTCAGGGAATAATTCAGGGAATAATTCAGGGAATAACTCAGGGAAATTCAGAATTCCTGACCCACCAAGGTCACCCAGCCCAGCTCCCAAACCCCGCGATGGCTCCAGGCTCCCCCTCAGCTCCTGGACCCCCCTGAGCCACCGGGCCATGAACGACCAGGCAAGTTCCCAAATCCCGAAATTCAGAGATCTCATCACTGGAGCACTCCATAGCTCCAAGGCCTTGGAGCAGAGGACATGGGCTTGATTATCACACCCAATTTGGGCCAATCTGTTGCTAATTAACGCTCCCAAGGGCCTGGAGAGGCAGAACTTTGGGAGAGCCTCAGCTCAGATGCACCTCCAAGAACGCCGCAAACAAATCCGCCGTCGGTCTTTGATCAAAAACCACAAACTGCTTCTTCTTCTTCTTCTTCTTCCTCCTCCTCCTCCTTCTCCTCCTCCTCCTGCTGCCCGGAATCCTCCAACCCAAACCTCACATCTCTGACCATTCATCGCTTCCTTGGGGCAAATCCTTTTTTTTCCAAATTCAGCTTGTTGGGGTTTTTTGGGTGTTTCTCCAACGCGAATAAAGCGAATAATGACTGTCAAGGCTCAAATAAAAGAAACGTCATTTTGCAGCCCTCACCAGAGACTCTCCTGCTGGGAGAGACAGAGCTGGGGCTGTCACCATCAGCCCTGACAATGTCCCTCCCTGCAGGAACCAGCTCAGAGCCAGAGTTCTGCACGATCCAGCAGCGCCTTTTCCCGTTCCATCGCCGTTTGATAAGCCCGGCTCTTCTCCTCCTCCTCCTCCTCCTCTTTGATCTGTGCGCTGGAAAAATCCCCTCCAGCATCCCCTCCCTTCCCGGGCCACCATCGCAAAAGGCTGAAGGCGGGGCTGTGGTGGTGGGAGCCGCGTGTTGGGGCTCTGGAGTTCGGCTGCCCACAGAGAAAGGTCGGGAGCAGAAATCAGAAATCCTCCTCTGCATTTTGATCCCGATCCTCCCTCCCAGCATCCCCTCCCTTCCCGGGCCACCATCGCAAAGGCTGAAGGCGGGGTTGCGGTGCTGGGGAGCCGCGTGTTGGGGCTTTGGGGTTCGGCTGCCCACGGAGAAAGATCAGGAGCAGAAATCAGAAATCAGAAATCCTCCTCTGGATTTTGATCCCGATCCTCCCTCCCAGCTTCCCCTCCCTTCCCGGGCCACCATCGCAAAGGCTGAAGGCAGGGCTGTGGTGGTGGGAGCCGCATGTTGGGGCTCTGGGGTTCGGCTGCCCACGGAGAAAGGTCAGGAGCAGAAATCAGAAATCAGAAATGCTCCTCTGCATTTTGATCCCGATCCTCCCCGCCGGGAGCCGTGGCTGCAAAGCGGCCGAGGAACGCGGGCTGCTCCTGCCAGCCCCTGCAGCGGGGTGTATGTGGCCACTGAGGCGAAGCCCGGCTAGCTGAGGTGGCCGACACCCCAACTGCACAAAGCGCCAACCCCCTTTGGCGTCCTGGCCTCAGGCTGGGCTGGATCGCGGACTGGACTCACTGCTGAAGGACGAGAAGAAGGAGCCGCACACCTTGCTGGGGGCCAAGGTCGGTTTATTCGATGACACGGGGGCACCAACCGAGGAACAGCCAACCAGCAACGCGGCCCCGAGGGGCGGGAGAAGCGGGGTTTTAAAGACAGGGGGTGGATAAGGGAGGGATTCACAGCAGACCAATAGGGAAAGGTATAGGGAGGAACTTAACATAATGGGCATACAGAAATATCCAATAAATACAAAGTAAAGGAGGGACCCCGGGACCACAGCCAACCACAACCCCCGGAGAGGAGAAGATTCTGGAAAGTTAGGAGGAGTGGGGGGTGATTGACTGGGCCCAGGGAGGAGGAAAAGTTCACTTATAAGGAGAAATGAGGGAGGAGAAATCACAGAACTTAACTGACCGACAAACCCGGGGCAGGGGTAACCATAGCAACAGCACCGTCAGGAGGGCTATGGCGGGAAAACTGGGGAGGACCGAACCATCTTACATGGGAAAGGGGGGAAACAATCCATAAAATGGGGGAGCAATACAGAAAACTTAACAGCACATTACAACAAGCCCCTCCCCGAAGGGTTTGAGGAGTGGGATCGGATCCCGCAGGGTTTCGGGCGCTCGGGGTTAATGGGATTGGGGAATAACCAGGTGGGAGGTTCGGCTTTTGGGGCAGCTCCGATCCCTGCGGGGCCTGGAGAGAGGAACGGCCACGGAGCCAGGCTGGGAGAGTTTGGGGGGATCGCCTGGAGAAGGGAGGGATCCAGGGAGAGCTCAGAGCCCTTCCAGGAACTGGAAATGTTCACCTGGAGAAGGGAAGGAGACTCAGAGCCCTTCCAGGAGCTTTGGATTTTCACCTGGACCCTCAGAGCCCTTCCAGGAACTGGAAATGTTCACCTGGAGAGGAGAAGGATCCAGGGAGAGCTCAGAGCCCTTCCAGGAACTGGAAATGTTCACCTGGAGAAGGGAGGGATCCAGGGAGAGCTCAGAGCCCCTCCAGGGGCTGGAAATGCTCACCTGGAGAGGAGAAGGATCCAGGGAGAGCTCAGAGCCCTTCCAGGAGCTGGGAATGTTCACCTGGAGAGGAAAAGGATCCAGGGAGAGCTCAGAGCCCTTCCAGGAACTGGAAATGTTTACCTGGAGAAAAGGACACACAGAGCCCTTCCAGGAGATGGAAATGTTCACCTGGAGAAGGGAGGGATCCAAGGAGAGCTCAGAGCCCTTCCAGGAGCTGGAAATGCTCACCTGGAGAGGAGAAAGAACCTCAGAGCCCTTCCAGGAGCCGGGAATGTTCACCTGGAGAGGAGAAAGAACCTCAGAGCCCTTCCAGGAGCTGGGAATGTTCACCTGGAGAAGGGAGGGATCCAGGGAGAGCTCAGAGCCCTTCCAGGAGCTGGGAATGTTCACCTGGAGAGGAGAAAGAACTTCAGAGCCCTTCCAGGAGCTTTGGATTTTCACCTGGACCCTCAGAGCCCTTCCAGAAGCTTTGGGTGCTCACCTTGACACTCAGAGCCCTTCCAGGAGCTGGGAATGTTCACCTGGAGAGGAAAAGGATCCAGGGAGAGCTCAGAGCCCTTCCAGGAGATGGAAATGTTCACCTGGGGAAAAGAAAGACCCTCAGAATCCTTCCAGGAGCTTTGGATTTTCACCTGGACCCTCAGAGCCCTTCCAGGAGCTGGAAATGCTCACCTGGAGAGAAGAAAGAACCTCAGAGCCCTTCCAGGAGCCGGGAATGTTCACCTGGAGAGGAGAAAGATCCAGGGAGAGCTCAGAGCCCCTCCAGGGACTGGAAATGCTCACCTGGAGAAGAGAAGGACATTCAGAGCCCCTTCCAGGAGCTTTGGGTGCTCACCTGGACCTTCAGAGCCCTTCCAGAAGCTTTGGGTGCTCACCTTGACACTCAGAGCCCTTCCAGGAGCTGGGAATGTTCACCTGGAGAGGAGAAGGATCCAGGGAGAGCTCAGAGCCATTCCAGGAGCTGGGAATGTTCACCTGGAGAAGGGAAGGAGACTCAGAGCCCTTCCAGGAGCTGGAAATGTTCACCTGGAGAGAAGAAAGAACCTCAGAGCCCTTCCAGGAGCCGGGAATGTTCACCTGGAGAAGGGAGGGATCCAGGGAGAGCTCAGAGCCCTTCCAGGAGATGGAAATGTTCACCTGGAGAAGAGAAGAATCCTCAGAGCCCTTCCAGGAGCTTTGAGTTTTCACCTGGAGAGGAAAAGGATCCAGGGAGAGCTCAGAGCCCTTCCAGGAGCTGGAAATGTTCACCTGGAGAGGAGAAAGATCCAGGGAGAGCTCAGAGCCCCTCCAGGGGCTGGAAATGCTCACCTGGAGAAGGGAGGGATCCAGGGAGAGCTCAGAGCCCCTTCCAGGAGCTGGGAATGTTCACCTGGATCAGGGAAGGACCCTCAGAGCCCTTCCAGGAGCTGGGAATGTTCACCTGCAAAAGATGATGACCCTCAGAGCCCTTCCAGAAGCTTTGGGTGCTCACCTGGAGAAGAGAAGGATCCAGGGAGACTTGAGAGTCCATTCCAGGAGATGGAAATGTTCACCTGGAGAGGAGAAGGACCCTCAGAGCCCTTCCAGGAACTGGGAATGTTCACCTGGAGAAGATGATGACCCTCAGAGCCCTTCCAGGAGCTGGGAATGTTCACCTGGAGAAGATGATGACCCTCAGAGCCCTTCCAGGAACTGGGAATGTTCACCTGGAGAAGATGATGACCCTCAGAGCCCTTCCAGGAGCTGGAAATGTTCACCTGGAGAAGAGAAAGACCCTCAGAGCCCTTCCAGGAGCTGGGAATGTTCACCTGGAGAAGATGATGACACTCAGAGCCCTTCCAGGAGCTTTGGGTGCTCACCTGGACCCTCAGAGCCCTTCCAGGAGCTCTGGGTGCTCACCTGGATCGGGGAAGGCTCCAGGGAGAGCTCAGAGCCCATCCAGGCCCTGCAGGGGCTCCAGGAGAGCTGGGGAGGGCCCGGGGACGGGGCAGGAGGGACGGGACACCGGGAACGGCTCCCGCTGGGACAAGCGAGGTTTGGGTGGGATCTTGGGCAGGAGCTCCTGGTGGGAGGTTGGGAGCCCCTGAGGTCCCCAGAGAGGCCGTGGCTGAGGCCGTGGCCTCCCAAGCTCCCAGTCGCGGATGTTTGATTGGGAAGGAGCTCAGAGCTCATCCCGCGCCAGCCCCGGCGCCTCCCACGGTCCCAAACGGCTCCGGGACCGTCCTGGCCTGGGACGGCCCAGGGATGGAGAGCGCATCCAGGAGAGGACACGGAGAATGCGGAAACATTCAGATCAATAAATTCATAGAGTAAATTTATAATCCAAATCAATACATTTATAGAATAAATTTATAATCCAAATCAATACATTTATAGAATAAATCCATCTGAAATACGGAAACATCCACATCAATAAATTTATAGAATAAATTTATAGTCCAAATCAATACATTTATAGAATAAATCAATCTGAAATATGGAAACGTCCAAATCAATACATTTATAGAATAAATTTATAATCCAAATCAATAAATTTATAGAATAAATTTATAATCCAAATCAATACATTTATAGAATAAATCAATCTAAAATATGGAAACATCCAAATCAATAAATTTATAGAATAAATTTATAGTCCAAATCAATACATTTATAGAATAAATCAATCTAAAATGTGGAAACGTCCAAATCAATACATTTATAGAATAAATTTATAATACAAATCAATAAATTTATAGAATGAATCAATCTAAAATATGGAAACGTCCAGATCAATAAATTTATAGAATAAATCCATCTAAAATATGGAAACGTCCAAATCAATAAAAATGGATCGATCGGATAAATCCATCAAAAATGTGGAAACATCCAAATCAATACATTTATAGAATAAATTTATAATCCAAATCAATAAATTTATAGAATAAATCCATCTAAAATACGGAAATATCCAAATCAATAAATTTATAGAATAAATCCATCTAAAATATGGAAACGTCCAAATCAATAAAAATGGATCAATCGGATAAATCCACATAAAATATGGAAATATCCAAATCAATAAAAATGGATTGATCTGATAAATCCATCTAAAATGTGGAAACACCCAAATCAATACATTTATAGAATAAATTTATAATCCAAATCAATAAATTTATAGAATGAATCCATCTCAAATATGGAAACATCCACATCAATAAATTTATAGAATAGATTTATAATCCAAATCAATAAATTTATAGAATAAATCCATCTAAAATATGGAAACATCCGAATAAATTTATAGAATAAATTTATAATCCAGATCAATAAATTTATAGAATGAATCCATCTCAAATATGGAAACATCCAAATCAATACATTTATAGAATAAATTTATAATCCAAATCAATAAATTTATAGAATAAATCCATCTAAAATATGGAAACGTCCAAATCAATAAAAATGGATCAATCGGATAAATGCACATAAAATATGGAAATATCCAAATCAATAAAAATGGATTGATCTGATAAATCCATCTAAAATGTGGAAACACCCAAATCAATACATTTATAGAATAAATTTATAATCCAAATCAATAAATTTATAGAATAAATCCATCTAAAATATGGAAACATCCAAATCAATAAAAATGGATTGATCGGATAAATCCATCTAAAATATGGAAACATCCAGATCAATAAATTTATAGAATAAATTTATAATCTAAATCAATAAATTTATAGAATAAATCCATCTAAAATATGGAAATAGCCAAATCAATAAATTTATAGAATAAATCCATCTAAAATATGGAAACGTCCAAATCAATAAAAATGGATCAATTGGATAAATGCACATAAAATATGGAAATATCCAAATCAATAAAAATGGATTTATGGAATAAATCCATCTAAAATGTGGAAACGTCCAAATCAATACATTTATAGAATAAATTTATAATCCAAATCAATAAATTTATAGAATAAATCCATCCAAAATATGGAAACGTACAAATCAATAAAAATGGATTTATGGAATAAATTAATGTAAAATGTGGAAATCTCTAAATCAATAAAAATGGATCGATCGGATAAATCCATCTAAAATGTGGAAATATCCAAATCAATAAAAATGGATTTATGGAAAAAATCCATATATAAAATATGGAAATGTCCAAATCAATAAAAATGGAATTATGGAATAAATCCATATAAAATATGAAAATACCCAAATCAATAAAAATGGGTTGGTGGAACAAATCCATCTAAAATATGGAAATATGAAAATCAATAAAAATGGATTTATGGAATAAATAATTATAAAATATGGATTTATCCAAATCAATAAAAATGGAATTATGGAAAAATCCATCTAAAATATGGAAATATCCAAATCAATAAATTAATAGAATAAATTTAATATGAAATATGGAAAAATCCAAATTAATAAAAATGGACTCACAGAATAAATCCATATCAAATATGGAAATATTCAAATCAATAAAAATGGATTTATTCAATAAATTCAGATAAAATATGGAAATATCCAAATCAATAAAAATGGATTTATGGAATAAATCCATATAAAATTTAGAAATGTCCAAATAAATAAAAATAGATTTATGTAATCCATATAAAATATTGATTTTATTTTATACCCATATAAAACATGGAAATATCCAAATAAATAAAAATGAATTTATGCGATAAATCCATATAAAATATGAAAATACCCAAATAAATAAAAATGGAATTATGGAATAAATCCATACAAAACATGGAAATATCCATAGAAATAAATACATGGATTTATGGAATAAATCCATACAAAATACAGAAATATCCAAATCAATAAAAATGAATTTATGAGGTAAATCCATATAAAATACGGAAATATCCAAATCAATAAAAATGAATTTATGCGATAAATCCATATAAAACACGGAAATATCCAAATAAATAAAAACGAATTTATGAGATAAATCCATATAAAACACGGAAATATCCAAATAAATAAAAATGAATTTATGCGATAAATCCATATAAAACATGGAAATATCCAAATCAATAAAAACGAATTTATGAGATAAATCCATATAAAATACGGAAATATCCAAATAAATAAAAATGAATTTATGAGATAAATCCATATAAAACATGGAAATATCCAAATAAATAAAAATGAATTTATGCAATAAATCCATATAAAACATGGAAATATCCAAATAAATAAAAACGAATTTATGCAATAAATCCATATAAAACATGGAAATATCCAAATAAATAAAAACGAATTTATGAGATAAATCCATATAAAACATGGAAATATCCAAATAAATAAAAACGAATTTATGAGATAAATCCATATAAAATACAGAAATATCCAAATAAATAAAAATGAATTTATGAGATAAATCCATATAAAACATGGAAATATCCAAATCAATAAAAACGAATTTATGAGATAAATCCATATAAAACATGAAAATATCCAAATAAATAAAAACTAATATATGAGATAAATCCATATAAAATACAGAAATATCCAAATCAATAAAAATGAATTTATGAGGTAAATCCATATAAAACATGGAAATATCCAAATCAATAAAAACGAATTTATGAGATAAATCCATATAAAACATGGAAATATCCAAATAAATAAAAATGAATTTATGCGATAAATCCATATAAAACACGGAAATATCCAAATAAATAAAAATGGATTGATGGAATAAATCCATATAAAACATGGAAATATCCAAATAAATAAAAACGAATTTATGAGATAAATCCATATAAAATACAGAAATATCCAAATAAATAAAAATGGATTGGTGGAATAAATCCATATAAAACATGGAAATATCCAAATAAATAAAAACGAATTTATGAGGTAAATCCATATAAAACACGGAAATATCCAAATCAATAAAAATGAATTTATGAGGTAAATCCATATAAAACACGGAAATATCCAAATAAATAAAAATGAATTTATGAGATAAATCCATATAAAACATGGAAATATCCAAATAAATAAAAATGGATTTATGCGATAAATCCATATAAAACATGGAAATATCCAAATCAATAAAAATGAATTTATGAGATAAATCCATATAAAATACGGAAATATCCAAATCAATAAAAATGAATTTATGCAATAAATCCATATAAAACATGGAAATATCCATATAAATAAGTACATGGATTTATGGAATAAATCCATACAAAATACAGAAATATCCAAATAAATAAAAATGAATTTATGAGATAAATCCATATAAAACATGGAAATATCCAAATCAATAGAAATGAATTTATGTGATAAATCCATATAAAACATGGAAATATCCAAATAAATAAAAACGAATTTATGAGGTAAATCCATATAAAACATGGAAATATCCAAATAAATAAAAATGAATTTATGAGATAAATCCATATAAAATACGGAAATATCCAAATAAATAAAAACAAATTTATGAGGTAAATCCATATAAAACATGGAAATATCCAAATCAATAAAAACGAATTTATGAGATAAATCCATATAAAATACGGAAATATCCAAATCAATAAAAATGAATTTATGCGATAAATCCATATAAAACATGGAAATATCCATATAAATAAGTACATGGATTTATGGAATAAATCCATACAAAATACAGAAATATCCAAATCAATAAAAATGAATTTATGAGATAAATCCATATAAAACATGGAAATATCCAAATCAATAAAAATGAATTTATGAGATAAATCCATATAAAACATGAAAATATCCATATAAATACGTACATGGATTTATGGAATAAATTCAGGGAGGTTTTGGAATCCCCACCCAATAAAATTCCCCAAACTCCCGGTCCCTCCTTTTGCTGATCCCATCCGCGAGTTTGGATTAAAAATCTCCATAATTTTTCCCAAACCCATCCTTCCGGCCATTCCACTGATATTTTATTTTCTTTTTCCAGCTGAATTTCTCTCGGCACGCCCTGCTCCCGCTCTAAAAACTCAATTTTCTTTTTTTTCCTGTTTGCTGTGTTTTACAGGTCTTTGAAGAAAGAAGAGCCCTGCTTGGAAAATGGGTAAATTTTCCAATTTTCCTTTTAAATAAATGTTTTCCACAGGCAGATTTTGGAAGTGAGCAGGATTTTATCTCATGGGAATTTAAAATTTCCTCTGTGGGAAAAGGGATTCGCCTTCCCTGAGCAAGGTGTCCAAAAAAATTCCCTCATTTCCCACATTCTGCAAGTTCGGAAGCTGGGAAATCAAATTCCATCCTTTATTAAATTAAGTAGATTAAATGAGATGAAATGAGATTAAAAAACGCCAGGAAATGTCTGTGAGGTCTTCGAAGGAGATTCTGGATGCTCAGATGCTTCCGTGGGAATCAAGATGCCAAATGGATTTCAAAATTTCAAAGGGAATTTGAAATTTCAAACTGAATTCAAAATCTCAAACAATTTCAAACTTCAAATGGAATTCAAAACTTCAAATGGAAATAAAAATTTCAAACGGAATTCGAAATCTCAAATGGAAATCAAAATTTCAAACGGAATTCGAAATTTCAAATGGGAATCAAAACATCAAATGGATTTCAAAATTTCAAAGGGAATTCGAAATTTCAAACTGAATTCAAAATCTCAAAGAGAATTTCAAACTTCAAACGGAATTCAAAATCTCAAATGGAAATAAAAATTTCAAACAGAATTCAAAATTTCAAATGGGAATCAAAATTTCAAATGGGAATCAAAACGTTGGGAAATCAAATTCCATCCTTTATTAAATTAAATAGATTAAATGAGATGAAATGAGATTAAAAAACGCCAGGAAATGTCTGTGAGGTCTTCGAAGGAGATTCTGGATGCTCAGATGCTTCCGTGGCCTTTTGGAGCAAAAATCAGCGAAAAATGAAATTTTATCTACGCAGAGATTGGTTCGGGTTGGAGCTGATCGTTCTTTGTGCTCAATAATTCACTCATTCAATGATTTTTTGCCTCTCTGATGCTCTTTACAGGCAAATATTTTGATTTTTCGGATTATTTGTAGGAAATAGAAATGTCCTTGTCTTTACAGGAAATAATCTGTCAATAATTTGTCGTGTTTCGCTAATAAGGAATTTTAGGGGAAATGAAATAATTGAGGGGTTGTTGTTCAAAAATCAGCTTTTAACGGGACAGGCAGCAAGTGGAAAACATAAAATTCATCTCTTGGGGATTGCTGGATGTCTAAAAATGCCAAAATCTGGGAAAAACCTTCCGGCAGTCGCTCTCGCGAGTGCTGAATATTCCGGGAATGAAAGGGAGAAACCTCAGGAAGCGCCCGGTGGATTTTCCGTCACCTTCTCCAAGAGAAATTGGGAAATTTCAAATGGAACTCGAAATTTCAAATGGAATTCAAAACTTCAAGTGGAAATAAAAATTTCAAACGGAATTCAAAATCTCAAATGGAAATCAAAATTTCAAACGGAATTCGAAATTTCAAATGGGAATCAAAACGTCAAATGGATTTCAAAATTTCAAAGGGAATTTGAAATTTCAAACTGAATTCAAAATCTCAAACAGAATTTCAAACTTCAAATGGAATTCAAAACTTCAAATGGAAATAAAAATTTCAAACGGAATTCGAAATCTCAAATGGAATTCAAAATTTCACATGGGAATCAAAACTTCAAAAGGAATTCAAAATTTTCAAATGGAATATAAAATTTCAAATGGAGTTCAAAATTTCAAACAGAATTCAAAATCTCAAATGGAAATCAAAATTTCAAACAGAATTCAAAATTTCAAATGGGAATCAAAATGTCAAATGGATTTCAAAATTTCAAAGGGAATTCGAAATTTCAAACTGAATTCAAAATCTCAAACAGAATTTCAAACTTCAAATGGAATTCGAAACTTCAAATGGAAATAAAAATTTCAAACAGAATTCAAACTTTCAAATGGAAATCAAAATTTCAAACGGAACTCGAAATTTCAAATGGAAATCAAAACTTCAAACGGAACTCGAAATTTCAAATGGGAATCAAAACGTCAAATGGATTTCAAAATTTCAAAGGGAATTTGAAATCTCAAATGGAATTTGAAATTTCGAACTGAATTCAAAATCTCAAACAGAATTTCAAACTTCAAATGGAATTTGAAATCTCAAATGGAATTCAAAATTTCAAATGGAATTCGAAATTTCAAATGGGAATCAAAACTTCAAACGGAATTTAAAATTTCAAAAGGAATTCAAAATTTTCAAATGGAATTTAAAATTTCAAATGTAATTCAAAATTTTCAAATGGAATTTAAAATTTCAAACGGAATTCAAAACGTCAAGTGGAAATAAAAATTTCAAATGGAATTCGAAATTCCAAACGGAATTCAAAACTTCAAATGGAATTTGAAATTTCAAACGGAATTTAAAAAATTTCAAATGTAATTCAAAATTTTCAAATGGAATTCAAAATTTTCAAATGGAATTCAAAATTTCAAACGGAATTCAAAATTCCAAATGGAATTCAAAATTTCAAACGGGAATCAAAACTTCAAATGGCATTTAAAATTTCGAGTGGAATTCAAAATTTCAAATGGAATTTGAAATCTCAAACAGAATTCAAAAATTCAAATGAAATTCAAAATCTCAAATGGAAATCAAAATTTTCAAATGGAATTCAAAATTTCAAATGGAATTCAAAATTCCAAAAGGAATTCAAAACGTCAAACGGAAATAAAAATTTTAAATGGATTTCGAAATCTCAAATGGAATTCAAAACTTCAAATGGAATTCGAAATTTCAAATGGATCTCGAAATTCCAAACAGAATTCAAAATTTCAAACAGAATTTAAAACTTCAAATGGAATTCGAAATTCCAAATGGAATTCAAAATTTCAAACAGAATTCAAAATTCCAAACGGAATTCAAAAGAACCCAAATAATTCTGTGATTTAAGCTCTTGTTTGTCCTTGTGTCACCTCCCAGATCAGCCCCAGCACCCTGCAGGAGTGTCCCTCACCTGGGAGGGCTCAGTGCCACGCAGAGGGGACACAGGGAAAAAAAGAGGTTAAATCACAGAATTATTTAGGTGGGAAATGGGAAATGACCTCCCAGACCATCAAATCCCACCTGGGACCGATCCCCCCTTGTGCTGGGGCTGCTCAGGGAGGTTTGGAGTCCCCAGGGAAGGGCTGGATGTGGCTCTGGGCTGGTCACAGGTGGGGATCGGTCACAGGTGGGATTTGATGGTCTGGGAGGTCATTTCCCATTTCCCACCCAAATAATTCTGTGATTCTGTGATTTAACCTCTTGTTTGTCCTCGTGTCACCTCCTGTGTGGCACTGAGCCCTCCCAGGTGAGGGACACTCCTGCAGGGTGCTGGGGCTGATCTGGGAGGTGACACAGGGAAAACAAGAGGTTAAATCACAGAATCACAGAATTATTTAGGTGGGAAAAGACCCCCAAGATCATCAAATCCCACCTGGGACTGATCCCCACCTGTGACCAGCCCAGAGCCACATCCAGCCCTTCCCTGGGGACTCCAAACCTCCCTGAGCAGCCCCAGCACCCTGCAGGAGTGTCCCTCACCTGGGAGGGCTCAGTGCCACACAGGAGGGGACACAAGGACAAACAAGAGGTTAAATCACAGAATCACAGAATTGTTTGGGTTGGAAAACACCTCCAAGTCCACCAAGTCCCACCTGGGACCGATCCCCACCTGTCCCCAGCCCAGAGCCACGTCCAGCCCTTCCCTGGGGACTCCAAACCTCCCTGAGCAGCCCCAGCACAAGGTGGGATCGGTCACAGGGGGGACTTGATGGTCTGGGAGGTCATTTCCCATTTCCCACCCAAATAATTCTGTGATTCTGTGGTTTAACCTCTTGTTTGTCCTCGTGTCCCCTCCCTGTGTGGCACTGAGCCCTCCCAGGTGAGGGACACTCCTGCAGGGTGCTGGGGCTGCTCTGGGAGGTGACACAAGGAATTATCAGAGGTTAAATCACAGAATCACAGAATTATTTGGGTGGGAAAAAACCCTCAAGACCACCAAATCCCACCTGGGACCGATCCCCAGCTGTCACCAGCCCAGAGCCACGTCCAGCCCTTCCCTGGGGACTCCAAACCTCCCTGAGCAGCCCCAGCACCCTGCAGGAGTGTCCCTCACCTGGGAGGGCTCAGTGCCACACAGGAGGTGACACAGGGACAAACAAGAGGTTAAATCACAGAATCACAGAATTATTTGGGTGGGAAATGGGAAATGACCTCCCAGACCATCAAATCCCACCTGGGACCGATCCCCCCCTTGTGGTGGGGCTGCTCAGGGAGCTTTGGAGTCCCCAGGGAAGGGCTGGATGTGGCTCTGGGCTGGTGACAGCTGGGGATCGGTCACAGGGGGGATTTGGTGATCTTGGGGGTCTTTTCCAACACAAATAATTCTGTGATTCTGTGATTTAACCTCTGATTATTCCTCGTGTCACCTCCTGTGTGGCACTGAGCCCTCCCAGGTGAGGGACACTCCTGCAGGGTGCTGGGGCTGCTCAGGGAGGTTTGGAGTCCCCAGGGAAGGGCTGGATGTGGCACTCGGTGCTCTGGGCTGGTCACAGGTGGGGATCAGTCCCAGGTGGGATTTGGTGATCTTGGAGGTTATTTCCCACCTAAATAATTCTGTGATTCTGTGATTTAACCTCTGGTTATTCCTCGTGTCCCCTCTGTGTGGCACTGAGCCCTCCCAGGTGAGGGACACTCCTGCAGGGTGCTGGGGCTGATCTGGGAGGTGACACAAGGACAAACAAGAGGTTAAATCACAGAATCACAGAATTATTTAGGGTGGAAAACACCTCCAAGATCACCAAATCCCACCTGGGACCGATCCCCACCTGTCACCAGCCCAGAGCCACGTCCAGCCCTTCCCTGGGGACTCCAAACCTCCCTGAGCAGCCCCAGCACAAGGTGGGATCGGTCACAGGTGGGATTTGATGGTCTGGGAGGTCATTTCCCATTTCCAACCCAAATAATTCTGTGATTCTGTGATTTAACCTCTGGTTATTCCTCGTGTCCCCTCCCTGTGTGGCACTGAGCCCTCCCAGGTGAGGGACACTCCTGCAGGGTGCTGGGGCTGCTCAGGGAGGGGACACAAGGACAAACAAGAGGTTAAATCACAGAATCACAGAATTATTTGGGTGGGAAAAAACCCTCAAGACCACCAAATCCCACCTGGGACTGATCCCCACCTGTGACCAGCCCAGAGCACCGAGTGCCACATCCAGCCCTTCCCTGGGGACTCCAAACCTCCCAGATCAGCCCCAGCACCCTGCAGGAGTGTCCCTCACCTGGGAGGGCTCAGTGCCACACAGGGAGGTGACACGAGGAATAATCAGAGGTTAAATCACAGAATCACAGAATTATTTAGGTTGGAAAACACCTCCAAGTCCACCAAGTCCCACCTGGGACCGATCCCACCTTGTGCTGGGGCTGCTCAGGGAGGTTTGGAGTCCCCAGGGAAGGGCTGGACGTGGCTCTGGGCTGGTGACAGATAGGGATCAGTCCCAGGTGGGATTTGGTGATCTTGGGGGTCTTTTCCAACCCAAATAATTCTGTGATTCTGTGTTTTTCCTCTTATTTTCCCTCGTGTCCCCTCCCTGTGTGGCACTGAGCCCTCCCAGGTGAGGGACACTCCTGCAGGGTGCTGGGGCTGATCTGGGAGGTGACACAGGGAAAACAAGAGGTTAAATCACAGAATCACAGAATTATTTAGGGTGGAAAACACCTCCAAGATCACCAAATCCCACCTGGGACCGATCCCCACCTGTGACCAGCCCAGAGCCACGTCCAGCCCTTCCCTGGGGACTCCAAACCTCCCTGAGCAGCCCCAGCACCCTGCAGGAGTGTCCCTCACCTGGGAGGGCTCAGTGCCACACAGAGAGGGGACACGAGGAATAACCAGAGGTTAAATCACAGAATCACAGAATTATTTAGGTGGGAAATGGGAAATGACCTCCCAGACCATCAAATCCCACCTGGGACCGATCCCCCCTTGTGCTGGGGCTGCTCAGGGAGGTTTGGAGTCCCCAGGGAAGGGCTGGACGTGGCTCTGGGCTGGTGACAGCTGGGGATCGGTCCCAGGTGGGATTTGATGGTCTGGGAGGTGTTTTCCAACCCAAATAATTCTGTGATTCTGTGTTTTTCCTCTTATTTTTTCCTCGTGTCCCCTCTCTGTGTGGCACTGAGCCCTCCCAGGTGAGGGACACTCCTGCAGGGTGCTGGGGCTGCTCAGGGAGGGGACACGAGGACAAACAAGAGGTTAAATCACAGAATCACAGAATTATTTGGGTGGGAAAAAACCCTCAAGATCACCAAATCCCACCTGTGACTGATCCCCACCTGTGACCAGCCCAGAGCCACGTCCAGCCCTTCCCTGGGGACTCCAAACCTCCCTGAGCAGCCCCAGCACAAGGTGGGATCAGTCCCAGGGGGGATTTGGTGATCTTGGAGGTGTTTTCCAACCTAAATAATTCTGTGATTCTGTGATTTAACCTCTGGTTATTCCTCGTGTCCCCTCCCTGTGTGGCACTGAGCCCTCCCAGGTGAGGGACACTCCTGCAGGGTGCTGGGGCTGATCTGGGAGGTGACACAGGGAAAACAAGAGGTTAAATCACAGAATTATTTGGGTGGGAAAAGACCCACAAGACCACCAAATCCCACCTGGGACCGATCCCCAGCTGTGACCAGCCCAGAGCCACGTCCAGCCCTTCCCTGGGGACTCCAAACCTCCCTGAGCAGCCCCAGCACCCTGCAGGAGTGTCCCTCACCTGGGAGGGCTCAGTGCCACACAGGGAGGGGACACGAGGAATAATCAGAGGTTAAATCACAGAATCACAGAATTATTTGGGTGGGAAATGGGAAATGACCTCCCAGACCATCAAATCCCACCTGGGACTGATCCCACCTTGTGCTGGGGCTGCTCAGGGAGGTTTGGAGTCCCCAGGGAAGGGCTGGACGTGGCTCTGGGCTGGTGACAGCTGGGGATCGGTCCCAGGTGGGACTTGGTGGACTTGGAGGTCTTTTCCAACCCAAATAATTCTGTGATTCTGTGTTTTTCCTCTTATTTTCCCTGTGTCCCCTCCCTGTGTGGCACTGAGCCCTCCCAGGTGAGGGACACTCCTGCAGGGTGCTGGGGCTGCTCAGGGAGGTGACACAAGGAATTATCAGAGGTTAAATCACAGAATCACAGAATTATTTAGGTGGGAAATGGGAAATGAACTCCATGACCATCAAATCCCACCTGGGACCGATCCCCACCTGTGACCAGCCCAGAGCCACATCCAGCCCTTCCCTGGGGACTCCAAAGCTCCCAGATCAGCCCCAGCACCCTGCAGGAGTGTCCCTCACCTGGGAGGGCTCAGTGCCACACAGGAGGGGACACGAGGACAAACAAGAGGTTAAATCACAGAATCACAGAATTATTTAGGGTGGAAAAGACCTCCAAGATCACCAAGTCCCACCTGGGACCGATCCCCACCTGTGACCAGCCCAGAGCCACGTCCAGCCCTTCCCTGGGGACTCCAAACCTCCCAGATCAGCCCCAGCACCCTGCAGGAGTGTCCCTCACCTGGGAGGGCTCAGTGCCACACAGAGGGGACACAAGGAAATAATCAGAGGTTAAATCACAGAATTATTTAGGTGGGAAATGGGAAATGACCTCCCAGACCATCAAATCCCCCCTGGGACCGATCCCACCTTGTGCTGGGGCTGCTCAGGGAGGTTTGGAGTCCCCAGGGAAGGGCTGGATGTGGCTCTGGGCTCGTCACAGTTGGGGATCGGTCCCAGGTGGGATTTGGTGGTCTTGAGGGTTTTTTCCCACCCAAATAATTCTGTGATTCTGTGATTTAACCTCTTGTTTGTCCTTGTGTCCCCTCCCAGATCAGCCCCAGCACCCTGCAGGAGTGTCCCTCACCTGGGAGGGCTCAGTGCCACACAGGGAGGGGACACGAGGAATAACCAGAGGTTAAATCACAGAATCACAGAATTATTTGGGTTGGAAAAGACCCCCAAGATCACCAAGTCCCACCTGTGACCGATCCCACCTTGTGCTGGGGCTGCTCAGGGAGGTTTGGAGTCCCCAGGGAAGGGCTGGATGTGGCTCTGGGCTGGTGACAGCTGGGGATCGGTCACAGGTGAGACTTGGTGATCTTGGAGGTGTTTTCCAACCTAAATAATTCTGTGATTCTGTGATTTAACCTCTTGTTTGTCCTTGTGTCCCCTCTCTGTGTGGCACTGAGCCCTCCCAGGTGAGGGACACTCCTGCAGGGTGCTGGGGCTGATCTGGGAGCTTTGGAGTCCCCAGGGAAGGGCTGGATGTGGCACTCGGTGCTCTGGGCTGGTCACAGGTGGGGATCAGTCCCAGGTGGGATTTGATGGTCATGGAGTTCATTTCCCATTTCCCACCTAAATAATTCTGTGATTCTGTGATTTAACCTCTGATAATTCCTTGTGTCACCTCCCAGAGCAGCCCCAGCACCCTGCAGGAGTGTCCCTCACCTGGGAGGGCTCAGTGCCACGCAGAGAGGGGACACGAGGAATAACCAGAGGTTAAATCACAGAATCACAGAATTATTTGGGTGGGAAATGGGAAATGACCTCCCAGACCATCAAATCCCACCTGGGACCGATCCCCCCTTGTGCTGGGGCTGCTCAGGGAGGTTTGGAGTCCCCAGGGAAGGGCTGGATGTGGCTCTGGGCTGGTGACAGGTGGGGATCAGTCCCAGGGGGGATTTGGTGGACTTGGAGGTCTTTTCCAACCTAAATAATTCTGTGATTCTGTGTTTTTCCTCTTATTTTCCCTCGTGTCACCTCCCTGTGTGGCACTGAGCCCTCCCAGGTGAGGGACACTCCTGCAGGGTGCTGGGGCTGCTCAGGGAGGGGACACAGGGAAAACAAGAGGTTAAATCACAGAATCACAGAATTATTTAGGGTGGAAAACACCTCCAAGATCACCAAATCCCCCCTGGGACCGATCCCCACCTGTCACCAGCCCAGAGCCACATCCAGCCCTTCCCTGGGGACTCCAAACCTCCCAGATCAGCCCCAGCACCCTGCAGGAGTGTCCCTCACCTGGGAGGGCTCAGTGCCACACAGGAGGGGACACGAGGAATAACCAGAGGTTAAATCACAGAATCACAGAATTATTTGGGTGGGAAAGACCTCCAAGATCACCAAATCCCACCTGTGACCGATCCCCACCTGTGACCAGCCCAGAGCCACGTCCAGCCCTTCCCTGGGGACTCCAAACCTCCCTGAGCAGCCCCAGTTCCTTCCAAGAAGCAACGTCCTCAAAGCTTTAATTCAAATGCTCCTAAATCAACTTCAGACTTATAAAGATTAATTGTGAACCAAGGACAGGTTCAAAGCCTTCTTCCATGCTTTATTTTTCTCAGTTATGAAAAAAAATTGAAATTGTATTTATAACTGTCCCGGGGTCGGTTTGCACACATCTCACAATCACAAATCCACAGCAAACACAGCTTTGGTGTTTCCCAGCAGCACGGGGGCCTCTCCCTGATCCAGCCTGGTTATTTGTGTGTGCACTCATGGGTTAATTGCAAACCTGTTCTGAAAATTTTCAAAGTTCCATAGTAATGAAATGGTTATAAAAATAGGAATGCAATTAGAGTAATGATAAATTGGACAATTTGAATTAGGACAATGTGAGACAATACAAGAAAGAGTTATGGATGTCTGGGTAACGTTTTCAGGCCTGAAAAAGGACACACATTAACAGAGGATTAACCCTTAAAAGCAATAATCTATTGCACATTCACACACCTCATCCATGGTGCATCAATTCCACTCAAACACAGGATTCTGTCTGCTCATCCTCAGCTGCTTCCTCTGAGTCCTGACAGCGCCTTCGAGGTGGGACGAAGTTCATTTCTGCTGATAATGGAGCAAAAACCTTTCTGATAACGGAGCACCCAAATCTTTCTTTTTCTCTGAAGGATTGGGGTGTCCTGGGGCTGCTCTCTCGCTGTGAGCCCTCCACAGCACGGTTTCTATTTGAACATTTTGTTATAACCTAAACCCGTATTTACCCCACTGCTTAGGAGAATGAATCCGGCATTGGCGTCTAACACAACACACGTAATAATAAATTGAATATTTGCCAAAAGCCATGAATGAAACACAGACATTTGTCACAAAAGCAACCCAGCACGGGCCGATGTCACCCAATGCCGGTGACATTGTTCTGGGGAGGGCCCCGAGAGGGGAAAGGGGAAGCGGAGGCGCGGGGGAATCCGGTGAGACCGGTCCGGCCGGGCGGCTGCGACCGCTCCCGGGGCAGGAGCCGCGGGAAGCGCCGAAAGAGACACAACAAATTCATGATCGGGGATGGTTCCAAGGGGCTCACACAGAAATTTATCCGTGCTGGGAAAGAGACAAAAGAAATTCATGATCAGGGATGGTTCCAAGGAGCTGACACAGAGCTGGGAAAGAGACACAACAAATTCATGATCAGGGATGGTTTCAGGGAGCTCACACAGAAATTTCACAGAATCACAGAAGTTCAAGACTGGAAGAGACCCATAAGATCATCAAGTCCAGCCGAAGTTCCAACTGTTCAACGAGATCATGGCAGCAAGTGCCACATCCAGTCTTTGTTTGAATTCTTCAAGGGATGATGACCAGGGATGGTTCCAAGGAGCTCACTCAGGAATTTATCCGTGCTGGGAAAGAGACGAAACAAATTCATGATCGGGGATGGTTTCAGGGAGCTCACACAGAAATTTATCCGTGCTGGAAAAGAGACAAAAGAAATGCATTGTCAGGGATGGTTCTAAGGGGCTCACACAGAAATTTATCCGTGCTGGAAAAGAGACGAAATAAATTCATTATCAGGGATGGTTCCAAGGAGCTCACACAGAAATTTCACAGAATCACAGAATCACAGAAGTTCAAGGCTGGAAGAGACCCATAAGATCATCAAGTCCAGCTGAAGTTCTAACTGTTCAACGAGATCATGGCAGCAAGTGCCACATCCAGTCTTTGTTTGAATTCTTCAAGGGATGATGACCAGGGATGGTTCCAAGGAGCTCACTCAGGAATTCATCCGTGCTGGGAAAGAGACACAACAAATTCATGATCAGGGATGGTTTCAGGGAGCTCACTCAGAAATTTATCCGTGCTGGGAAAGAGACCAAAAAAATTCATGATCGGGGATGGTTCCAAGGAGCTCACACAGAAATTTATCCGTGCTGGAAAAGAGACGAAACAAATTCATGATCAGGGATGGTTCCAAGGAGCTCACACAGAAATTTCACAAAATCACAGAATCACAGAATTTCAAGACTGGAAGAGATCCATAAGATCATCAAGTCCAGCCGAAGTTCTAACTGTTCAACGAGATCATGGCAGCAAGTGCCACATCCAGTCTTTTTGTGAATTCTTCAAGGGATGATGACCAGGGATGGTTCCAGGGAGCTCACACAGAAATTTATCCGTGCTGGGAAAGAGACGAAACAAATTCATTATCAGGGATGGCTCCAAGGAGCTCACACAGAAATTTATCCGTGCTGGGAAAGAGACACAACAAATTCATGATCAGGGATGGTTCTAAGGAGCTCACACAGAAATTTCACAGAATCACAGAAGTTCAAGGCTGGAAGAGACCCATAAGATCATCAAGTCCAGCCGAAGTTCCAACTGTTCAACGAGATCATGGCAGCAAGTGCCACATCCAGTCTTTGTTTGAATTCTTCAAGGGATGATGACCAGGGATGGCTCCAAGGAGCTCACACAGAAATTTATCCGTGCTGGGAAAGAGACACAACAAATTCATGATCAGGGATGGTTTCAGGGAGCTCACACAGAGCTGGGAAAGACACAAAACAAACTCATGATCAGGGATGGTTCCAGGGAGCTCACACAGAAATTTATCCGTGCTGGGAGAGAGACGAAACAAATTCATGATCAGGGATGGTTCTAAGGAGCTCACAGAGAGCTGGGAAAGAGACGAAACAAATTCATGATCAGGGATGGTTCTAAGGAGCTCACACAGAAATTTATCCGTGCTGGGAAAGAGACAAAAGAAATTCATGATCAGGGATGGTTCCAAGGAGCTCACACAGAGCTGGAAAAGAGACACAACAAATTCATGATCAGGGATGGTTCCAACGAGCTCACTCAGAAATTTATCCATGCTGGGAAAGAGACGAAACAAATTCATGATCGGGGATGGTTCTAAGGAGCTGACACAGAGCTGGGAAAGAGATGAAACAAATTCATGATCAGGGATGGTTCCAAGGGTTCCAAGGAGCTCACTCAGAAATTTCACAGAATCACGGAAGTTCAAGACTGGAAGAGACCCATGAGATCATCAAGTCCAGCCGAAGTTCTAACTGTTCAACGAGATCATGGCAGCAAGTGCCACATCCAGTCTTTTTGTGAATTCTTCAAGGGATGATGACCAGGGATGGTTCCAAGGGGCTCACTCAGGAATTCATCCGTGCTGGGAAAGAGACAAAACAAATTCATGATCGGGGATGGTTCCAAGGAGCTCACACAGAAATTTATCCGTGCTGGGAAAGAGACGAAACAAATTCATGATCGGGGATGGTTTCAGGGAGCTCACACAGAAATTTATCCGTGCTGGAAAAGAGACAAAAGAAATTCATTGTCAGGGATGGTTCTAAGGAGCTCACAGAGAGCTGGGAAAGAGACAAAACAAATCCATTATCAGGGATGGTTCCAAGGAGCTCACACAGAAATTTATCCGTGCTGGGAAAGAGACAAAACAAATTCATGATCAGGGATGGTTCCAACGAGCTCACACAGAAATTTCACAGAATCACAGAAGTTCAAGACTGGAAGAGACCCATAAGATCATCAAGTCCAGCCGAAGTTCTAACTGTTCAACGAGATCGTGGCAGCAAGTGCCACATCCAGTCTTTTTGTGAATTCTTCAAGGGATGATGACCAGGGATGGTTCCAAGGAGCTCACACAGAAATTTATCCGTGCTGGGAAAGAGACGAAACAAATTCATGATCGGGGATGGTTTCAGGGAGCTCACACAGAAATTTATCCGTGCTGGAAAAGAGACGAAAAAAATTCATTATCAGGGATGGCTCCAAGGAGCTCACACAGAAATTTATCCGTGCTGGGAAAGAGACGAAACAAATTCATTATCAGGGATGGTTTCAGGGAGCTCACACAGAGCTGAGAAAGAGACACCACAAATTCATGATCAGGGATGGTTTCAGGGAGCTCACACAGAGCTGGGAAAGACACAAAACAAATTCATGATCAGGGATGGTTTCAGGGAGCTCACTCAGAAATTTATCCGTGCTGGGAAAGAGACCAAAAAAATTCATGATCGGGGATGGTTCCAAGGAGCTCACACAGAAATTTATCCGTGCTGGAAAAGAGACACAACAAATTCATGATCGGGGATGGTTCTAAGGAGCTCACATAGAAATTTCACAGAATCACAGAAGTTCAAGGCTGGAAGAGACCCATAAGATCATCAAGTCCAGCCGAAGTTCTAACTGTTCAACGAGATCATGGCAGCAAGTGCCACATCCAGTCTTTTTGTGAATTCTTCAAGGGATGATGACCAGGGATGGCTCCAGGGAGCTCACTCAGAAATTTATCCGTGCTGGGAAAGAGACGAAACAAATTCATGATCGGGGATGGTTCCAGGGAGCTCACACAGAGCTGGGAAAGAGACAAAACAAATTCATTATCGGGGATGGTTCCAAGGAGCTCACACAGAAATTTATCCGTGCTGGGAAAGAGACGGAAAAAATTCATGATCAGGGATGGTTTCAAGGAGCTCACTCAGAAATTTCACAGAATCACAGAAGTTCAAGACTGGAAGAGACCTCTAAGATCATCAAGTCCAGCCGAAGTTCCAACTGTTCAACGAGATCATGGCAGCAAGTGCCACATCCAGTCTTTGTTTGAATTCTTCAAGGGATGATGACCAGGGATGGTTCCAAGGGGCTCACTCAGGAATTTATCCGTGCTGGGAAAGAGACAAAACAAATTCATGATCGGGGATGGTTCCAAGGAGCTCACTCAGGAATTCATCCGTGCTGGGAAAGAGACGAAAAAAACTCATTATCAGGGATGGTTCTAAGGAGCTCACACAGAAATTTATCCATGCTGGGAAAGAGACACAACAAATTCATGATCAAGGATGGTTTCAGGGAGCTCACACAGAAATTTCACAGAATCACAGAAGTTCAAGGCTGGAAGAGACCCATAAGATCATCAAGTCCAGCCGAAGTTCCAACTGTTCAACGAGATCATGGCAGCAAGTGCCACATCCAGTCTTTTTGTGAATTCTTCAAGGGATGATGACCAGGGATGGCTCCAAGGAGCTCACACAGAAATTTATCCGTGCTGGGAAAGAGACGAAACAAATTCATGATCAGGAATGGTTCTAAGGAGCTCACTCAGAAATTTATCCGTGCTGGGAAAGAGACAAAAGAAATGCATTGTCAGGGATGGTTCTAAGGAGCTCACAGAGAGCTGGGAACGAGACAAAACAAATCCATGATCAGGGATGGTTCTAAGGAGCTCACACAGAAATTTATCCGTGCTGGGAAAGAGACACAACAAATTCATGATCAGGGATGGTTCTAAGGAGCTCACACAGAAATTTATCCATGCTGGGAAAGAGACAAATTAATGATCAGGGATGGTTCCAAGGAGCTCACACAGAAATTTATCAGCACAAATTCATTATCAGGGATGGTTCCAAGGAGCTCACACAGAAATTTATCAGTGCAAATTCGTTATCAGAGATGGTTTTATGGAGCTCACACAGAAATTGATCAGTGCAAATTCCTTATCAGGGATGGTTCCAAGGAGCTCACACAGAAATTTATCAGCACAAATTCGTTATCAGGGATGGTTTCAAGGAGCTCACACAGAAATTTATCAGCACAAATTGGTGATCTGGGATGGTTTCAAGGAGCTCACACAGAAATTTATCAGCACAAATTCGTTATCAGGGATGGTTTCAAGGAGCTCACACAGAAATTTATCAGTGCAAATTCGTTATCAGGAATGGTTTCATGGAGCTCACACAGAAATTTATCAGCACAAATTCGTTATCAGGGATGGTTCCAAGGAGCTCACACAGAAATTTATCAGCGCAAATTCCTTATCAGGGATGGTTTTATGGAGCTCACACAGAAATTTATCAGCACAAATTCGTTATCAGGGATGGTTTTAAGGATCAGGAATGGGGTAGGATCAAGGATGGGGAGCAGAATTTTTCCCCCTTGGTGTGGCAGAGAAAATCTTCAATTTCAAGGGGTTTCAAACCTTTGATTTCAGGCCAGGGGTGAGGAGGGGACAGGCAGAACCTCCTCTGGTTCATCTTTGATTTTATTCCCAGGGAACATTTCTCAATCCTAAATCCCCAGGCCCTCCTTCAGTTTTCCCTTAACACCCTGCCAATCATTAGAATTCAAAATTATATTAAAAAAGGATTTTAAAAAAGGGAATATTCCTAAATTCACGGTGTCTGAAAATACAGGGAGCTTTTTTGCTTTTAGTTATGATATTTCTTGAAAAATCTTTTTTTTTTAAGATTTTTTTCCTCTTGAGAAGCTGAGGATCCTCAAGAACAAAATGTAAACAATAATTATTTGTTGCTGTGGGGTGCAGCAGGTGCATGTGTGATTGGGTTTATGTTGTTTTTAATTAATGGCCAATCACAGTCAGCCACAAACGTTTGGGATTTTGATTATTTTTTATTTATTTTTTTTATTTTTAGCTAGCTTGTGATGAAATCTTTTATTCTTTTAGTAGAGTTTTAATATCATATATATTACAAAATAATAAATTAAGCATTCCGAAACACGGAGTCAACATTCTCACCTCTTCCCTCATCCTGGGAGCCCTGAGAACACCGCCACATTTTTTATTTGGGTTTTCATCTCTCCAGAATGTCAGGAATCCAATCCCACACTCTCTTCATCCTGACCTTCCCGAAGGTCTTGCAGAGGAGTTGGCGAGAAGGAGAAGGAGAATTTGCTCCCTGGAGTTTGTTCTCCAGCACTGCAATTTCATCCAAGGGAAAATAAATTAATAAATAAATGAGGAGTTCTTCAAAAATGATCAGGAAGGAAAATGCTTCTCAATTAAATTCATCAGCACAGTGCATTTTAAACTATTATTCTGCCAGTCCTCTATTTGGGCAGAGATTTGGGGTGGGGAGGAAGCAGAGAAAAAAAAAATTTGCATTTCTAATTCTGTTCTTAATTTCATTCTGACGGGGAAAAGAAGGGACACTGGACATTAAACTATTTATTTACCCAGAGTGATTAAAAGAAAACATTGGGAGAGCATTTTTTCCTTATTTTTCAAAATAATAAATTTCTAGTTCTATTTCTAGCTATATCCATATTTATATTTACATTTATATTCATATCCATAGTTATAGTTATAGTTATATGTATAGTTATATTTATATGTATAGTTATATTGACCCTTTTTTATTATGTTAATCCATTTATATTATTATATTATTTATTATTATCAGCTATATTTTATTACATTATAATATATTATTATATAAACTATCATGATATGACATTACATTACATTACATTACATTATATTATATTATATTATATTATATTATATTATATTATATTATATTATATTATATTATATTATATTATATTACATTACATTACATTATATTATATTATATTAATCCAGTTATATTAATCCATTTTTTAATCTTATATTTATTCTCTCTTTGAGTTTAAAACTCTTCAATGTTGGAACTTTGGATATGGAGAATTTTAGATTTTCGCTGCTGACAGGCACTGACCCCCAAAAGAACAACCGTGCATTTGACCTGAGGCCATGGAGAAAAATCCAAAATTAAATTCTAGAAACTGGGTGTGGAGTTTGAATAGAAATGTGTATATCACATGGTGGGAAACTTATAATTTAAAGTTTTAGAATATAGTAATATTTTTAAAGCAAAATAGAGGGTTTAGGGTGGAAACAAATCCTTCTTCATGGGTTTGGGTGGTATTGTGTAATTACAGAAAAAACTGCATTGCAGGCCACAGAAAGTTGACTATTAAGTTAAAAGTAAAAATAATTTAAGCATCATTTCTTAATTAAACAGTTTATCCTTAAAAAGCTTTGTAGAGAGAGATCTACAGCTCCATTTTTAGTTTGTTAAAGCACAGTGCTGTAGAACTCCCAGTTTGTGAGAGTGTAACACAAATAAGAACTAATAAACATCTGAGTCTGAACAGAAAATACCATCTGACACATTTGATACTGACCTTAACAACAACACAAAAAAAAAAAAAAATTAAAAAATAAGGGAAAAAAAAAGAATTTTTTAAAAAAAATTCCACATTTCCCCTCAGGAAAACCCTCTCCAGCCATCCCTCCCTTCCTTCCCACTGGGAATTGCTGCTGCTCCTGCCCGTGGCCACCACCCATCCCAGGGCTGTTCCTCCCCGCTGCCACCGGGGCTGCAGCTTTGGAGCCATTGGAGGCATTTGTGGGGACGATTTGAGTCATTTGTGGGGACAGTTTGGGCAATTTGTGGGGGCTGAGGTTGTCTCCTCCCAGGAGATGGCTGCTGACAGGTCCTTGTGTCACTCCCGCCCTGTTTGTCCAGCTCTGCAAAGCTTCCCTCAATTCCTCCCACACGGATTCTATCCCTGAGGAGTCAATCCTCCTCTTTAGGTACCTGCCATCAGCTGTAGAAAAATCTTGGTGACTCTGCTGCCATTGTGGATTTTTACTCGTTTGGTTTCCCTCTGTGCCGCTCCTCATAGCCCGTGTGGGAGGATTGTGAGGGAAAAATACTTCACAAATTGTGAGGCACTCTGGGATTGCAGCACTGGGGGCTGTGGAAGTGTCAGGGGAGAAGCAATCAGCGATGGATTCATCACTGGGGCCTGTTCAAATGAGTAAAAACTCATCTGAGTCTCCTCTTTTCCATGAGGGAAGCTGGCCCCAGGAGCATGAGTTAGTCCTGGCCTAGGCCGTGCTGGATCCTTTGAGGATTAGAAAGTGTCAGAGAAGGAATCGGCAATGAATTCATCACTGGGGCCTGCTCAGATGGGGGTTTTTACCTCATTTCCATGAGGGAAGTCAGTCCCATGTGTTAGTCCTGGAGCACAGGAGCCTAGGTCATTCTGGATCCTTTGAGGATTAGAAAGTGTCAGAGAAGGAATCATCAATGCATTCATTATTGAGGCCTGCTCCTGTAAAAACCCATCTGAGTCTCTTTCTGTGAGGGAAGCCGGTCCCAGGAGCATGAGTGAGTCCTGGCCAGGCTGTCCTGGATCCTTTGAGGATTAGAAAGTGTCAGAGAAGGAATCGGCAATGAATTCATCATTGGGGCCTGCTCAGATGGGGGTTTTCACCTCATTTCCATGAGGGAAGTCAGTCCCATGTGTTAGTCCTGGAGCACAGGAGCCTAGGTCATTCTGGATCCTTTGAGGATTAGAAAGTGTCAGAGAAGGAATCATCAATGCATTCATTATTGAGGCCTGCTCCTGTAAAAACCCATCTGAGTCTCCCTCTTTCAATGAGGGAAACCAAGGCTCAGAGTGGGTCCCAGGAGAATGTGTTAATCCCGACCTAGGCTGTCCTGGATCTTTTGAGGATTAGGAAGCATCAGGGGAAAAAAATCAGCAATGCATTAATCATTGGTGCCTGCTCATATGAGTAAAAACCCATCTGAGTCTCCTCATTTCTATGAGGGAAGCCAGTCCCAGGAGCGTGAGTGAGTCCTGGCCTAAGCTGTTCTGGATCCCCTCAGGATTAGGAAGTGTCAGGGGAGAAGGAACCAGAGATTAGTTCATTAGTGGGACCTGCTCAAATGAGTAAAAATCCATCTGAGTTTCCTCTTTTCCATGAGGGAAGCCAAGTCTCAGAGCTGGTCCCAGGAGCATGAGTTAATCCTGGCCTAGGCCGTCATGGATCCTTTGAGGATTAGAAAGTATCAGGGGAGAAGGAATCAGCAATGGATTCATTATTGAGGCCTGCTCCTGTAAAAACCCATCTGAGTCTCTTTCTGTGAGGGAAGCCGGTCCCAGGAGCATGAGTGAGTCCTGGCCAGGCTGTCCTGGATCCTTTGAGGATTAGAAAGTGTCAGAGAAGGAATCAGCAATGGGTTCATTATTGAGGCCTGCTCCTGTAAAAACCCATCTGAGTCTCTTTCTGTGAGGGAAGCCAGTCCCAGGAGTGAGTTAATCCTGGCCCAGGCCATCCTGGATCCTTTGAGGATTAGAAATCCTTCTGTGGCTTCAGAGTTTCTTTCATGTAGCCTCTCCATTTGTTCCCGGTGCTCTGTTCCCTCAGAGTGAGTCACCACAAGCTGCTGCTGCTGCTCCTGTGCTTTCCCTCGCCTCATTTTATTTTAAGAAGCTGAATTTCTGGTTTGTCTGCACCTGAAACTCCTCTTCTTATTTTTTTTTCCCTTCAGTTTGACAAGTGGACAGATGGCCAGAGGAGGAGGATCCTGGTGGACCTGCTGGAACGCTGCTCCCTGTCCCAGCAGAAATTCTGTGCCCAGCAGCTCCAGGCCCGAGTGCCCACCGAGGCCGTGGATTTTACCACGAGGCTCCCTCGAGTCCTGTCCCTGTACATCTTCTCCTTCCTGGATCCACGGAGCCTCTGTCGATGTGCACAGGTAGAAAAAGCCAGCACCCGCCTGGGCTTCAAGAAGCCAGGACAAAGCAGTTTAAAAAACAAAAAAATAACCAGGAAAAAACTGATTTTTGGTGAAGGCTTAGATGAATGTTTACTGATGATCGTTCCTCAGATCCTAAATAAAGACAGATTGGCCAAGATTCATGGAATTGATGAGTAATTTCAAATTCTTCTAAAGCATTTTAAATGTGGCATTTTCAAGGCTGATTATTCCCAGAAAGAAAGCCTGGTACTTCCTGAAAATCACATTCCTCTAAAACACCTTGCACTGTGTGCAGAGCCCTTAATGCTTTGAGAGATTTTGGCTTGTGCTTTTGCAAAGAACAACACTTGATCCTGTAAGGAAAACAGATACTTTAAAATGCCTGAAGGTCAAGTGTTGGATGTGGAGAAGCAGAAAATTCCAGATGGGCTTTGGAACAAAATGATTAAGACTCCAAAAATCTGAAAAGCTGTGAGATGCTGCCCAAAGTGGTTTTAAATTAAAAAGTCAGTTTTCAGTGACATTATTACTGTGCTAATGTAATATTCCATTATTTAAGAATATATAATAACCTCAGGATGGCTAAGCCTTGCTTTAGGAACTTCAGCATTTCATGTGGGTACAACTCAAACTCTCCATGACAACAGGTCAGAAAATTCCTTAGAATCACAGAATATCTTGAGTTGGAAGGACTCCACATCATGACGGCCTTGAAAGGTGTAAATGCTTTAATCAAAGGTTTGAATGGAGCATTAGCAGCACAAAATAATTGAATTTATTTAAGATTATGTGGGAATTCTATCCAAAATCCTGGGATGCTTTAAACCCCAAAGTGGCTGGGAATTCCTTCACAGGTGAGCTGGCACTGGAAGTACCTGTCAGAGCTGGACCAGCTGTGGATGCTGAAGTGCCTGCGTTTCGGGTGGCTCCTCAACTTCTGCCCCACGCCCTTCGAGCAGGGGGTGTGGAAAAAACACTACATCCAGATGGTGAGGGAGCTGCGCCTCACCCGGCCCAAGGTACCGCTGCCCTCAGCCCCAGCTCCCAGAATTTCCACTTTCTGAACTGATTTAGTGCCCATTGCTGATTTCTTTCCTCTGCCTCTGTCTTGGGATTGAAGCGCTCCAGATTTTATTTCGTGTTAAGACTCAATTGTTTATTTTTTTATTTTCTGTGTTGCAGCCTCACAAGCAGTGAGTTCTGCAGTGTTTAACAAGCTACAAAATGGCTGACTGTCGTTCTCCACAGTCTTTTGAGGCTAAACTATCCAATTAAGGAATAACATCTAAATTATTTTCACTTTTAAACCCATCATCACTCAAATTCCACAATGTGGACTTTTCTGTCCAACTACAAAATACCACCCAAACCCCTGGAGAAGAAGAAGGTGAAGAAGAGGGATCAGCCACCACCCTAAACCCTCCATCTTGTTCATATATATTATTATATTCTAAAACCCCAAACTCTTGAGTTTTCCACCCTGTGATATTACTGCTCTAGTGTCCTACTGGTGCTTTAGCATCCATTCTCTGACTTCTTTACTCTGCCTCTGTCTTGAGATTGAAGCACTCCAGATTTTATTTCCTGTTCAGACTCAAATGTTTATTTTTTATTATCTGAGTTGCAGCCTCACAAGCAGTGAGCTCTGCAGTGTTTTGCTAACAAGCTACAAAATGGCTGACTGTCTTTCTGTACAAGGTCCTTTGAGGCTAAACTATCAAAATAAGGAGTGACACCTAAATTGTTTGCACTTTTAACCCAATAATCACTCAAATTCCACAATGTGGACTTTGCTGTCCAATTACAAAGAACCACCCAAACCCCTGGAGAAGAAGAAGGACCAGCCACCACCCTAAACCCTCCATCTTGTTCATATATATTATTATATTCTAAAACCCCAAACTCTTGAGTTTTCCACCCTGTGATATTACTGCTCTAGTGTCCTACTGGTGCTTTAGTGCCCATTTTTTGATTTCTTTCCTCTGCCTCTGTCTTGGGATTGAAGCGCTCCAGATTTTATTTCATGTTCAGACTGAAATGTTTATTTTTTATTATCTGAGTTGCAGCCTCACGAGCAGTGAGCTCTGCAGTGTTTTGCTAACAAGGTACAAAATGGCTGACTGTCTTTCTCTACAAGGTCTTTTGAGGCTAAACTATCAAAATAAGGAAGGACACCAAATTATTTTCACTTTTAAACCCATAATCACTCAAATTCCACAATGTGGACTTTTCTGTCCAACTACAAAATACCACCCAAACCCCTGGAGAAGAAGAAGGTGAAGAAGAAGGATCAGCCACCACCCTAAACCCTCCATCTTGTTCATATATATTATTATATTCTAAAACCCCAAACTCTTGAGTTTTCCACCCTGTGATATTACTGCTCTAGTGTCCTACTGGTGCTTTAGCATCCATTCTCTGACTTCTTTACTCTGCCTCTGTCTTGAGATTGAAGCGCTCCAGATTTTATTTCATGTTCAGACTGAAATGTTTATTTTTTATTATCTGAGTTGCAGCCTCACAAGCAGTGAGCTCTGCAGTGTTTTGCTAACAAGCTACAAAATGGCTGACTGTCTTTCTCTACAAGGTCTTTTGAGGCTAAACTATCAAAATAAGGAGTGACACCTAAATTGTTTGCACTTTTAACCCAATAATCACTCAAATTCCACAATGCGGACTTTGCTGTCCAATTACAAAATACCACCCAAACCCCTGGAGAAGAAGGATCAGCCACCACCTTAAAACCTCCATCTTGTTTATATATATATATATATATATATATTTCTATATATATATTTCTATATATATATTTCTATATATATATTTCTATATTTCTATATATATATTTCCATATTTCAATATTTCCATATTTCTATATTTCTATATTTCTATATTTCTATATTTCTATATTTCTATATTTCTATATTTCTATATTTCTATATTTCTATATTTCTATATTTCTATATTTCTATATTTCTATATTTCTATATTTCTATATTCTAAAACCCCAAATTCTTAAGTTTTCCACCATGTGATATTACACACTTCTATTCAAACTCCTCAGCCCATAATCCCTATAATGTTCAATATATATAATTCTATAATTCAATTCAATTTCTATAATTCAATTTTGGAAGCGTTCTCCACAGCCTCAGGTCAAATAAAGTGTTCTCTTGTTGGTGTGTGACTTTCAGCACAGAAAGTTTAAAATTTTCAGCATCCAGGGCTCCACCAGTGTTTAACTCCATACAGAGTGTTAGCAAGTTCTCCTCACAGCTTAATTAGACAAAACAATCCTTTTCCAACACAAGAACCAAAGTCACCGTTGTAGCTTCAGGCCCCAAAAAGTGTAAATTGATGAGAATAAACTGGGAGAATGTGACTTCATTACCTGAAGATGTAATTGAATAATTAACAAGAAGAAGGATCAGCCACCACCCTAAAACCTCCATCTTGGTTACATATATTTCTGTATTCTAAAACCCCAAACTCTACGTTTTCCACCCTGTGATATTACACACTTCTAATCAAACTCCACATCCATTCTGGCCCCAAAAAGTGTAAATTGATAGTAGCAAACTGGGAGGATGTGACTTCATTACATAATTATAATTGAATAATTAACCCCCAATATTCAAATGGCCCAAAACCTAAAAAAGTGTGAAAACCTGTGAGAAATGGATTTGTAGAGAATTCTCCAAGCCTGACAGAAGGCTCCCACATCCGTGTGCAAACTGTGAGATAAGAAATGCTGACTTAGAAATTCCATGGAACAGGACAGACATTGTTGAGAGAGAAATGGAGCTAGAAACCAGTTTCAAAAGATAACATTACAAATAAGACTGGATACTTTAGAGAAATAAAACTATGAAAGATGAATTGTAGTAAGAATCGTGAAGGGTAATTTTAGATTATTGGTTTTGAGGTATTTACAGTATGGTAAATACTGAAAATACCTTAAAGTGCTAATATTGAAATACCTTAAGTGCTAAAAGTTGATAGCTTAAGAAACACTTAAAATGTATTTTAATTAAAAAACAATTGGTTTCTAATTGTGATGGCATGAATTATAACATCTGTATTGTCTCACCCTTCACATGAGAGTAAAAATAGAATAAAAGTTTTTAAAATGCCTCTCAGTTGCCCCATCTCTGGGTCAGAAAAGGGCTTAACCCAACAGTGACCCATCGTCCATCTTGGGTGCAGCCTTGGCCAGGCCCTTGCACTGCCCAAGGTGTAGCCTTGGAAGGCCTTTTTAATAAATATTTGATTTATTTCTCTAACTCCTGATTTATTTCTCTAACTCTCTCTGGTCTCTGTTCTAGGTAGCCTCTCCAGCCATCACAACCCCTCCATGGGTGTTCATCCCAACTGGGAAAATTGGGGGTTCTGGCTCCCAGCTCCTCGGCCTCCTCATCTTTTTGGGGATCTCCTGCCCTGAATTCAAAGCTCAGCCCTTTAATTTAAAGCAAAGCCTGGCTTTAAATCAGGCTCTCTGTAGTTGATAGAGAGAAGCTGATACAGCTCAACAGCAGCTCATCTCATCTCATCTCATCTCATCTCATCTCATCTCATCTCATCTCATCTCATCTCATCTCATCTCATCTCATCTCATCTCATCTCATCCCATCCCATCCCATCCCATCCCATCCCATCTCATCTCATCTCATCTCATCTCAATATGGATTATAGTGTTTGGGTGCCTCTTTCTGTCACTGACCACAATGGAGCCCACAGAGACCAAAATTCTGAGTTAATCCCCAATGATTACAACTCTAAATTTATCCCAATCTGATTTTCATGATAAAACTCATTTTCTTCTTTCCACCTCTCCAATCAGACTCCTTCCAAGGACGAGTTCATCGTTATCGACGTGCAGCCCGTGAAGAGCAACGTGCCAGAGAGGAAACTTTCTGTGAGCAGGGGCAGGAAGGAGCTCCCTCCGTGGCGCTCCTCCGACAGGAACCCCACGGACACCGTCCGCTACAACTACCTGGACAACCAGCACCCCATCGAGCAGGCCAGGCACGCGTAAGAGTTTCACATTTTCCTTTTGCAACAAGATTTTCCATGTCTCTCTGCCTGTTCTGGTTGCAAACCCATTTTCCTGCTTTTTTTGCCTTTTTTTGGATGGGTTTTCATGGGGGCCTGAATATGTGTATATTACTGCGCCTGAGTGGGTCGCAGCTGGTGAGAGATAGACGGTGAATCTTGTTTCTTGAATCAGAAGGCTGATTTATTAAGATATTATATATAATACATTAAGACTATACTAGATAGAATATAGAGAGAGGTTTTGCAGAGCAGCTAGGCTAGCTAGGAATCGATAGAAAAGAATCTAAAACAAAGTTGTGGCCAAGGACTCAGTCCCTAGCTTGTTCCTTGTGATTGGCCCTTAATTATAAACATGGGAACATGAACCAATCACCAATCACCAATCAAAATAGGTGCCCCTGTTGCATTCCCCAGCAGCTGATAATAATTGTTTACCTTGTCTTCTGAGGCCTCTGGCCTCCAGAAGACGCAGAAATCTGAAAGAAAGGATTTCTGTGGAGAAATGTCTGCAACATGTGTATTGTTATAACAACAAGATAACAATAATACAACAACAAGTGGTGACCCCGACGTGATGGAGAACACACAGCCACCAGGAACATCGAGAGAAGGGATGGACTCTTTAAGAATAGAATAACAACAAGATAACAACAATACAACAACAAGTGGTGACCCCAACGTGATGGAGAACGTGCAGCCAACAAGGAACATCGAGAGAAGGGATGGACTCTTTAAGAATATAACAACAACAAGATAACAATACAACAACAAGTGGTGACCCCGACGTGATGGAGAACACACAGCCACCAGGAACATCGAGAGAAGGGATGGACTCTTTAAGAATAGAATAACAACAATACAACAACAAGTGGTGACCCCGACGTGATGGAGAACGTGCAGCCACAAGGAACATCGAGAGAAGGGATGGACTCTTTAAGAATAGAATAACAACAATACAACAACAAGTGGTGACCCCAACGTGATGGAGAACACACAGCCACAAGGAACATCGAGAGAAGGGATGGACTCTTTAAGAATATAATAACAACAAGATAACAATACAACAACAAGTGGTGACCCCGACGTGATGGAGAACGTGCAGCCACCAGGAACATCGAGAGAAGGGATGGACTCTTTAAGAATATAATAACAACAAGATAACAACAATACAACAACCAGTGGTGACCCCGACGTGATGGAGAACACACAGCCAACAAGGAACATCGAGAGAAGGGATGGACTCTTTAAGAATATAACAACAACAAGATAACAGCAATACAACAACAGGTTTTGGGCCAAAGCCACTGTTTTGTGTCCTCTCTGCGCAGCTTTTGGTGTAATTATGTCTCAGTTCAGGGTGGAACTCCTGGGGGATGTTGCAGAGCTGGAATAGGAGGAATCAAGCCAAAGTTTTGTTGGAGAGTTTTTAAAATCGAGCTGCCGGGCGGAGAGGAATGTGTGGGTTTTGCAGGGGCAGAGGAAGAATGAATGAATGAATGGTGATGAAATGTGATTCTATCTCTGGGAGGATCTCCTGCCTGACAGGAGGTTGGGATGATTGAATTGCAGGGCAGGTGTAAGAGGATGTCAGGGCATGGAGGTGATGAATGGTGTTTGTGTCTGCCCTGCCTGGATCCATCACTTCCTGGGCTCCCAGGTTTATCCACATGGAAAAAAAAACATTTAAAAATGTCATTTCCATCCCAAAGCAGAGCTTTGCACTGTTAGAACTGCTCCAGGTTTTCCTTGGTCACTTCTGGCATCAGAGATTTTCCCAATCTTGGCTCCAGGTTCAGTTTTCTGTGCATTAACAGCCCAGGGAGGTTTGGCAGTGACCTTTCCCCAATCTTGGATCCAGGGTCATTTTCTGTGCATTTACAGCCCAGGGAGGTTTGGCAGTGACCTTTTCCCCAATCTTAGATCCAGGGTCAGTTTTCTGTGCATTAACAAACCCTGGGAGGTTTTGGGAGTGACCTTTTCCCCAATCTTGGATCCAGGGTCAGTTTTCTGTGCACTGACAGCCCAGGGAGGTTTGGCAGTGACCTTTTTCTCAAATCTTGGATCCAGGGTCAGTTTTCTGTGCATTAACAGCAGTGACCTTTTCCCAGTTTTGGATCCAGGGTCAGTTTTCTGTGCAACCCCAGGGAGGTTTGGCAGTGACCTTTTTCCAAACCTTGGATCCAGGGTCAGTTTTCTGTGCATTAACAACCCCAGGGAGGGTGTGGCAGTGACCTTTTCCCAATCTTAGATCCAGGGTCAGTTTTTTTCCCAGTCTTGGATCCAGGGTCAGTTTTCTGTGCATTAACAACCCCAGGGAGGTTTGGCAGTGACCTTTTCCCAAACCTTGGATCCAGGGTCAGTTTTCTGTGCATTAACAGCCCAGGGAGGTTTGGGAGTGACCTTTTTTCCCAATCTTGGATCCAGGGCCAGTTTTTTTCCCAATCTTGGATCCAGGGTCAGTTTTTTCCCAATCTTGGATCCAGGGTCAGTATTCTGTGCATTAACAAACCCTGGGAGGTTTTGGAAGTGACCTTTTTCTCAAACCTTGGATCCAGGTTCAGTTTTCTGTGCATTAACAGCCCAGCGAGGGTTTGGGAGTGACCTTTTTTCCAAACCTTGGATCCAGGGTCAGTTTCTGTGCATTTACAGCCCAGGGAGTTTTGGGAGTGACCTTTTTCTCAAACCTTGGATCCAGGGTCAGTTTCTGTGCATTAACAGCCCTGGGAGGTTTTGGGAGTGACCTTTTTTCCAAATTTTGGATCCAGGGTCAGTTTTCTGTGTATTAACAGCCCAGGGAGTTTTGGGAGTGACCTTTTTCTCAAACCTTGGATCCAGGGTCAGTTTTCTCTGCATTGACACACCCTGGGAAGTTCTGACAGTGACCTGTGGGAAGAGCTCACCCTTTCCTTGTGCAAATCCCTGGCAATGCCACCTCTGACACTTCCCAGGGGTGCCCCCAGCCCGGCTGGTGTGACAAGGGCGAGGCTGCCATCAGTCCCAGCCTGGCAGAGAGGCACTGGATCCTCTGGAGCATTCCCTGTTTTCTGTGGGAATCCACAGGCTGAGCAGGACATTCCTCTGGGCTGTGCCAACAAAAACCTTGGGAACCCACACGACAAAAAAACCACCCAGGTTTTGTTTAAATAAATCCCAAACAGAGCCAAGATTATCCCTGCACTCAGGAACAATCAGCTGAGGAATTACCCCAGCCAGGGATTGTTTGGCCAAGCGCTCTGGGAGCTCCTTCCCAGACCCACCGGGAGCTCCCCGAGCAAAAACCTTTTATGAATCACGTTTTAATCCGCGTCCCCTGCTCCTTGCATGCTGCACGACTTCAAAGAGCTTCCCAGCTTCCACCTCACCCTCTTTCTGTGGGATGTTTCCCAACTCCAGCGCCACTTTTTGGGTTGTTTTCTTTGAAGTTTTTCAGTGAATGTTTTCACCCAACGCTTCCTGCTGCAAACAAACCTGGTGTTGTTTTCCAGCTGTGCTCAGTGGTTTTGTGTAGCAGCTCCCAGAGGGTTCTGTGAGGTTTGGGATTCTCTTTGTGCCATTTCTGTGAGGGTCAGGATCATCTTGAGCCATTTCTGTGAGGTTCAGGATCCTCCTGTGCCATTTCTGTGAGGGTCAGGATTCTCTTGAGCCATTTCTGTGAGGTTCAGGATTCTCTTGTACCATTTTTGTGGGGTTCAGGATTCTCCTGTGCCATTTCTGGGAGGGTCAGGATCCTCTTGAGCCATTTCTGTGAGGTTCAGGATTCTCCTGTGCCATTTCTGTGGGGTTCAGGATTTTCCTGTGCCATTTTTGTGGGGTTCAGGATTCTCCTGTGCCATTTCTGTGAGGTTCAGGATTCTCCTGTGCCATTTCTGTGGGGTTCAGGATTCTCCTGTGCCATTTCTGTGGGGATCAGGATCCTCCTGTGCCATTTCTGTGGGGTTCAGGATCCTCTTGAGCCATTTCTGTGACGTTCAGGATCCTCCTGTGCCGTTTCTGTGAGGTTCAGGATCCTCCTGTGCCGTTTCTGTGAGATTTGGGATTTTCCTGTGCCATTTCTGTGGGGTTCAGGATCCTCCTGTGCCATTTCTGTGAGATTTGGGATTTTCCTGTGCCATTTCTGTGGGGTTCAGGATCCTCCTGTGCCGTTTCTGTGGGGTTCAGGATTCTCCTGTGCCGTTTCTGTGAGGTTCAGGATTCTCCTGTGCCATTTCTGTGAGATTTGGAATCCTCCTGTGCCATTTCTGTGATGTTCAGGATCCTCCTGTGCCATTTCTGTGAGATTTTGGATTTTCCTGCGCCATTTCTGTGGGGTTCAGGATTTTCCTGTGCCATTTTTGTGGGGTTCAGGATCCTCTTGAGCCATTTCTGTGACGTTCAGGATCCTCCTGTGCCATTTCTGTGAGGTTTGGGATTCTCTTTGTGCCATTTCTGTGACGTTCAGGATCCTCCTGTGCCGTTTCTGTGACATTCAGGATTTTCCTGTGCCATTTTTGTGGGGTTCAGGATTCTCCTGTGCCGTTTCTGTGAGGTTCAGGATCCTCCTGTGCCATTTCTGTGGGGTTCAGGATCCTCCTGTGCCATTTCTGTGGGGTTCGGGACCCTCCTGTGCCATTTCTGTGGGGTTCAGGATTTTCCTGTGCCATTTCTGTGAGGTTCAGGTTTCTCCTGTGCCATTTGTGTGAGGTTCAGGATCCTCCTGTGCCGTTTCTGTGAGATTTGGGATTCTCCTGTGCCATTTCTGTGACGTTCAGGATTTTCCTGTGCCATTTCTGTGAGGTTTGGGATTTTCCTGTGCCATTTCTGTGAGATTTGGAATCCTCCTGTGCCATTTCTGTGGGGTTCAGGATTCTCCTGTGCCATTTCTGGGAGGTTCAGGATCCTCCTGTGCCATTTCTGTGATGTTCAGGATTCTCCTGTGCCATTTCTGTGGGGTTCAGGATTCTCCTGTGCCATTTCTGTGACGTTCAGGATTCTGCTGTGTCATTTCTGTGAGGTTCAGGATTCTCTTGTACCATTTCTGTGAGATTTGGGATTCTCCTGTGCCATTTCTGTGACGTTCAGGAGTCTCCTGTGCCGTTTCTGTGGGGTTTGGGATTCTCCTGTGCCATTTCTGTGGGGTTCAGGATCCTCCTGTGCCATTTCTGTGGGGTTCATGATCCTCCTGTGCCATTTCTGTGGGGTTCAGGATCCTCTTGAGCCATTTCTGTGAGGTGCAGGATCCTCCTGTGCCATTTCTGTGACGTTCAGGATTCTCCTGTGCCATTTCTGGGAGGTTCAGGATCCTCCTGTGCCATTTCTGTGAGGTTCAGGATCCTCCTGTGCCATTTCTGTGGGGTTCAGGATCCTCCTGTGCCATTTCTGTGAGATTTGGGATTCTCCTGTGCCATTTCTGTGAGGTTCAGGATCCTCCTGTGCCATTTCTGTGAGGTTCAGGATCCTCCTGTGCCATTTCTGTGAGATTTGGAATCCTCCTGTGCCATTTCTGTGGGGTTCAGGATTCTCCTGTGCCGTTTCTGTGAGGTTCGGGATTCTCCTGTGCCATTTCTGTGAGATTTGGAATCCTCCTGTGCCATTTCTGTGACATTCAGGATTCTCCTGTGCCATTTCTGGGAGGTTCAGGATCCTCCTGTGCCATTTCTGTGAGGTTTGGGATTCTCTTTGTGCCATTTTTGTGGGGTTCAGGATCCTCCTGTGCCATTTCTGTGAGGTTCAGGATTCTCCTGTGCCATTTCTGTGGGGTTCAGGATTCTCCTGTGCCATTTCTGTGACGTTCAGGATTCTGCTGTGTCATTTCTGTGAGGTTCAGGATTCTCTTGTACCATTTCTGTGAGATTTGGGATTCTCCTGTGCCATTTCTGTGACGTTCAGGAGTCTCCTGTGCCGTTTCTGTGGGGTTTGGGATTCTCCTGTGCCATTTCTGTGGGGTTCAGGATCCTCCTGTGCCATTTCTGTGGGGTTCATGATCCTCCTGTGCCATTTCTGTGGGGTTCAGGATCCTCTTGAGCCATTTCTGTGAGGTGCAGGATCCTCCTGTGCCATTTCTGTGACGTTCAGGATTCTCCTGTGCCATTTCTGGGAGGTTCAGGATCCTCCTGTGCCATTTCTGTGAGGTTCAGGATCCTCCTGTGCCATTTCTGTGGGGTTCAGGATCCTCCTGTGCCATTTCTGTGAGATTTGGGATTCTCCTGTGCCATTTCTGTGAGGTTCAGGATCCTCCTGTGCCATTTCTGTGAGGTTCAGGATCCTCCTGTGCCATTTCTGTGAGATTTGGAATCCTCCTGTGCCATTTCTGTGGGGTTCAGGATTCTCCTGTGCCGTTTCTGTGAGGTTCGGGATTCTCCTGTGCCATTTCTGTGAGATTTGGAATCCTCCTGTGCCATTTCTGTGACATTCAGGATTCTCCTGTGCCATTTCTGGGAGGTTCAGGATCCTCCTGTGCCATTTCTGTGAGGTTTGGGATTCTCTTTGTGCCATTTTTGTGGGGTTCAGGATCCTCCTGTGCCATTTCTGTGAGGTTCAGAATCCTCCTGTGCCGTTTCTGTGACATTCAGGATTCTCCTGTGCCATTTCTGTGAGGTTCAGGATCCTCCTGTGCCATTTCTGTGAGGTTCAGGATTCTCCTGTGCCATTTCTGTGAGATTTGGAATCCTCCTGTGCCATTTCTGTGATGTTCAGGATCCTCCTGTGCCATTTCTGTGAGATTTTGGATTTTCCTGCGCCATTTCTGTGGGGTTCAGGATTTTCCTGTGCCATTTTTGTGGGGTTCAGGATCCTCTTGAGCCATTTCTGTGACGTTCAGGATCCTCCTGTGCCATTTCTGTGACGTTCAGGAGTCTCCTGTGCCATTTCTGTGGGGTTCAGGATCCTCCTGTGCCATTTCTGTGGGGTTCAGGATCCTCCTGTGCCATTTCTGTGGGGTTCATGATCCTCCTGTGCCATTTCTGTGGGGTTCAGGATCCTCTTGAGCCATTTCTGTGACGTTCAGGATTCTCCTGTGCCATTTCTGGGAGGTTCAGGATCCTCCTGTGCCATTTCTGTGGGGTTCAGGATCCTCCTGTGCCATTTCTGTGGGGTTCAGGATTCTCCTGTGCCGTTTCTGTGGGGTTCAGGATCCTCCTGTGCCATTTCTGTGGGGTTCAGGATCCTCCTGTGCCATTTGTGTGAGGTTCAGGATCCTCCTGTGCCATTTCTGTGAGATTTGGAATCCTCCTGTGCCATTTCTGTGGGGTTCAGGATTCTCCTGTGCCATTTCTGTGAGGTTCAGGATCCTCCTGTGCCATTTCTGTGAGGTTTGGGATTCTCTTTGTGCCATTTCTGTGGGGTTCAGGATCCTCCTGTGCCATTTCTGTGAGGTTCAGGATCCTCCTGTGCCATTTCTGTGAGATTTGGAATCCTCCTGTGCCATTTCTGTGGGGTTCAGGATTCTCCTGTGCCGTTTCTGTGAGGTTCGGGATTCTCCTGTGCCATTTCTGTGAGATTTGTAATCCTCCTGTGCCATTTCTGTGACATTCAGGATTCTCCTGTGCCATTTCTGGGAGGTTCAGGATCCTCCTGTGCCATTTGTGTGAGGTTCAGGATCCTCCTGTGCCGTTTCTGTGAGATTTGGGATTTTCCTGTGCCATTTCTGTGGGATTCAGGATTTTCCTATGCCATTTCTGTGGGGTTCAGGATTTTCCTGTGCCATTTCTGTGAGGTTTGGGATTTTCCTGTGCCATTAAATAGTGGGACAAGCCTTGTTTGAAGAGTTTAGAAGTTGCTTGTCCCAGCACTGAGCAGGTGAGAACAATTCACCTGAAATAATGAAACAATAAATAATAACCACAATTCACCTGAAATAATGAAACAATAAATAATAACCACAATTCACCTGAAATAATGAAACAATAAATAATAACTACAATCCACCTGAAATAATGAAACAATAAATAATAACTACAATCCACCTGAAATAATGAAACAATAAATAATAAGTCCACTCCCTGTTTGCCTCTCCCCAGTGAGATCCCAGCCCCGTCTCCATTTGTGGGGAACATTTTAATGCCAAGTGTTCCTGCAAATCTGCCATTTACCCTCAATTACAGAGGATTATTTCGAGGAGAGGGAGGAATTCCGTGAGATTTGCCTGTTTATTGAGGATCTGCCTTTAATATCCCTTAAGCTGCAGGTAATTGCTGCAGCTCAGGCTCCTCCGTGCTGATTATTAATTTCAGCTGCTGGCCCAGCCTCCCACTCCCACGGCCACGATCTGCTGCTTCTTTCCCAGGGACACTTTGCTGTGCCATCCCAAAAATCCTCCCACACAGGCTCTGTGGGAGGACTTCGCCAATTTTGGGAACTGGGAATCAAGGAAATTGATTCTGGGGCTGTTGGAGCATGGAAAATATCATTATTGGGTTTTCCAGCTTTTCAGCTGGATCCCTGAGCGCCACACCTTGAGTGTCCCCCAGGTTTTGGTGGGGATGGCAGGAAAATGTCACCATGGTCCCGATGTCCTTTTGGGGTTTCCAAATCCTGATTTGGAACCTCCCAGGAATCCACCTCAGACCCTGCCTGGCTTGGAAGGCAGAACGGGATCCCGAGATAAAAATCTCCCCCCCCCGCCGGCGATTCTCCTTTTTCAGACGAGCCGGATTCCAGGAGCTCAGGGGCAAAACAACCTCAGCTCATGTAAAATGGATGTTGAGGAGGAAGGAGAGCGCTGTAAAACGAGACCCTGCGACAACAGAAGCGATTTCCAGGCCTTTGCCAAAGGGAATTGCTGCGGTCTGGAAAGGAACGGGGGTGTGGGGTTTCCTTCAGGACGTGGCAGAACTCACAAAAACCCAAAGTGATGGTGGGGAGAAAAGGACTGCAGGGAGCTCTTCTTGCCCTGGGATCCCTGAGCCAACAAAACCTTTTTTTTTTTTTTTTTTTTTTTTCCCGTTTGAGTGCTGAGGAAGCTGTGGAGGATTCCTCGCGAATAAACAGGATCACATCAAAGGAATTCCTGACGCCACCATCAAAGCAAGGTGTGAGAGGAGTCACTGGCTGCTGCCTCGACTCCAAGTTAATCTCCCTAATTCCACGCTGCATTTTGCAGAATTTAAGAGGTAATCCACCAAAAAGAAGTTTTTCCTGACTCTTGGGCCTGGTTAAAATCTCCTCGGAGCCCCACCTTGCTCTGCTGTTGTTTTCGGGTGCGAAGGGAGAGGAGGACTCTGCTGCTCATCACATCGAGGTGGAATGTTGACATTTAAATGGCAGAATTCATGGAATTCCAGAATGGAAAGAGACATTAAAATTCATGCAGTTCCAACCCTGACACCTCCCACTATCCCAGGCTGCTCCAAGCCCCAATGTCCAACCTGGCCTTGGACCCTTCCAGAGATCCAGGAGCAGCCACAGCTTCTCTGGGAATTCCAGCTCAGCCCCTCCCCACCCTCTCATCGAGGGATTTTTTTTCCCCCTAATATTTAATCTAAATCTCTTTAAGTTTAAAACTGCTCATGGAAAAAGTCACTTCTTGTCATCTGTGATGACAAAAGAGTTTTCCTCTGTTTCTTGGCTGCCCTTTTTGAGTCATCAGCTGCCTTCTCCCTCCCACAGCAGCACCGAAACAACACTGCTGAGAATTCCTAGCAGGGAACTCATCCCTGTTTAGCCAAAAAAAAAAAAAAGGGAAATACAGGAAGCAGAAGGAGCTGCAGTCAATTCTCAATTAGGAGCCCTCTAAGTGGGAACACAAACCACATTCTGCAGGCTGTGAGACCATAATTGGCTCTTTAGCTTCGAAAAACAGATCAATGCATTTCCAGCCAGCAGCTGGGCAGCGCTCACTGGGGAGAGCAACAACACTGCCCAAAAAACGGGCTTCATTTGCAATCTGCATCATCACTGAAATCTCAGTTTTGTTTCTGCTGGATTTCTTTGCTGGTTGCTCAGAAAGGCAGGAGTTTATACCCTAAAAACTGCGCCCAGGATCTCAGAAAAACCCCCTGAGGGAGTGAAGGAGATGAGACAGAGATCCCAAATAATTTCCCTGGGACGAGACAGAGATCCCAAATAATTTTCCCCTTGGATCTAGCTGGGACAGTGTGGGAAAAGCTTCCAAGTCACTGAGCAGGGAAATTAAGAACAGCAAGGAGCAGACGTGCTGCCCAGGGAGTGGTGAGGTGACAGAGAGGAGACACAGACATTTAGTGCCCGTTCTGTGACTGCTGGATTTCTGCTGGATTTCTTTGCTGGTTGCTCAGAAAGGCAGGAGTTTATACCCCAAAACTGAGCTCAGAAAACCCTCCTGAGGGAGCAAAGGAGATGGGAGAGAGATCCCAAATAATTTCCCTGGGGTGTTTTGGATTTAGCTGGGACAGTGTGGGAAAAGCTTCCCAGCCACAGAGCAGGGAAATTAAGAACAGCAAGGAGCAGACGTGCAGCCCAGGGAGTGGTGAGGTGACAGAGAGGAGATCCAGACAGGCTTGCATTACAAATTGCCTGCAAGGGGTTATCAAAACCCCTTCATAGAATTATAGCTGTGACTATTGGTGTTGTCATTTATCACAGCCACCATTTCTGGTAGGTCTGGTTTGTTTTCTGCCTGAATTGTTCAAGCAGACAAAAAAAAAAAACTACCAAAAAACCCCCTCCAGAGATCAGCAAGGAAGGATTTGCCTCTCTGGGCACAAAGAAATATTGCACAGGGGGAAGTGAAAGATTTTTATCTGCAGCCAGTTAGGAAATTTTTCTCTGTGGGGCTCTGATCTGCCTCCAGAGGCCCAGGAGGGCGTTTCTGCCGCGCACAGTTCTGCTGGAAGGCATCTGCTGTTTGTGCTGCTGCTTGCCAATAAATCAAAAGATTTGCCTCCCACTTGATGATGCATAATGAATAATGAATTCCAACTGCAGCGAGCGAGCGCTGGAGCGGCGCCAAGGCCGCGGCCTCGGGCCTCAAGACAGGGCCCTGCTCCTTCTCACGGCCACAGCGCCTCGTCCTTCCCCCCTCCCCTGCCCCGGGGCATTGATGGCCACGGGCTGCCTCTAAAAAACAGTTGCATATTGTCCTGGAGTGTTTGCCCGACGAGGAAATAATTATTCTGGTTAATTGTTCAGCCGGGAGCAGGCCCCGCTCCTGACAAAGGGGGAATCGCTCGCGTGAGAAGGACTCGGAGCGGCCCCGTCCTCCCTCAGCCCCTCTTCGTGCCAGCCCAGCTCGCTGAGGGCGTGTGGGAATCAAAAATATTCCTGAAGGGAGGAAAATGGGGTGAGAAACAGCAATTCAGCACCGGGAGTGAGACCTGCTGTCCTTTCTCCTCACCCTCACTTCCTCCATTTTCCTGACCTGGAGCTGAGGTTGTAGGGGTGACCTGACACCACGATTTGGACACCAGAACGCAGCAGAACATACCTAAATTTACATAATTTACACTAATAATTTAGACTAATAATTTACAATTATATTTGACAGTAATATTTTACAATGATATTTTGCAATAATATTTGCAGTCACAAGGCCAGGGCTGCCTTCTACCCAAAGTTCGCAGCATTATTTAGGATGAAAAACACCTTTAAGAAGAAAATGGGGTGAGAAACAGCAATTCAGCGCTGGGAGTGAGACCTGCTGTCCTTTTCCCTCTTCCTCACTTCCTCCATTTTCCTGACCTGGAGCTGAGGTTGTAAGGGTGATCTGACACCACGATTTGGACACCAGAACGCAGCAGAACATACCTAAATTTACATAATTTACACTAATTTACACTAATAATTTAGACTAATCATTTACACTAATCATTTACAATTGTATTTGTCAGTAATATTTTACAATGATATTTTGCAATAATATTTGCAGTCACAAGGCCAGGGCTGCCTTCTACCCAAAGTTCGCAGCATTATTTGGGATGGAAAACACCTTTAAGAGGAAAAAGGGGTGAGAAACAGCAATTCAGCGCCGGGAGTGAGACCTGCTGTCCTTTTTCCTCTTCCTCACTTCCTCCATTTTCCTGACCTGGAGCTGAGGTTGTAGGGGTGACCTGACACCACGATTTGGACACCAGAACACAGCAGAACATACCTAAATTTACATAATTTACACTAATTTACACTAATAATTTAGACTAAAAATTTACAATTATATTTGACAGTAATATTTTACAATGATATTTTGCAATAGTATTTGCAGTCACAAGGCCAGGGCTGCCTTCTACCCAAAGTTCACAGCATTATTTAGGATGGAAAACACCTTTAAGAGGAAAATGGGGTGAGAAACAGCAATTCAGCACCGGGAGTGAGACCTGCTGTCCTTTTCCCTCTTCCTCACTTCCTCCATTTTCCTGACCTGGAGCTGAGGTTGTAGGGGTGACCTGACACCACGATTTAGACACCAGAACGCAGCAGAACATACCTAAATTTACATAATTTACACTAATAATTTACACTAATAATTTACACTAATAATTTAGACTAATAATTTACATTTACACTAATAATTTAGACTAATCATTTACAATTATATTTGTCAGTAATATTTTACAATGATATTTTACAATAATATTTGCAGTCACAAGGCCAGGGCTGCCTTCTACCCAAAGTTCGCAGCATTATTTGGGATGGAAAACACCTTTAAGAGGAAAATGGGGTGAGAAACAGCAATTCAGCACCGGGAGTGAGACCTGCTGTCCTTTTTCCTCTTCCTCACTTCCTCCATTTTCCTGACCTGGAGCTGAGGTTGTAAGGGTGATCTGACACCACGATTTGGACACCAGAACGCAGCAGAACATACCTAAATTTACATAATTTACACTAATTTACGCTAATAATTTAGACTAATAATTTACAATTATATTTGACAGTAATATTTTACAATGATATTTTGCAATAATATTTGCAGTCACAAGGCCAGGGCTGCCTTCTACCCAAAGTTCGCAGCATTATTTAGGATGGAAAACACCTTTAAGAGGAAAATGGGGTGAGAAACAGCAATTCAGCGCTGGGAGTGAGACCTGCTGTCCTTTTTCCTCACCCTCACTTCCTCCATTTTCCTGACCTGGAGCTGAGGTTGTAGGGGTGACCTGACACCACGATTTGGACACCAGAACGCAGCAGAACATACCTAAATTTACATAATTTACACTAATAATTTAGACTAATAATTTACAATTATATTTGACAGTAATATTTTACAATGATATTTTGCAATAATATTTGCAGTCACAAGGCCAGGGCTGCCTTCTACCCAAAGTTCGCAGCATTATTTGGGATGGAAAACACCTTTAAGAAGAAAATGGGGTGAGAAACAGCAATTCAGCACCGGGAGTGAGACCTGCTGTCCTTTTCCCTCTTCCTCACTTCCTCCATTTTCCTGACCTGGAGCTGAGGTTGTAGGGGTGACCTGACACCACGATTTGGACACCAGAACGTAGCAGAACATACCTAAATTTACATAATTTACACTAATTTACGCTAATAATTTAGACTAATAATTTACAATTATATTTGACAGTAATATTTTACAATGATATTTTGCAATAGTATTTGCAGTCACAAGGCCAGGGCTGCCTTCTACCCAAAGGTCACATCATCATTTAGGATGGAAAACACCTTTAAGATCCCCAAGTCCAACTATAACCAGGTCCTCCAAAATGACCAATTGATTCCCAGCTGGAATATTTTGGATGGAATTTTCTCCCTTAGTTTTTTTTTTCTTTGTGTTTAAACACAGGAGACTGCCAGGTCCACCAAAATGACCAGTTCATTCCCAGCTGGAATATTTTGGATGGAATTTTCTCCCTTTGTTTTTTGTTTGGTTTGGTTCTTTTGGTTGGTTGTTTTTTGGTTTTTTTTTTTGTTTTTTTTTGGTGTGTGTTTATAAACAGGTTGTGGTTTTCCTCAGTTTCCCATTTGAAATAATGCTGGATTTAACTTTATGCTCCTGGACTGGGATGAGGGAATGCTGGACACGTGCAGGTGGTGGGATCCTGTTTTTTACAGGCTAAAAGCTGTTTTAGAGTCCATTTCCACCATTTATATCCATGGTTTTGTGTTCCTGCTGTGCTTTTTCACTGGAAGAACCCCTCAGAGCTTCTGCTTTAAATTCCCAGATTCCATTTCATGGAATTTGAATGTGGAATGAGCACCTTTGGGTAATGAACCTGCCTGAGTGCTATGAAATAATAATAATGCCTCAGAGTCTGGATTTTACTCCTGATATTGGGAAAAAAATGTTGCCACTGGGGCCATATTCCAGTGCAATTCATTTAATTTTCATTTAATTTTCATTTAATTTGGAATATTCCTGTTCTGCCAGTTAATTGTGTTGAATTTCATAGCAGCTGCATATAATACCAAAAATATGCAAATACATGTGCAGAATTATTTGGTTACAAAAAACACTGAATAAACCTTGGTGGAGGGGCAGCCCCAGCCTTTTTTACACTTCAGGTCACACAGACTTCACTGAAAACTCCCAAATTGATTCAGCTCAACCTTATTTTCTGTGGATTTCCCCAAGGAGCTGTAACAATCTCAGGCAGGCTTAGCTTAAATCACTGAGTCCTGAGCTTGTCTTTGAGTGCCAGAATTTATCACAACTTTAAAAAAAAATTTAAAAAGTCAAGTTCCCACCTTCCCCTGAGCCCTGATTGTGCTCTTCGGGGCAAGATAACAAACGTGTTATCTTTTCAGGTGGCAACACCTCAAAGGATTTGACTTTTATCACCCTCAGGGCACCAAGTGCAGAGCATTTATTGGAATTTATAGTACTTGAATATCTGTATATCGGCCTTGCCCCGGTAGGTCCCAGTTGCTCTTGATGGGCTGCAGCTGTGATGTCCTTAATTGGGCGGCAGCTGTGGCTAATGAAGATAACTGGGATAAAAGGGGGTGGGTTGGCTGGGCAGGGAGAGCCTTGGAGGAGCAGCACTGCTGTGAAGAGATGCTTGTGAGAAAACCACCCAGAAGGTGTGGGACTCTAGAAATAGGATAACAGAAATATGAATACCAACAAGTGGTGACCCTGACGTGATAGTTGGCAGAGATAAGGCAGCCAAGAGCTGTGGATGGCCCTTGAGCCAGGAACCGTGGATAAGGCAGCCAAGAGCTGTGGATGGCCCTTGAGCCAGGAACCGTGGATAAGACAGCCAAGAGCTGTAGAAAAAATGTGGCCTTTGAGCCAAGGAGCTGTGACAGCCAAGAGCTGTGAAGAATATGGCCTTTGAGCAAGGAGCTGTGTGTGTTGTATGTGGCCTTTGAGTCACGGGAAAATGTGGCCTTTGAGTCACAGTAAGAGATATGTATTGTAGAATATGTAAATATGTCCATGTGAAATCTGTTCCTGGAAGTTAAAGAAAAGGGGGATATATAATAGAGGTGGCCTTTGAGTCCTAGTAAAATATCTGTATTGTACTTGGATATCTGTAAGTAAAAGAAAAGGGGGAAATATCTGAACATAGGCCTTGTCCCGGTAGGTCCCAGTTGCTCTTGATGGGCTGCAGCTGTGATGTCTTTAATTGGGCGGCAGCTGTGGCTAATGAAGATAACTGGGATAAAAGGGGGTGGGTTGGCTGGGCAGGGAGAGCCTTGGAGGAGCAGCACTGCTGTGAAGAGCTGCTTGTGAGAAAACCCCCCAGAAGGTGTGGGACTCTAGAAATAGGATAACAGAAATATGAATAACAACAGGAATTCTCGTGTTCTGCTCTGCAGGAGGAGGAAGGGAGGAGGGAACACCCCGGACCTGAGCAGGGAGGCGGCCGAGAGGAAGAAGAGAGGAGGAGGAGGAGGAGGATCAGCTCAGCTCCGGAAGGTGAAATCCCTGGCAAGTGTCACAGGGGGGATCCCAGCATTGTCAGCGCCCCCAGGGATGGTGCAGCTCGGAGATTTTCCCTCAGGGAAAAATCTGGGAATGAGGAGGAGATAAAAAATCTGGGAATGAGGAGGAGACCAAAAATCTGGGAATGAGGAGGACACCAAACCCACCTGGGCTGGTTCCTCCGTAAAAATGATTTACGCCTAAATTATTTTCACTCTGAGGGAATCATCCCAGACGTTACTGTGGGTGGGAACTCTCAGTGCAGAAAGTGACCCTGTTATTTATTTATAGTGACCCTGTAAATTTATTAATTTATTTACAGTGACCCTGTAAATTTATTCGTTTATTTACAATGACCCTGTGAATTTATTAATTTATTTACAGTGACCCTGTACATTTATTTACAGTGACCCTGTAAATTTATTAATTTATTTACAATGACCCTGTAAATTTATTTACAGTACACCTGTAAATTTATTAATTTATTTATAGCAACCCTATTAATTTACTGTGGGGTGCGGAGGTTTAGGGACATCACACCATAACCAATATGATCCAGTGAAGCCAAATTTATTATCTCTAAAAACATTATTATTATTATTATTATTATTATTATTATCATCATCATCATCATCTTTATTATCATTATTATCATTATCATATTTATTATAGTTACAGTTGTAGCTATAATAAATCCCTACTGTCAATACATGATTTTGTTAATCCACATTAAATTAGAATGCTGATTGGATCATCTCATTTTTCTTGCTGTGCTTGTCTGGCCCACCAATGGCTCACGTTTTTCTCATTTTCCCAAGCTTGCTGACAAACTCGCTGAGTTTTAAATTTATTAATTTATTTACTGCGGGGTGTGGAGGTTCAGGGACACCGCACCATAACCAATATGTGAAGCTAAATTTCTTATCCCTAAAAAGACAATTATTATTATTATTATTATTATTATTATTATTATTATTATTATTAATAATAATAATAATAATAATAATAATAATAATAATAATAATAATAATAATAATAATAATAATAATAATAATATCTCTACTGTCAATAGATGATTGGTTAATCCTGGCTGCTCACACCTCTACATTAGAATGCTGATTGGATCATCTCATTTTTCTTGCTGTGCTCGTCTGGCCCACCCATGATTCCCTTTTTTCTCACTTTCCCAAGCCTGCTGACAAACTCGCTGAGTCCTGCTGACTCTTCTTCTTCTTGCATCTTTTTCAAGGATACACCAACCCCATTTCTGAATATTTCCATTATTCATCCTTTGTGTCCATTGTCCAGGCTGAATATGGCCGTTGTCTTGTAAGAACTCCTCAACCTGCAAAAAACTCTTAACAATTTACCTCTCCTTTAGCCCCCAAAATCCCTTTCCATGCTTTTACAAAGTGCTGCCACAGCTCTTTCATGAATTTTGCATCTCTTCCCAAAATTTCATTACTTTGGATCGCCGCGGCTCGAATAAATAACAACCAGTGGTGACCCCGACGTGACGGTTGGCAGAGATAAGGCAGCCAAGAGCTGTGGATAATTCCTTCGTTCGTTCGTTTGTTCCGCGCGCCCCCAGCCCGAGCAGAGCAGCCCCAGACCTCAACACTGAGAGCTCATTGTGCTAAAATGGGACACCCTGCCACGAAAGGAGCCCGGGGAAGCCATTCCAGAAAGTTCCACGGGACTTTTTGTGGCTCTGGAAACAAAGCCTTGCCCGGAGCGGGCCGGCGGCAGCCTCTGCAGGAATGCGGGCGCTGCATCGCTGCGCGGCGACGTGAAACGGCTCGGAGCTCACACTCTGCCATCTTGGCCTTGATGAAAAGGACAAGAAAATATTATATGATGATAAAAAGGGGAAAATATTATATGATAAAAAAAAAAAAAAAAAAAGTCCTTGGTACACCTCCTTACACACCCTTTTTCCAGTACAGTTTAGGTAAGAAAAAATGCTCGATGCTCATTAAAACCTGGTAATTAAATCCAGGTGATTTACACATTCATCTAGGCAGCAAATGTTCTTGTGCTCTAAACTGAGATTCCCAACAGCAGAATTTAGCATTTCCATCCATGTTTGTCTTCCCCAGACTCTGGACAATTTTAGAAATTATGCCCACCCAATTTAAATGGAACTGACAAAAATGTTGCCTCTTTCAGAAGTCCGACCTCATTTATATTAATAATATTTATTTTCAAAATATTCGTACTGGAGCTGGATTTTTGGCACCTGTACTTGAAAACCGTGATCCATGTTTTGTGAAATGTCCTTTAGATGACAGCTTCAGCATTTAATTATACCTCATGGTCATCTATAATTACACCTAAATTATTTTCACTTTTAACCCAATAGGAATTACACCTAAATTATTTTCACTTTTAACCCAATAGGAATTACATCTGAATTATTTTCATTTTTAACCCAACAAGAATTACACCTAAATTATTTTCACTTTTAACCCAATAGGAATTACATCTGAATTATTTTCATTTTTAACCCAACAGGAATTACACCTAAATTATTTTCAGTTTTAACCCAATGGGAATTACACCTAAATTATTTTCACTTTTAACCCAATAGGAATTACACCTAAATTATTTTCAGTTTTAACCCAACAGGAATTACACCTAAATTATTTTCATTTTTAACCCAATGGGAATTCCACCTAAATTATTTTCAGTTTTAACCCAATGGGAATTACACCTAAATTATTTTCACTTTTAACCCAATAGGAATTACCTCTGAATTATTTTCATTTTTAATCCAACAAGAATTACACCTAAATTATTTTCACTTTTAACCCAATAGGAATTACACCTAAATTATTTTCATTTTTAACCCAATGGGAATTACACCTAAATTATTTTCATTTTTAACCCAATGGGAATTCCATCTGAATTATTTTCACTCTTAACCCAATAGGAATGACATCTGAATTATTTTCACTCTTAACCCAATAGGAATTACACCTAAATTATTTTCACTTTTAACCAAATAGGAATTACATCTGAATTATTTTCATTTTTAACCCAACAAGAATTACACCTAAATTATTTTCACTTTTAACCCAACAGGAATTCCACTTATATTATTTTCACTTTTAACCCAATAGGAATTACACCTAAATTATTTTCACTTTTAACCAAATAGGAATTCCATCTGAATTATTTTCACTTTTAACCCAATAGGAATTCCACTTAAATTATTTTCACTTTTAACCCAATGGGAATTCCACCTAAATCATTTTCACTTTTAACCCAATAGGAATTACAATTAAATTATTTTCACTTTTAACCCAATAGGTATTCCACTTAAATTATTTTCACTTTTAACTCAACAGGAATTACACCTAAATTATTTTCAGTTTTAACCCAACAGGAATTCCACCTAAATTATTTTCACTTTTAACCCAATGGGAATTCCACTTAAATTATTTTCAGTTTCAACCCAATAGGAATTACACTAAAATTATTTTCACTTTTAACCCAATAGGAATTACAATTAAATTATTTTCACTTTTAACCCAACAGGAATTACACCTAAATTATTTTCATTTTTAACCAAATAGGAATTACATCTGAATTATTTTCACTTTTAACCCAATAGGAATTCCACCTAAATTATTTTCAGTTTTAACCCAATGGGAATTACACCTAAATTATTTTCATTTTTAACCCAACAAGAATTACACCTAAATTATTTTCACTTTTAAGCCAATAGGAATTACACCTAAATTATTTTCACTTTTAACCCAATGGGAATTACACCTAAATTATTTTCATTTTTAACCAAATAGGAATTACATCTGAATTATTTTCACTTTTAACCCAACAGGAATTCCACCTAAATTATTTTCAGTTTTAACCCAACGGGAATTACACCTAAATTATTTTTACTTTTAACCCAATGGGAATTACACCTAAATTATTTTCATTTTTAACCAAATAGGAATTACATCTGAATTATTTTCACTTTTAACCAAATAGGAATTACACCTAAATTATTTTCACTTTTAACCCAATGGGAATTCCACTTAAATTATTTTCAGTTTTAACCCAATAGGAATTACACCTAAATTATTTTCACTTTTAACCAAATAGGAATTACACCTAAATTATTTTCAGTTTTAACCCAATGGGAATTACACCTAAATTATTTTCACTTTTAACCCAACAAGAATTACACCTAAATTATTTTCACTTTTAACCCAACAGGAATTCCACCTAAATTATTTTCAGTTTTAACCCAATAGGAATTACACCTAAATTATTTTCAGTTTTAACCCAACGGGAATTACACCTAAATTATTTTTACTTTTAACCCAATAGGAATTACACCTAAATTATTTTTACTTTTAACCCAATAGGAATTACACCTAAATTATTTTCACTTTTAACCCAATAACCAGCCACCCATGGCCTACAATGCAGACTTTTTATCCAATTGCACAAAACCACCCAAACCCATGAGGAATGAGGTGAAGAAGCACCAAGCTCTGCCCTAAACCCTCCGTCTTGTTTATGTACATTATTATATCCTAAAACCCCAAACTCCACATTTTCTAGAGTGTTCTAGAACCTCAAAAATTGACATTTTCTAGAGTGTTCTAGAACCTCCAAAATTGAAATTTTCTAGGGTGTTCTAGAACCTCAAACTCAAAAATATAAAACCCCAAACTCTAAATTTTCTAGAGTGCTCTAGAACCTGAAACTCAAAATTTCAAAACCCCAAACTCTAAATTTTCTAGAGTGCTCTAGAACCTCAAACTCGAAATTTTAAAACCCCAAACTCTAAATTTTCTAGAGCGTTCTACAACCTCAAACTCAAAAATTTAAAACCCCAAACTCCAAATTTTCTAGAGTGTTCTACAACCTCAAACTCAAAAATTTAAAACCCCAAACTCCAAATTTTCTAGAGTGTTCTAGAACATCAAGAATTTGAAATTTTCTAGAGTGCTCTAGAACCTCGAACTCGAAATTTTAAGGCCTCAAACTCGAAGTTTTCTAGAGTGTTCTAGAACCTCAAAAATTGAAATTTTCTAGGGTGTTCTACAACCTCGAACTCGAAATTTTAAGGCCTCAAACTCTAAATTTTCTAGAGTGTTCTACAACCTCAAACTCGAAATTTTAAAACCCCAAACTCTAATTTTTCTAGAGTGTTCTACAACCTCAAACTCAAAATTTTAAAACCCCAAACTCTAAATTTTCTAGAGTGTTCTAGAACCTCAAAAATTGAAATTTTCTAGGGTGTTCTACAACCTCGAACTCGAAATTTTAAGGCCTCAAACTCTAAATTTTCTAGAGTGTTCTACAACCTCGAACTCGAAATTTTAAAACCCCAAACTCTAAATTTTCTAGAGTGTTCTAGAACCTCAACCTCAAAATTTTAAGACCCCAAACTCTAAATTTTCTGGAGTGTTCTAGAACCTCAAAAAAATTGAAATTTTCTAGAGTGCTCTAGAACCTCGAACTTGAAATTTTAAAACCCCAAACTCTAAATTTTCTGGAATGTTCTACAACCTCAAACTCAAAAATTTAAAACCCCAAACTCCAAATTTTCTAGAGTGTTCTAGAACCTCAAAAATCTGAAATTTTCTAGAGTGCTCTAGAACCTCAAACTCGAAATTTTAAGGCCTCGAACTCGAAATTTTCTAGAGTGTTCTAGAACCTCAAAAATTGAAATTTTCTAGGGTGTTCTACAACCTCGAACTCAAAATTTTAAGGCCTCAAACTCTAAATTTTCTAGAGCGTTCTAGAATCTCGAAGTCGGACTTTTAAACCCCCAAACTCTAAATTTTCTAGAGTGCTCTAGAACCTCAAACTCGAAATTTTAAGGCCTCAAACTCTAAATTTTCTAGAGTGTTCTAGAACCTCAAAAAGTTGAAATTTTCTAGAGTGTTCTACAACCTCAAACTCAAAATTTTAAAACCCCAAACTCTAAATTTTCTAGAGTGTTCTAGAACCTCAAAATTTTGAAAATTTCCAGAGTGCTCTAGAACCTCAAACTCGAAATTTTAAGGCCTCAAACTCTAAATTTTCTAGAGTGTTCTAGAACCTCGAACTTGAAATTTTAAAACCCCAAACTCGAAATTTTCCACCTTGTGATTTTACACACTTCCATTCAAACTCCTCAGCCACGATCCCGGTGCAATAATTCAGTTTTGGAAGCTTTCTCCACGGCTTCAGGTCAGTGCCGTGTTCTCCTGCCAAAAAAATCACAAAAAATCTGAAATTCTCAGCATCAGCCCACCAGAATTTCCCGATTTTGAGTTGTTTTATTGCCAGGCCAGCAGTGGAAGGATCTCAGCTCAGCGTTAAAAAAATTTGGTGATTTTGGTTTTCTCTCCCGGGATTTTAAGGAAAGTTATGTGATCTTCAAGGTAATTAATCAGGCAGGATTTAAGTGATAAAAAATCAGAATTGTGGAATTGTTGGAGTTCAAGAAGATGTAATTAATCAGGAAGGATTTAAGTGATAAAAAAATCAGAGAATTGTGGAATTGTTGAAGTTCGAAAAGATGTAATTAATCAGGAAGGATTTAAGTGATAGAAAATCAGAGAATTGGGGAATTGTTGAAGTTCAAGATAAAAAATCAGGGAATTGTGGAATTGTTGAAGTTCGAAAAGATGTAATTAATCAGGAAGGATTTAAGTGATAAAAAATCAGAATTGTGGAATTGTTGGAGTTCACGAAGATGTAATTAATCAGGAAGGATTTAAGTGATAAAAAGTCAATCAGAGAATTGTGGAATTGTTGAAGTTCAAGAAGATGTAATTAATCAGGAAGGATTTAAGTGATTAAAAATCAGAATTGTGGAATTGTTGAAGTTCGAAAAGATGTAATTAATCAGGAAGGATTTAAGTGATAAAAAAATCAGAGAATTGTGGAATTGTTGGAGTTCAAGAAGATGTAATTAATCAGGAAGGATTTAATGATAAAAAATCAGAGAATTGTGGAATTGTTGAAGTTCAAGAAGATGTAATTAATCAGGAAGGATTTAAGTGATAAAAAATCAGAATTGTGGAATTGTTGGAGTTCACGAAGATGTAATTAATCAGGAAGGATTTAAGTGATAAAAAATCAGAATTGTGGAATTGTTGGAGTTCACGAAGATGTAATTAATCAGGAAGGATTTAAGTGATAAAAAATCAGAATTGTGGAATTGTTGAAGTTCACGAAGATGTAATTAATCAGGGAGGATTTAAGTGATAGAAAATCAGAATTGTGGAATTGTTGGAGTTCAAAAAGATGTAATTAATCAGGAAGGATTTAAGTGATTAAAAACCAGAGAATTGTGGAATTGTTGAAGTTCAAGAAGATGTAATTAATCAGGAAGGATTTAAGTGATAAAAAATCAATCAGAGAATTGTGGAATTGTTGAAGATCAAGAAGATGTAATTAATCAGGGAGGATTTAAGTGATAGAAAATCAGAGAATTGTGGAATTGTTGAAGTTCAAGAAGATGTAATTAATCAGGAAGGATTTAAGTGATTAAAAAAATCAGAATTGTGGAATTGTTGGAGTTCACGAAGATGTAATTAATCAGGAAGGATTTAAGAGATAAAAAATCAGAATTGTGGAATTGTTGAAGATCACGAAAATGTAATTAATCAGGATTTAAGTGATTAAAAATCAGAAGTGTGGAATTGTTGAAGTTCAAAAAGATGTAATTAATCAGGGAGGATTTAATTAATAAAAAATCAGAGAATTGTGGAATTGTTGAAGTTCAAAAAATCATTCCCTGCCCCCACTGATCCGTGTCCCCGAGTGTCCCCGAGTGTCCCCGAGTGTCCCCAAGTGTCCCCGAGTGTCCCCGAGTGTCCCCAAGTGTCCCCGAGTGTCCCCAATTGTCCCCAAGTGTCCCCGAGTGTCCCCGAGTTTCCCGAGTGTCCCCGAGTGTCCCTGAGTGTCCCCAAGTGTCCCCGAGTGTCCCTGAGTGTCCCCGAGTGTCCCCAAGTGTCCCCAAGTGTCCCCGAGTGTCCCCGAGTGTCCCCGAGTGTCCCCAAGTGTCCCCAAGTGTCCCTGAGTGTCCCCAAGTGTCCCCGAGTGTCCCCGAGTGTCCCCGAGTGTCCCCGAGTGTCCCCGAGTTTCCCGAGTGTCCCCAATTGTCCCCGAGTGTCCCCAAGTGTCCCCGAGTGTCCCCAAGTGTCCCCAAGTGTCCCCAAGTGTCCCCGAGTTTCCCGAGTGTCCCCGAGTGTCCCCAAGTGTCCCCGAGTGTCCCCAAGTGTCCCCAAGTGTCCCCGAGTGTCCCCGAGTGTCCCCAAGTGTCCCCGAGTGTCCCCAAGTGTCCCCAAGTGTCCCTGAGTTTCCCGAGTGTCCCCAAGTGTCCCCAAGTGTCCCCGAGTTTCCCGAGTGTCCCCAAGTGTCCCCAAGTGTCCCCGAGTGTCCCCAATTGTCCCCAAGTGTCCCTGAGTGTCCCCAATTGTCCCCAAGTGCCCCCAAGTGTCCCCAAGTGTCCCCGAATGTCCCCGAGTGTCCCCGAGTGTCCCCGAGTGTCCCCGAGTGTCCCCGAATGTCCCCGATGTCCCCAAGTGTCCCCGAGTGTCCCCGAGTGTCCCCAAGTGTCCCCGAGTGTCCCCGAGTGTCCCCAAGTGTCCCCAAGTGTCCCCGAGTGTCCCTGAGTGTCCCCAAGTGTCCCCAAGTGTCCCCGAGTGTCCCTGAGTGTCCCCAAGTGTCCCCGAGTGTCCCCGAGTGTCCCCAAGTGTCCCCGAGTGTCCCCGAGTGTCCCCGAGTGTCCCCGAGTTTCCCTGAGTGTCCCTGAGTGTCCCCAAGTGTCCCCAAGTGTCCCCAAGTGTCCCCGAGTGTCCCCGAGTGTCCCCAAGTGTCCCCGAGTGTCCCCAAGTGTCCCCGAGTGTCCCCGAGTGTCCCCAAGTGTCCCCAAGTGTCCCCAATTGTCCCCGAGTGTCCCCGAGTGTCCCCGAGTGTCCCCGAGTTTCCCTGAGTGTCCCTGAGTGTCCCCGAGTGTCCCCGAGTGTCCCCGAGTGTCCCCAAGTGTCCCCAATTGTCCCCGAGTGTCCCCGAGTGTCCCCGAGTGTCCCCAAGTGTCCCCAAGTGTCCCCGAGTGTCCCCGAGTGTCCCCAAGTGTCCCCGAGTTTCCCGAGTGTCCCCGAGTTTCCCGAGTGTCCCCGAGTGTCCCTGAGTGTCCCCAAGTGTCCCCGAGTGTCCCCGAGTGTCCCCAAGTGTCCCCGAGTGTCCCCGAGTGTCCCCGAGTGTCCCCGAGTTTCCCGAGTGTCCCCAAGTGTCCCCGAGTGTCCCCGAGTGTCCCCAAGTGTCCCCAAGTGTCCCCGAGTGTCCCCGAGTGTCCCCGAGTGTCCCCGAGTTTCCCGAGTGTCCCCAAGTGTCCCTGAGTGTCCCCGAGTGTCCCCGAGTGTCCCCAAGTGTCCCCGAGTGTCCCCGAGTGTCCCCGAGTGTCCCCGAGTTTCCCGAGTGTCCCCAAGTGTCCCCAAGTGTCCCCGAGTGTCCCCGAGTGTCCCTGAGTGTCCCCGAGTGTCCCCGAGTGTCCCCAAGTGTCCCCGAGTGTCCCCAAGTGTCCCCGAGTTTCCCGAGTGTCCCCGAGTGTCCCCAAGTGTCCCCGAGTGTCCCTGAGTGTCCCCGAGTGTCCCCAAGTGTTCCCGAGTGTCCCCGAGTGTCCCCGAGTGTCCCCGAGTGTCCCCAAGTGTCCCCGAGTGTCCCTGAGTGTCCCCGAGTGTCCCCAAGTGTCCCCAAGTGTCCCCAAGTGTCCCCGAGTGTCCCCAAGTGTCCCCGAGTGTCCCCGAGTGTCCCCGAGTGTCCCCGAGTGTCCCCAAGTGTCCCCAAGTGTCCCCGAGTGTCCCCAAGTGTCCCCGAGTGTCCCCGAGTGTCCCCGAGTGTCCCCGAGTGTCCCCAAGTGTCCCCGAGTGTCCCCGAGTGTCCCCGAGTGTCCCCGAGTTTCCCGAGTGTCCCCAAGTGTCCCCGAGTTTCCCGAGTGTCCCCAAGTGTCCCCAAGTGTCCCCGAGTGTCCCCGAGTGTCCCCGAGTGTCCCCAAGTGTCCCCGAGTGTCCCCGAGTGTCCCCGAGTGTCCCCGAGTTTCCCGAGTGTCCCCAAGTGTCCCCGAGTTTCCCGAGTGTCCCCAAGTGTCCCCAAGTGTCCCCGAGTGTCCCCGAGTGTCCCTTCCATTGGGATTTTAATCTGGAGCCCTGGGCAGCCAGAAATAAACACTAAAATCGATAAAACTCAGCTTAAAGCAGGCTGGTGCATAAGAAAAAATTAAAAAAAAAAAATATAATTCTCTAGCTGTAATCCAAAATTAATTTCCATTTCTTATTAAAGGCAGCGTTGGGAACCTGCTTGAAATGAACGCCTTTGAAAAGCTTTGATTGAATCGAGTGTGAATAAAGAAAATTAATGTGCAAATCCTGCAGCAAATCCGTCACGAGCGGCCCGGGATGAAAGGAAAAGTGCCCAAGGCGAGCAAACACCGAAATTCAAATTAAAATCAAACCTCAAACAGATCAATGATCCGCAGCGAGAATAAAGAATATTCCAGGCAGCCACCAAGATGGGAAAAGGGGTTATTAAATGGAGCTCCCGAAATAAGAATAAAAACTTAATTAAAAAAAAAAAACTTAATTAAAGGGGCGTCCACTGGCTCCAGGTGAATGAGAATAAAAATAAGAATAAAAAATTAATTAAAGGGGCATCCACTGGCTCCAGGTGAATGAGAAAAAAAAATAAAAATAAAAATTTAATTAAAGGCACATCCACTGGCTCCAGGTGAATGAGAATAAAAATAAGAATAAAAATTTAATTAAAGGGACATCCACTGGCTCCAGGTGAATGAGAATAAAAAATAAAAATAAAAACTGAATTAAGGGGACATCCACTGGCTCCAGGTGAATGAGGTGAATGAGAATGAAAAATAAGAATAAAAACTGAATTAAAGCAGCATCCACTGACTCCAGGTTCCATGTGCTGAATGAGAATAAAAAATAAGAATAAAAATTTAATTAAAGTGACATCCACTGGCTCCAGGTGAATGAGAAAAAAAAAAAAATTAAAACTGAATTAAGGGGACATCCAGTGGCTCCAGGTGAATGAGAATAAAAAATAAAAATAAGAATAAAAACTGAATTAAGGGGACATCCAGTGGCTCCAGGTGAATGAGAATAAAAAATAAGAATAAAAAATTAATTAAAGGGACATCCACTGGCTCCAGGTTCCATGTGAGAAACCGAGAATGGGAATAAAAAACAAGAATAAAATCTGAATTAAGGGGACATCCACTGGCTCCAGGTGAATGAGAATAAAAAAAGAGAATAAAAATTAAGGGGACATCCAGTGGCTCCAGGTGAATGAGAAAAATATAAAAATAAAAACTGAATTAAGGGGACATCCACTGGCTCCAGGTTCCATGTGAGAAACCGAGAATGAGAATCAAAAATAAGAATAAAATCTGAATTAAGGGGACATCCACTGGCTCCAGGCGAATGAGAAAAAAAAAAATAAAAATTGAAACTGAATTAAGAGGACATCCACTGGCTCCAGGTGAATGAGAATAAAAAATAAGAATAAAAGTTAAGGGGACATCCACTGGCTCCAGTTTCCATGTGCTGAATGAGAATAAAAAATAAGAATAAAAATTTAATTAAAGTGCCATCCAGTGGCTCCAGGTGAATGAGAATAAAAATAAGAATAAAAATTTAATTAAAGGGACATCCACTGGCTCCAGGTGAATGAGAATAAAAAATAAGAATAAAAACTGAATTAAGAGGACATCCACATGTGCTGAATGAGAATGAAAATAAGAATAAAAACTGAATTAAAGGGAAATCCACTGGCTCCAGGTGAATGATAATAAAAAATAAAAATAAGAATAAAAAATTAATTAAAGGGACATCCACTGGCTCCAGGTGAATGAGAATAAAAAATAAGAATAAAAATTTAATTAAAGGCACATCCACTGGCTCCAGGTGAATGATAATAAAAAATAAAAATAAAATAAAATCTGAATTAAGGGGACATCCACTGGCTCCAGTTTCCACGTGAGAAACCGAGAATGACAATAAAAAATCAGAATAAAATCTGAATTAAGGGGACACCCACTGGCTCCAGTTTCCATGTGAGAAACCGAGAATGGGAACAAAAAATAAAAATAAAATCTGAATTAAGGGGACATCCACTGGCTCCAGGTGAATGAGAATAAAAAATAAGAATAAAAGTTAAGGGGACATCCACTGGCTCCAGTTTCCATGTGCTGAATGAGAATAAAAAATAAGAATAAAAATATAATTAACGGGGCATCCACTGGCTCCAGGTGAATGAGATAAAAAATAAAAACTGAATTAAGGGGACATCCACTGGCTCCAGGTGAATGAGATAAAAAATAAGAATAAAATCTGAATTAAGGGGACATCCAGTGGCTCCAGTTTCCATGTGAGAAACTGAGAATGACAATAAAAAATGAGAATAAAATCTGAATTAAGGGGACATCCACTGGCTCCAGGTGAATGAGAATAAAAAAATGAGAATAAAATCTGAATTAATGGGACATCCACTGGCTCCAGGTGAATGAGAATAAAAAATAAAAATAAAATAAAATCTGAATTAAGGGGACATCCACTGGCTCCAGTTTCCATGTGAGAAACCGAGAATGAGAATCAAAAATAAGAATAAAATCTGAATTAAGGGGAAATCCACTGGCTCCAGGTGAATGAGAAAAATATAAAAATAAAACCTGAATTAATGGGACATCCACTGGCTCCAGGTTCCATGTGCTGAATGAGAATAAAAAATAAGAATAAAAAATTAATTAAAGGGACATCCACTGGCTCCAGGTTCCATGTGAGAAACCGAGAATGGGAATAAAAAACAAGAATAAAATCTGAATTAAGGGGACATCCAGTGGCTCCAGGTTCCACGTGAGAAACCGAGAATGGGAATAAAAAATAAAATAAAATCTGAATTAAGGGGACATCCACTGGCTCCAGGTGAATGAGAATAAAAAATAAAAATAAAATAAAATCTGAATTAAGGGGACATCCAGTGGCTCCAGGTGAATGAGAATAAAAAATAAAAATAAAATAAAATCTGAATTAAGGGGACATCCAGTGGCTCCAGATGAATGAGAATAAAAAATAAGAATAAAAAATTAATTAAGGGGACATCCACTGGCTCCAGGTGAATGAGAATAAAAAATAAGAATAAAAATTTAATTAAAGGGGCATCCACTGGCTCCAGGTGAATGAGAATAAAAATAAGAATAAAAACTGAATTAAGGGGACATCCCCTGGCTCCAGGTGAATGAGAATAAAAAATAAAAATAAAATCTGAATTAAGGGGACATCCACTGGCTCCAGGTGAATGAGAATAAAAAATAAAAATAAAATAAAATCTGAATTAAGGGGACATCCACTGGCTCCAGGTGAATGAGAATAAAAATAAAAATAAAATCTGAATTAAGGGGACATCCACTGGCTCCAGGTGAATGAGAATAAAAAATAAAAATAAAATAAAATCTGAATTAAGGGGACATCCAGTGGCTCCAGGTGAATGAGAATAAAAAATAAAAATAAAATAAAATCTGAATTAAGGGGACATCCAGTGGCTCCAGGTGAATGAGAATAAAAATAAAAATAAAATAAAATCTGAATTAAGGGGAAATCCACTTAATGAACGGAATGAGCAAAGCTGGCCGGGTTTGGATTTTGTCCCAACCAGGGAACAGAAACTGCACCAGGCTGGCTCTTCACTGGGAGCTCATTAAAGTCAATTGGCCCAATTAGAACAGGGAGTTAATGAGCGAGCGCAGTTAATTGGGTTTCTAACGGAGGGCCCCGTTCTGCAGCGCAATTCCTGCAGAGTTTTGGGAAGAAATTCCCGAATATTTCCTGGGAAAGCTCAAAGGGGATCGGGGTCAGCAGCCCAATTCCTGCAGAGTTTTGGGAACAAATTCCCGAATATTTCCTGGGAACGCTGAAATGGGGATCGGGGACAGCAGCCCAATTCCTGCAGAGCTTTGGGAACAAATTCCCGAATATTTCCTGGGAAAGCTCAAAGGGGATCGGGCTCAGCAGCCCAATTCCTGCAGAGTTTTGGGAACAAATTCCCGAATATTTCCTGGGAACGCTCAAAGGGGATCGGGGTCAGCAGCCCGGGGCTGGCTCTGCTCCCGCCCTCCCGGATCATTTTAACCCTCAAAAAATGAATTTTAGTCCTTAAAGAATTAATTTTTGGCAGGCTCAGTCCTCCTTGCATGTGTCCTGCAGGATTTGAAGGCAAAACTGAATTTTTTACACAGCATTTGGATGGGAAAATGAGACAAAATTCCGTTTACGGGAGGTGGGAAAAGCTGGGGGAAATCCAGGATTCCCAGCACGCGCTCCTGTGCAAGGCAGATTTATACTTATATAAAAATGTATACAAATATATGGGTATTTTTATAAAATATATACATGTATTTTATATCTATATATAATATATATTATATAATATAAATATTTATATACCCATATAGAAATATATATAGAAAAAGAAATATAAATGTACATAAAATATGTGTATATATATCTATTAAATATATACAAATATATGGGTATTTTTAAAAATAAAATATATATATGATTTTATATGGATATATAATATATATTGTATTTATAAATATTTATATAATAATATAGAAATATATATAGAAAAATAAATATAAATGTACATAAAATATGTGTATATATATCTATTAAATATATACAAATCTATGGGTGGTTTTTGTTTTATAAAATATATTCATGTATTTTATATGGATATATAATATATATTATATTTATAAATATTTATATAAGAGTATAGAAATATATATAGAAAAAAATACATAAATGTCCATAAAATATGTGTATATATATCTATTAAATATATACAAATATATGGGTGCTTTTTGTTTTATAAAATATATACATGTATTTTATATGGATATATAATATATATTATATTTATAAATATTTCTATAATAATATAGAAATATATATAGAAAAATAAATATAAATGTCCATAAAATATGTGTATATATATCTATTAAATATATACAAATCTATGGTTGTTTTTTGTTTTATAAAATATATACATGTATTTTATATGGATATATAATATATATTATATATATTAATATTTATATAACAATATACAAATATATATAGAAAAATAAATATAAATGTACATAAAATATGTGTGTATATATCTATTAAATATATACAAATCTATGGGTATTTTTAAAAATAAAATATATATATGTATTTTATATGGATATATAATATATATTGTATTTATAAATATTTATATAATAATATAAAAATATATAGAGAAAAATAAATATAAATGTACATAAATATGTGTATATATATCTATTAAATATATACAAATATATGGGTATTTATTGTTTCATAAAATATATACATGTATTTTATATGGATATATAATATATATTATATTTATAAATATTTATATAATAGTATAGAAATATATATAGAAAAAATATATAAATGTACATAAAATATGTGTATATATATCTATTAAATATATACAAATATATGTGTATTTTTTGTTTTATAAAATATATACATGTATTTTATATGGATATATAATATATTGTATTTATAAATATTTATATAATAATATAGAAATATATATAGAAAAATAAATATAAAGGTACATAAAATATGTGTATATATATCTATTAAATATATACAAATATATGGGTATTTTTAAAAATAAAATATATATATGTATTTTATATGGATATATAATACATATTGTATTTATAAATATTTATATAATAATATAAAAATATATATATAAATAAATATAAATGTACATAAAATATGTGTATATATATCTATCAAATATATACAAATATATGGGTATTTTTAAAAATAAAATAGATACATGTATTTTATATGTATATATAATACATATTATATATATAAATATTTATATAATAATATAGAAAAATATATAAATAAATATAAATGTACATAAAATATGTGTATATATATATTTAAAATATACAAATATATGGGTATTTTTAAAAATAAAATAGATACATGTATTTTATATGTATATATAATACATATTATATATATAAATATTTATATAATAATATAGAAAAATATATAAATAAATATAAATGTACATAAAATATGTGTATATATATATTTAAAATATACAAATATATGGGTATTTTTAAAAATAAAATATATACATGTATTTTATATGTATATATAATACATATTATATATATAAATATTTATATAATAATATAGAAAAATATATAAATAAATATAAATGTACATAAAATATGTGTATATATATATAAATATATACAAATCCATGGGTATTTCTTGTTTTATAAAATATATACATGTATTTTATATGGATATATAATATATATTATATATATTAATATTTATGTAACAATATACAAATATATATAGAAAAATAAATATAAATGTACATAAAATATGTGTATATATATCTATTAAATATATACAAATATATGGGTGTTTTTTGTTTTATATAATATATACATGTATTTTGTATGGATATATAATATATATTATATTTATAAATATTTATATAATAGTATAGAAATATATATAGAAAAAAATATACAAATTTACATAAAATATGTGTATATATATCTATTAAATATATACAAATCTATGGGTATTTCTTGTTTTATAAAATATATACATGTATTTTATATGCATATATAATATATATTGAGTTTATAAATATTTATATAATAGTATAGAAGAATATAGAGAAAAATAGATATAAATGTACCTAAAATATGTGTATATATATCTATAAAATATATACAAATATATGGGTATTTCTTGTTTTATAAAATATATACATGTATTTTATATGGATATATAATATATTGTATTTATAAATATTTATATATAATATAGAAATATATATAGAAAAATAAATATAAAGGTACATAAAATACGTGTATATATATCTATCAAATATATACAAATATATGGGTATTTTAAAATAAATAGATACATGTATTTTATATGTATATATAATACATATTATATATATAAATATTTATATAATAATATACAAAAAATATATAAATAAATATAAATGTACATAAAATATGTGTATATATATATTTAAAATATACAAATATATGGGTATTTCTTGTTTTATAAAATATGTACATGTGTTTTATATGGATATATAATATATATTACATATATATTTATATATATATAAATAAATATATATAAATAAATATAAATGTACATAAAATATGTGTATATATATCTATTAAATATATGGTTATTTTTTGTTATATAAAATATATACATGTATTTTATATGTATATAATATATATATAGTATTTATAAACATTTATATAATAATATAGAAATATATATGGAAAAATAAATATAAATGTACATAAAATACGTGTATATATATCTATTAAATATATACAAATATATGGGTGTTTTTTGTTTTATAAAATATATACCTTTATTTTATATGGATATATAATATATATTATATCTATTAATATTTATATAACAATATACAAATATATATTAAAAAATAAATATAAATGTACCTACAATATGTGGATATATATCTATTAAATATATACAAATCTATGGGTATTTTTTGTTTTATAAAATATATTCATGTATTTTATACGGATATATAATATATATTGTATTTATAAATATTTATATAATAGTATAGAAATATATATAGAAAAAATTATAAATGTACATAAAATATGTGTATATATATCTATTAAATATATACAAATATATGGGTGTTTTTTGTTTTATAAAATATATACATGTATTTTATATGTGTATATAATATATATTATATATATTAATATTTATATAACAATATAGAAATATATATGGAAAAATAAATATAAATGTACATAAATATGTGTATATATATCTATTAAATATATACAAATCTATGGGTATTTCTTGTTTTATAAAATATATACATGTATTTTATATGGATATATAATATATATTATTTATATTAATATTTATGTAACAATATACAAATATATATAAAAATAAATATAAATGTCCATAAAATATGTGTATATATATCTATTAAATATATACAAATCTATGGGTGTTTTTTGTTTTATATAATATATACATGTATTTTATATGGATATATAATATATATTATATTTATAAATATTTATATAATAGTATAGAAATATATATAGAAAAAAATATATAAATGTACATAAAATATGTGTATATATATCTATTAAATATATACAAATCTATGGGTATTTCTTGTTTTATAAAATATATACATGTATTTTATATATATAATATATATATAGTATTTATAAATATTTATATAATAATATAGAAATATATATATAAATAAATATAAATGTACATAAAATATGTGTATATATATCTATTAAATATATACAAATCTATGGGTATTTTTAAAAATAAAATATATATATGTATTTTATATGGATATATAATATATATTGTATTTATAAATATTTATATAATAATATAGAAATATATGTAGAAAAATAAATATAAATGTACATTAAATATGTGTATATATATCTATTAAATATATACAAATATATGGGTGTTTTTTGTTTTATAAAATATATACATGTATTTTATATGTGTATATATATATTATATATATTAATATTTATATAACAATATAGAAATATATATAGAAAAATAAATATAAATGTCCATAAAATATGTGTATATATATCTATTAAATATATACAAATCTGTGGGTGTTTTTTGTTTTATATAATATATACATGTATTTTATATGGATATATAATATATATTATATTTATAAATATTTATATAATAGTATAGAAATATATATAGAAAAAAATATATAAATGTACATAAAATATGTGTATATATATCTATTAAATATATACAAATCTATGGGTATTTCTTGTTTTATAAAATATATACATGTATTTTATATGCATATATAATATATATATTATATATTGATATTTATATAACAATATAGAAATATATATAGAAAAATAAATATAAATGTCCATAAAATATGTGTATATATATCAATTAATTATATACAAATACATGGGTATTTCTTGTTTTATAAAACATATACATGTATTTTATGTGTATAAATAATATACATTATATATAAATGCTTATATAATAATATAGAAAAATATAGAAAAATAAATATAAATGTACATAAAATATGTGTATATATCATATCTATTAAAATTATATAAAAATATATATAAATATATAAATACACATAATATATATGTGTATTTATATATTTATATATAATATTATATATTATATATTATATATTATATATTATATATATAATATTATATATTATATATTATATATTATATATTATATATTATATATTATATATTATATATTATATATTATATATTATATTATAAATGTATAATATTTATAAATAATATTATATATTATATATACACATATATTTTATATGTATATTTTATATACATATATATTTATATGTATAAATATATACAAATATGCATATAAATATGTGTATAAATATACATATATTTATACGTATATAAATATACATCCTGTTCAATGTATATTTATATTTATATTTATATTTATATTTATATTTATAATTATATTTATATTTATATTTATAATATATTTATATTTATATTTATATTTATATTTATATTTATATTTATATTTACATATAGATGATATATATAAAAATTCTATTTTATATAAAACATGTTTTATATTTTATATAAAATACTATTTTCTATTTTGAATTTTCTTTATCCATCATAATAATGTTTGTTCTCCATCCTTACCAAATAACTTGGATCAAAAAACTTGGTCAAAAAAAACCCCAAAAAACCAAAACCAACAACAACAAAATCCCAACAAAACCCAACCCAAACCAAAGCCTCCAAAAACCACAACCAACCAACCAACCAAAGAAAAAAACCCCAATAAATCAAACCCAAGCTGGTTTTTTTCAGAATCTTGGGAATTTTTTTAATTTTTCCAATTTTTCTCAAGGAAAAGTAGTTTGCTACAATTTTTTCTTTGCTTAATTTTTATCCTAAATAAAAGTTAAAATCAACTTCATCCTTTACACTTTTGAGTCTTCAAGCACTGAGCGAGCCTGGGGACGTGCACGGGGGACAATTTGGGCATGAACAAATTAATTGGTGTGGAGAATTAATTAATGAGGTTTGGCTTTAGTGGCACCAGTTTCTGATTGGGTCCCTCTGTCCTGAAGGCACCACAGCACAGCTCAAATAAAGCAAATTATGGATTTATTTATAGGAGCATCATCAAGGGATATCATTTAGGAATCAAATGTACAGAATCAATATTTCTTGATATTAATCTATACAATCGATGGGACAGAAATTGGGAATAAAATGTATGGAATGTATGGAATTTCTCAGTGGATTGCAATGTTCTCAGTCCATCTGAAACTGCTGGGAATGATGATTTCTCTTCTCCTTTCCCTTTCCCTTTCCCTTTCCCTTTCCCCTTCCCTTCCCTTCCCTTCCCTTCCCTTTTCCCTTTTCCCTTTGCCTTCCCTTCCCTTCCTTTTCCCTTCCCCTTTCCCCTTCCCTTCCCTTCCCTTTCCCTTCCCTTTCCCTTCCCTTCCCTTCCCTTCCCTTCCCTTCCCTTCCCTTCCCTTCCCTTCCCTTCCCTTCCCCTTTCCCCTTTCCCCTTTCCCCTTCCCTTCCCTTCCCTTCCCTTCCCTTCCCTTCCCTTCCCTTCCCTTCCCTTCCCTTCCCTTCCCTTCCCTTCCCTTCCCTTCCCTTCCCTTCCCTTCCCTTCCCTTCCCTTCCCTTCCCTTCCCTTCCTTTCCCTTCCCTTCCCTTCCCTTCCTTTCCCTTCCCTTCCCTTCCCTTTTCCCCTTCCCTTTTCCCTTTCCCTTTCCCTTTCCCTTTCCCTTTCCCTTTCCCTTCCCTTCCCTTTCCCTTTCCTTCCCTTCCCTTCCCTTCCCTTTTCCTTTCCCTTTTCCCTTTTCCCTTTTCCCTTTTCCCTTTTCCCTTTTCCTTCCCTTCCCTTCCCTTCCCTTCCCTTCCCTTCCCTTCCCTTCCCTTCCCTTTCCCTTTCCCTTTCCCTTCCCTTCCCTTCCCTTCCCTTCCCTTCCCTTCCCTTCCCTTCCCTTCCCTTCCCTTCCCTTCCCTTCCCTTCCCTTCCCTTTCCCTTTCCCTTCCCTTCCCTTCCCTTCCCTTCCCTTCCCTTCCCTTCCCTTCCCTTCCCTTCCCTTCCCTTTCCCTTTCCCTTTCCCTTCCCTTCCCTTCCCTTCCCTTCCCTTCCCTTTCCCTTCCCTTCCCTTCCCTTCCCTTCCCTTCCCTTCCCTTCCCTTCCCTTCCCTTCCCTTCCCTTCCCTTCCCTTTTCCCCTTCCCTTTTCCCTTTCCCTTTCCCTTTCCCTTTCCCTTTCCCTTTCCCTTTCCCTTCCCTTCCCTTTCCCTTTCCCTTCCCTTCCCTTCCCTTCCCTTCCCTTCCCTTCCCTTCCCTTCCCTTCCCTTTCCCTTTCCCTTTCCCTTCCCTTCCCTTCCCTTTCCCTTCCCTTCCCTTCCCTTCCCTTCCCTTCCCTTCCCTTCCCTTCCCTTCCCTTTCCCTTCCCTTCCCTTCCCTTCCCTTTCCCTTCCCTTCCCTTCCCTTTCCCTTCCCTTCCCTTCCCTTCCCTTCCCTTCCCTTCCCTTCCCTTCCCTTCCCTTCCTTCCCTTCCCTTCCCTTTCCCTTCCCTTCCCTTCCCTTTCCCTTCCCTTCCCTTCCCTTCCCTTCCCTTCCCTTCCCTTCCCTTCCCTTCCCTTCCCTTCCCTTCCCTTCCCTTCCCTTCCCTTCCCTTCCCTTCCCTTCCCTTCCCTTCCCTTCCCTTCCCTTCCCTTCCCTTGCCTTCCCTTCCCTTCCCTTCCCTTCCCTTCCCTTCCCTTCCCTTCCCTTCCCTTTTCCCCTTCCCTTTTCCCTTTCCCTTTCCCTTTCCCTTTCCCTTTCCCTTTCCCTTTCCCTTCCCTTCCCTTTCCCTTTCCTTCCCTTCCCTTCCCTTCCCTTTCCCTTTTCCCTTTTCCCTTTTCCCTTTTCCCTTTTCCCTTTTCCTTCCCTTCCCTTCCCTTCCCTTCCCTTCCCTTCCCTTTCCCTTTCCCTTTCCCTTTCCCTTTCCCTTTCCCTTCCCTTCCCTTTCCCTTTCCTTCCCTTCCCTTCCTTTCCCTTTTCCCTTTTCCCTTTTCCCTTTTCCCTTTTCCTTCCCTTCCCTTCCCTTCCCTTCCCTTCCCTTCCCTTCCCTTCCCTTCCCCTTCCCTTCCCCTTCCCTTCCCCTTCTCTTTCCCCCTTTCCCTTTCCTTTTCTCTTTCCCCCTTTCCTTTTCACAGAATCACAGAATCACAGAATTTTCAAGGCTGGAAGAGACCCATAAGATCATCAAGTCCAGCCGAAGTTCTAACTGTTCAACGAGATCATGGCAGCAAGTGCCACATCCAGTCTTTTTGTGAATTCTTCAAGGGATGATGACTCCACCACCTCCCTGGGTGGATGATTCCAGTATCTGACCACTCTTTCTGTGAAATATTTCCTTCTTACTTCTAACTTACATCTCGCTTGACGCAGCTTGAGGCTGTGTCCTCTTGTTCTATCTGTTGTCGCCCGGAGAAAGAGGCCGACCCCCAGCTCAGCATGGCCACCCTTGAGGAGAGACCGACCCCAGCTGAGCATGGCCACCCCTCAGGAGAGACCGACCCCAGAGAGACCGACCCCAGCTCAGCATGGCCACCCTTCAGGAGAGACCGACCCCAGCTCAGCATGGCCACCCTTCAGGAGAGACCGACCCCAGAGAGACCGACCCCAGCTCAGCATGGCCACCCTTGAGGAGACACCGACCCCAGCTCACCGCAGCCACCCTTCAGGAAGTTGTAGAGAGCGATGAGGTCACCCCTGAGTCTCCTTTTCTCCAGGCTGAACAACCCCAGCTCCCTCAGTCGCTCTTCGTATGGCTTGTGCTCCCAGCCCTCACCAGCCTCGTTGCTCTCCTCTGGACACACTCAAGCATCTCAACGTCCCTGCTGAAGTGAGGGGCCCAGAACTGGACACAACACTCCAGGTGAGGCCCCACCAGTGCCGAGCACAGGGGCAGAGCGACCTCCCTGCTGCTGCTGAACACCCCGTGCCTGCTGCTGCCCAGGATGGCATCGGCCTTTGGCCACCCCGTGCCTGCTGCTGCCCAGGATGGCATCGGCCTTTGGCCACACCGTGCCTGCTGCTGCCCAGGATGGCATCGGCCTTTGGCCACACCGTGCCTGCTGCTGCCCAGGATGGCATCGGCCTTTGGCCACACCGTGCCTGACACTGCCCAGGATGGCATCGGCCTTTGGCCACACCGTTCCTGGTGCTGCCCAGGATGGCATCGGCCTTTGGCCACACCGTGCCTGCTGCTGCCCAGGATGGCATCGGCCTTTGGCCACACCGTGCCTGCTGCTGCCCAGGATGGCATCGGCCTTTGGCCACCCCGTGCCTGCTGCTGCCCAGGATGGCATCGACCTTTGGCCACACCGTGCCTGCTGCTGCCCAGGAGCCATCGGCCTTTGGCCACCCTGTGCCTGCTGCTGCCCAGGAGCCATCGGCCTTTGGCCACACCGTGCCTGCTGCTGCCCAGGAGCCATCGGCCTTTGGCCACACCGTGCCTGCTGCTGCCCAGGAGCCATCGGCCTTTGGCCACACCGTGCCTGCTGCTGCCCAGGATGGCATCGGCCTTTGGCCACACCGTGCCTGGTGCTGCCCAGGATGGCATCGGCCTTTGGCCACACCGTTCCTGGTGCTGCCCAGGAGCCCTTGGCCTTTGGCCACACCGTTCCTGGTGCTGCCCAGGATGGCATTGGCCCTCTTGGCCACCTGGGCACGCTGCTGGCCCGTGTCCAGCCGCCTGTCACCAGCACCCCCAGGTCCCTTTCCTCCTGAGCACTGTCCAGCCACACCATCCCCAGTTTGTATCGCTGCAGGGGGTTATTGTGGCTGAAATGCAGACTCGGCACTTGGACTTATTGAACTTCATCCCGTTGGATTCTGCCCATCCACCCAACCGTTCCAAGTCTCTCTGGAGAGCCCTACACCCCTCTGGCAGATCTACACTCTTTCCCAATTTAGTGTCATCAGCGAATTTACTAATAAAAGACTCTAAGCCCTCATCCATGTCGTCAATAAAAATATTGAACAGAGCTGGCCCCAGCACAGACCCCTGAGGGACACCACTGGTGACAGGTCGCCAGCTGGGTGTGACACCGTTCACCAGCGCTCTCTGGGCCCGGCCATGCAGCCAGTTCTGAACCAGCACAGGGTGCTCCTGTCCAGACCACGGCCGGCGAGCCTGTGTGGGAGTGTGCTGTGGGAAACAGCGTCGAAGGCCTTGCTGAAATCCAGAAAAACAACATCTACAGCCTTCCCTGCGTCAATCACCAAATCCATTTTAGATCCCCAAATCCCTTTGGGATCCCCAAATCCCTTTGGGATCCCCAAATCCCTTTTGGATCCCCAAATCCCTTTGGGATCCCCAAATCCCTTTTGGATCCCCAAATCCCTTTGGGATCCCCAAATCCATTTGGGATCCCCAAATCCATTTGGGATCCCCAAATCCAAATTTGGGATCTAATTTGGGATCCATTTTAGATCCCCAAATCCATTTTAGATCCCCAAATCCCTTTTACATCCCCAAATCCACTCCCATTTCCCCAAATCCCTTTTGGATCCCCAAATCCAAATTTGGGATCTGATTTGGGATCCATTTTGGATCCCCAAATCCATTTTAGATCATTAAATCCCTTTTAGATCCCCAAATCCCCTTTAGATCCCCATATCTAAATTTGGGATCTAATTTGGGATCAATTTTAGATCCCCAAATCCCTTTGGGATCCCCAAATCCATTTTAGATCCCCAAATCCACTCCCATCTCCCCAAATCCCTTTGGGATCGCCAAATCCAAATTTGGGATCTGATTATTTGGGATCCATTTTAGATCCCCAAATCCCTTTGGGATCCCCAAATCCCTTTTTGATCCTGAAATCCCTTTTAGATCCCCAAATCCCTTTGGGATCCCCAAATCCATTTTGGATCCCCAAATCAATTTTGGATCCCCAAATCCAAATTTGGGATCTCATTTGGGATCCATTTTAGATCCCCAAATCTATTCTAGATCCCCAAATCCACTCCCATTTCCCCAAATCCCTTTTAGATCCCCAAATCTAAATTGGGGGTCTAATTTGGGATCCATTTTAGATCCCCAAATCCATTTTAGATACCTAAATCCAAATTTGGGGTCTTATTTGGGATCCATTTTAGATCCCCAAATCCCTTTTGGATCCCCAAATCCCTTTCAGATCCCCAAATCCCTTTTGGATCCCCAAATTCATTTTAGATCAGATCCCCAAATCCATTTTGGATCCCGAAATCCAAATTTGAGATCTCATTTGGGATCCACTTTAGATCCCCAAATCCCTTTGGGATCCCCAAATCCCTTTTGGAGCCTGAAATCCCTTTGAGATCCCCAAATCCATTTTAGGTGCCCAAATCCATTTTAGATCAGATCCCCAAATCCATTTTGGATCCCCAAATCCCTTTTGGATCCCCAAATCCCTTCCAGATCCCCAAATCCATTTCAGATCCCCAAATCCAAATTTGGGATCTCATTTGGGATCCATTTCAGATCCCCAAATCCAAATTTGGGATCTCATTTGGGATCCCTTTTAGATCCCCAAATCCACTTTAGATCCCAAATCCTTTCAGATCCCCAAATCCCTTTTGGATCCCCAAATCCCTTTTAAATCATTAAATCCACTTTAGATCCCAAATCCATTTTGGATCCCCAAATCCCTTTGGGATCCCCAAATCCCTTTTAAATCATCAAATCCATTTTGGATCCCCAAATCCCTTTAGATCCCCAAATCCCTTTTGGATCCCCAAATCCAAATTTGGGATCTGATTTGGGATCCATTTTAGATCCCAAATCCCTTTTGGATCCCCAAATCCATTTTAGATCCCAAATCCATTTTAGATCCCAAATCCCTTTTGGATCCCCAAATCCATTTTAGATCCCAAATCCATTTTGGATCCCCAAATCCCTTTGGGATCCCCAAATCCATTTTAAATCATTAAATCCATTTTAAATCATTAAATCCATTTTAGATCCCAAATCCATTTTAGATCCCAAATCCATTTTAGATCCCCAAATCCCGTTGGGATCCCCAAATCCATTTTAAATCATTAAATCCATTTTAAATCATTAAATCCATTTTAGATCCCAAATCCATTTTAGATCCCAAATCCATTTTAGATCCCAAATCCATTTTGGATCCCCAAATCCCGTTGGGATCCCCAAATCCATTTTAGGTCTGTGAAATTTGGAGGATTTAAAGTGAATTATTGAGGATTTTGAGTGAATTTCTGAGAATTTAAAGTGAAATTTTGAGGGTTTTAAGTGAAATTTGGAGGATTTGAATTGAATTTTTGAGGATTTAAAGGGAAATCCCCCGGTCAGATCCACATTCCAAACTTCAAAATTATATCAATAATTTATATTTTCCATCAATATTCCCTGGAATTGTGCAATTCCCAGGTCAGATTCTCATTCCAAACATGGAAATGAATCACAATAAAATCTGAGAAATGAATCAGAATAAAATCAGATGTAAGGGAAATAAATCAGAATAAAATCAGATGTAAGAGAAATAAATCAGGATAAAATCTGAGAAATAAATCAGAATAAAATCAGAAGTAAGGGAAATAAATCAGGATAAAATCAGATGTAAGGGAAATAAATCACAATAAAATCAGATGTAAGGGAAATAAATCAGAATAAAATCTGAGAAATGAATCAGAATAAAATCAGATGCAAGAGAAATAAATCACAATAAAATCAGACGTAAGAGAAATGAATCAGAATAAAATCAGATGTAAGGGAAATAAATCAGAATAAAATCTGAGAAATGAATCAGAATAAAATCAGATGCAAGAGAAATAAATCACAATAAAATCAGACGTAAGAGAAATCAGAATAAAATCTGAGAAATGAATCAGAATAAAATCAGATGCAAGAGAAATAAATCACAATAAAATCAGGATAAAATCAGATGTAAATAAATCAGAATAAAATCAGAAGTAAGAGAAATAAATCAGGATAAAATCCGAGAAATGAATCAGAATAAAATCAGATGCAAGGGAAATAAATCAGAATAAAATCAGATGTAAGAGAAATAAATCAGGATAAAATCAGATGTAAGAGAAATCAGAATAAAATCAGATGTAAATAAATCAGAATAAAATCAGATGTAAGGGAAATGAATCAGAATAAAATCCGAGAAATAAATCAGAATAAAATCAGATGTAAGAGAAATGAATCAGAATAAAATCTGAGAAATGAATCAGAATAAAATCAGATGTAAGAGAAATAAATCAGAATAAAATCAGATGTAAATAAATCAGAATAAAATCAGAAGTAAGAGAAATAAATCAGGATAAAATCCGAGAAATGAATCAGGATAAAATCAGATGTAAGAGAAATGAATCAGAATAAAATCTGAGAAATGAATCAGGATAAAATCAGATGTAAGGGAAATGAATCAGAATAAAATCAGATGTAAATAAATCAGAATAAAATCAGATGTAAGAGAAATAAATCAGGATAAAATCCGAGAAATGAATCAGAATAAAATCAGATGCAAGGGAAATAAATCAGAATAAAATCAGATGTAAGAGAAATAAATCAGGATAAAATCAGATGTAAGAGAAATAAATCAGAATAAAATCAGATGTAAATAAATCAGAATAAAATCAGATGTAAGAGAAATAAATCAGGATAAAATCAGATGTAAATAAATCACAATAAAATCAGAAGTAAGAGAAATAAATCAGGATAAAATCCGAGAAATGAATCAGAATAAAATCAGATGTAAGGGAAATAAATCACAATAAAATCAGATGTAAATAAATCAGAATAAAATCAGAAGTAAGAGAAATAAATCCGGATAAAATCAGATGTAAATAAATCAGAATAAAATCAGAAGTAAGAGAAATAAATCCGGATAAAATCCGAGAAATAAATCAGAATAAAATCAGATGCAGGAGAAATAAATCACAACAAACCCAGATGCACTTATTCTGTCTGTAAATAAACATATTTTCCATCATTCCTGAGGTCTGGGAATTGAAATGGGGAGGAAATCCAAAATCCCTGGGGTAAAATGCCCGAGTTTTGCTCCAGCCCTGCTCGGATGGGGGAACAAAATCGGCCCCGACCCCCCCGGGCTCCCCGGGGCTCCTTGCCCTGAAGGAACGGCAGAGTTTGGGGCAGTCTGGGAGGGAAATTTCAATTTTCCTGATGGAAAAAGCAGAAATTTGGGGGAAAAAAAGACTTTTGTGGGTGGGGATTTTGGGAATGGCAAAATGGAGAGCAGTGGGAGGAGAGCGAAACTCAGCAGGGGTGCTGGGGAATAAAGGGTTAATGGGATGAAGGGTGAATGGGATAAAGGGTTAATGGGATAAAAAGGGTTAATGCAATAAAGGGTTAATGCAATAAAGGGTTAATGGGGTAAAGGGTTAATGGAGTAAAGGGTTAATGGCATAAAAAGGGTTAATGGCATAAAAAGGGTTAATGGGATAAAGGGTTAATGGGGTAAAGGGTTAATGGAGTAAAGGGTTAATGCAATAAAGGGTTAATGGAACAAAGGGTTAATGGAGTAAAGGGTTCATGGAATAAAGGGTTAATGGGGTAAAGGGTTCATGCAATAAAGGGTTAATGGGATAAAGGGTTAATGGGTAAAGGGTTAATGGAGTAAAGGGTTAATGGAACAAAGGGTTAATGCAGTAAAGGGTTAATGGGATAAAGGGTTAATGGAACAAAGGGTTAATGGAGTAAAGGGTTAATGGATAAAGGGTTAATGCAGTAAAGGGTTAATGGAGTAAAGGGTTAATGGCATAAAGGGTTAATGCAGTAAAGGGTTAATGGAGTAAAGGGTTAATGGCATAAAGGGTTAATGGAGTAAAGGGTTAATGGGATAAAGGGTTAATGGAGTAAAGGGTTAATGGAATAAAGGGTTAATGGATAAAGGGTTAATGGGGTAAAGGGTTAATGCAGTAAAGGGTTAATGGGGTAAAGGGTTAATGGAGTAAAGGCTTCATGCAATAAAGGGTTAATGGGATAAAGGGTTATTGGAGTAAAGGGTTAATGGGATAAAGGGTTAATGGGATAAAAAGGGTTAATGCAATAAAGGGTTAATGGGATAAAGGGTTAATGGAGTAAAGGGTTAATGGAGTAAAGGGTTATTGGAGTAAAGGGTTAATGGAACAAAGGGTTAATGGAGTAAAGGGTTAATGGGATAAAGGGTTAATGGAGTAAAGGGTTAATGGGATAAAGGGTTAATGGGATAAAGGGTTAATGCAGTAAAGGGTTAATGAGATAAAGGGTTAATGGAGTAAAGGGTTAATGCAGTAAAGGGTTAATGGGGTAAAGGGTTAATGCAGTAAAGGGTTCAGGCAATAAAGGGTTAATGCAGTAAAGGGTTAATGCAGTAAAGGGTTAATGCAGTAAAGGGTTCAGGCAATAAAGGGTTAGGGCAATAAAGGGTTAATGCAGTAAAGGGTTAATGGAGTAAAGGGTTAAGGCAATAAAGGGTCAAGGCAATAAAGGGTTAATGCAGTAAAGGGTTCAGGCAATAAAGGGTTAATGCATTAAAGGGTTAGTGCAATAAAGGGTTAATGCAGTAAAGGGTTAATGCAGTAAAGGGTTCAGGCAATAAAGGGTTAATGCAGTAAAGGGTTAATGGAGTAAAGGGTTCAGGCAATAAAGGGTTAATGCATTAAAGGGTTAATGCAGTAAAGGGTTCAGGCAATAAAGGGTTAATGCAGTAAAGGGTTAATGCAGTAAAGGGTTCAGGCAATAAAGGGTTAATGCAGTAAAGGGTTAATGCAGTAAAGGGTTCAGGCAATAAAGGGTTAATGAAGAGCACGCAGACCCTGTGGCAAAGGGAGAGCAGCCGGCACAGGAATAAATGCAAATTAAAGTTGCTGGAATCAGTGGGTGGAGCTGATAAGGAGCTGATAAGGAGCAGAGCTCAGCTCCAGGGCTCAGTTGTTTGTAGGGAGGCAAAGGAAATGGGAATATTTGGGAATATTTGGGAATATTTGGGAAAATTTGGGAATATGTGGGAATATGTGGGAATATTTGGGAATATTTGGGAATATTCGGAATCCACCCCCTTGTGCCTGCTGGAGGATGACTGAAATCCCATTTCAGCCAGGATCTGATTTCCAAACGCCTCAGGCACAGGGCAGGGCCTTAAAATACCGAACACAGTGGGGAGAGCTCCTTCCTCAGCCCTTCTCCCTCCCTGCAGCCCCCGGCCAATTTTAAACCTGTACAAAATTTACATTTTATCTGTAATTTCAGGTTTTTTTTCCTTGCTGCCAGTTCTGTGCTCCTCCACATTCCTGTGTTTCCATCCAGGAGTGGCCAGGATGGCACCAACCTGGCCCGAGGGCCTTTCCCAATGAAGGAATCTCTGCACAAAAATCTAAATTGAAATAAAGATTTGGCCAAGAAATGAATCCTGCAGATCCCACTGAGATCCCAACAGGGAAAAGCTCTCAGAGCTCCTCAGCCATGGGAGTGGTGCCAAAAATCCCCACAGCAGCCCCTGGACGGGGAGAATTTCCAAGGGAAAATCTTGGAAAAATCTCCCAATCTCCAAGAAAATTCCCATTTCTCCAAGGAAATCCAGATCTCCCATCTCCATTTGTCATTCTTAAGGAATCTCTGAATAAAACCTAAATTGAAATCAAGATTTGCCCAAGAAATGAATCCTGCAGATCCCACTGAGATCCCAACAGGGAAAAGCCCTCAGAGCTCCTCAGTCCTGACAGTGGTGCCAAAAATCCAAATTTCCAAGGAAAAATGTCCCTGTCCAGAGGATTTGACCATCCCACAACTCCACAATTTTAAACCTGTACAAAATTTACATTTTATCTGTAATTTCAGGGTTTTTTAATTGCTGCCTGTTCCGTGCTCCTCCACATTCCTGTGTTTCCATCCAGGAGTGACCAGGATGGCACCAACCTGGCTCGAGGGCCTTTCCCAATGAAGGAATCCCTGCACAAAATCGAAATTGAAATAAAGATTTGGCCAAGAAATGAATCCTGCAGATCCCACTGAGATCCCAACAGGGAAAAGCCCTCAGAGCTCCTCAGCCATGGGAGTGGTGCCAAAAATCCCCACAGCAGCCCCTGGACGGGGAGAATTTCCAAGGGAAAATCTTGGAAAAATCTCCAAGGAAATTCCCATTTCTCCAAGGAAATCCAGATCTCCCAATCTCCATTTGTCATTCTTAAGGAATCTCTGAATAAAACCTAAATTGAAATAAAGATTTGCCCAAGAAATGAATCCTGCAGATCCACTGAGATCCCAACAGGGAAGAGCCCTCAGAGCTCCTCAGCCATGGGTATGGCGCCAAAAATCCAAATTTCCAAGGAAAAATCTCCCTGTCCAGGAGATTTGACCATCCCCAAAATTTACAATTTTAAACCTGTACAAAATTTACATTTTATCTGTAATTTCAGGGTTTTTTCCCTGCTGCCTGTTCGGTGCTCCTCCACATTCCTGTGTTTCCATCCAGGATGGCACCAACCTGGCTCGAGGGCCTTTCCCAATGAAGGAATCCCTGCACAAAATCGAAATTTATTTAAAGATTTGCCCAAGAAATGAATCCTTTCAGATCCCAACAGGGAAAAGCCCTCAGAGCTCCTCAGCCCTGACAGTGGTGCCAAAAATCCCCACAGCAGCCCCTGGACGGGGAGAATTTCCAAGGAAAAATCTTGGAAAAATCTCCAAGGAAATTCCCATTTCTCCAAGGAAATCCAGATCTCCCAATCTCCATTTGTCATTCTTAAGGAATCTCTGAATAAAACCTAAATTGAAATCAAGATTTGCCCAAGAAATGAATCCTGCAGATCCCATTGAGATCCCAACAGGGAAAAGCCCTCAGAGCTCCTCAGCCATGGGTATGGCGCCAAAAATCCAAATTTCCAAGGAAAAATCTCCCTGTCCAGGAGATTTGACCATCCCCAAAATTTACAATTTTAAACCTGTACAAAATTTACATTTTATCTGTAATTTCAGGGTTTTTTCCCTGCTGCCTGTTCGGTGCTCCTCCACATTCCTGTGTTTCCATCCAGGATGGCACCAACCTGGCTCGAGGGCCTTTCCCAATGAAGGAATCCCTGCACAAAATCGAAATTTATTTAAAGATTTGGCCAAGAAATAAATCCTTTCAGATCCCAACAGGGAAAAGCTCTCAGAGCTCCTCCGCCATGGGAGTGGCGCCAAAAATCCCCACAGCAGCCCCTGGACGGGGAGAATTTCCAAGGAAAAATCTTGGAAAAATCTCCAAGGAAATTCCCATTTCTCCAAGGAAATCCAGATCTCCCAATCTCCATTTGTCATTCTTAAGGAATCTCTGAATAAAACCTAAATTGAAATCAAGATTTGCCCAAGAAATGAATCCTCCAGATCCCATTCAGATACCAACAGGGAAAAGCCCTCAGAGCTCCTCAGTCCTGACAGTGGTGCCAAAAATCCAAATTTCCAAGGAAAAATGTCCCTGTCCAGAGGATTTGACCATCCCACAACTCCACAATTTTAAACCTGTACAAACTTTACAGTTTCATCTGTAATTTCAGGGGTTTTTCCCTTGCTGCCTGTTCGGTGCTCCTCCACATTCCTGTGTTTCCATCCAGGAGTGGCCAGGATGGCACCAACCTGGCTCGAGGGCCTTTCCCAATGAAGGAATCTCTGCACAAAAATCTAAATTGAAATAAAGATTTGGCCAAGAAATGAATCCTGCAGATCCCACTGAGATCCCAACAGGGAAAAGCCCTCAGAGCTCCTCAGTCCTGACAGTGGTGCCAAAAATCCAAATTTCCAAGGAAAAATGTCCCTGTCCAGAGGATTTGACCATCCCACAACTCCACAATTTTAAACCTGTACAAAATTTACATTTTATCTGTAATTTCAGGGTTTTTTTCCTTGCTGCCTGTTCGGTGCTCCTCCACATTCCTGTGTTTCCATCCAGGAGTGACCAGGATGGCACCAGGGAGGAGATTTGGGAGCTGGTGCCACCAGCAAGGCCCCGGCAAACAGCAACAACTAAACAATTGCCAATTTCCCAAACAGAAGCCAAGGAAATCCCTGACTCCAGAAGCTCGTGTGGGTTTTAGAAGTGGCTGAATATTCACAGAAGAATGCCGAGATGATTTTAAGGATTGATGAAGATTTCGGGATGCAAGAGACCCCAGGTCCAACCTCGTGCTTTAAGCAGGGTCAGATCTGGGATCATCCCATCCTGCTGAGGAATTTAGGGCTTCCAAATCCTCCCAAGGAGGAGAAGGCACAGCTGCTGTGTGGGACACTGTGACACTTTGGGAATTACGGAAAATCCCGAGCTGCAAGATCATCAAATCCGACTCCTGCACAGACACCCCAAAATCCCTCCCTGGGTGCGTTGTCCTGGAGCCGTGGGAATGTCACCATTCCCTGGGGATCCTGGTCAGTGCCTGACCCTTTAGGGAAGAACATTTTTCTATGAACCTTTTCACAATAAACCTTTTCTCAATAAAGCTTTTCTCATAATCGAGCCTCCCCTCGGTTATGCAGGGTTTGCATCCAGGGACCCCCTCAGCCTCTTCCCCCTCAAGCCTCAGGCTTTTCCCCCCTCAGACAACACGCTCCCCTTCCCTGCTCCCTCCTCCGTGCACTCCCCGGGATCCCGCGGGGCTCCAGGAGGGATTTTTCTTCATTTGTCAGGAAAACTCAGCTGTTTTTTCCCTCCTGGAATCGATGTTTTGCTACCACCTAGCGCTGAGGGGGCGCGGACTCCTCAGGCCCTCAGGGCGGATCTCAGCACCGGAGGGAATTTGGGAACGAGACCCTGGAGAAAACGGGATTTTAATGCGGAAATAGGATGATCCCACTACTGAGAATTTCAGAAATTTTCCCTTTTAAACTGTTTTTTCCTGCTCGAGTCGATGTTTACCTACCACCTAGCGCTGAGGGGGCGCGGCCTCCTCAGGCCCTTGTGGTTCCCCTCAGGGCAGATAAAAGCACCGGCGGGAATTTGGGAACAAGCCCGCGGGGAAAACTGGATTTAACGGGAAAACAGAACGATCCTATTATTGTGAATTTCAGAAATTGTCCCTTTTAAACTGTTTTTTTTTTTTTTTTCCCTCCTGGAGTCGATGTTTTGCTACCATCTAGCGCTGAGGGGGCGCGGCTTCCTCAAACCCGCGTGGTTCCTCTCAGGGTGGATTCCAGCACCAGAGGGAATTTGGGAACGAGACCCTGGGGGGGAAATTGGATTTTAACGGGGAAATAGGATGATTCCACTACTGATAATGTCAGAAATTGTCCCATTTTAATAGGACTTTTCCCTCCTGGAATCGATGTTTTGCTACCATCTAGCGCTGAAGGGGCGCGGCCTCCTCAGGCCCGCATGGTTGCCCTCGGGGCGGATCTCAGCACCGGCGCGATTTTGGGAACGAGATCCCGGGGACAACTGGGTTTAACGGGGAAATAGAACGATCCTATTATTGTGAATTTCAAATTTGTTCCTTTTAAATTGTTTTTTTTTTCCTTCCTGGAGTCGATGTTTTGCTACCAACTAGCGCTGAGGGGGCGCGGTCTCCAGGCCGGCGTAGTTCCTCTCAGGGAGGATCCCAGCACCAGCGGGAATTTGGGAATGAGACCTCGGGAAATTGAATTTCAACAGGAAATAGGACGATCCCAGTACTGAGAATTTCAGAAATTGTCCCTTTTTAATTGTTTTTTTCCCTGCTCGAGTCGATGTTTTGCTACCACCTAGCGCTGAGGGGGCGCGGCTTCCTCAAACCCGCGTGGTTCCTCTCAGGGCGGATCCCAGCATCAGCGGGAATTTGGGAGCGAGACCCTGGGGGGGGGGAATTGGATTTTAACGGGGAAATAAGATGATTCCACTACTGATAATGTCAGAAATTGTCCCATTTTAATAGGACTTTTCCCTCCTGGAATCGATGTTTTGCTACCATTTAGCGCTGAAGGGGCGCGGCCTCCTCAGGCTAGCGTGGTTGCCCTCGGGGCGGATCTCAGCACCGGCGCGATTTTGGGAACGAGATCCCGGGGACAACTGGGTTTAACGGGGAAATAAAACAATCCTATTATTGTGAATTTCAGAAAATGTCCCTTTTAAACTAGTTTTTCCCTCCTGGAATCGATGTTTTGCTACCTAGCGCTGAGGGGGCGCAGCCTCCTCAGGCCCGGGTGGTTCCCCTCAGGGAGGATAACAGTTACCAGCGGGAATTTGGGAACGAGAACGCGGGGAAAAACTGGATTTTAACGGAGAAATAGGATGATCCCACTACTCGGATTTTCAGAAATTGTCCGTTTTCAATCGGTTTTTCCCTCTTGGAGTCGATGTTGTGCTACCACCTAGCGCTGAAGGGGCGCAGCCTCCTCAGGCCCGCGTGGTTCCGCTCAGGGCGGATTTCGGTCCCAGCGGGATTTTGGGAACGAGATCCCGGGGACAACTGGGTTTAACGGGAAAATAAAACAATCCTATTATTATGAATTTCAGAAACTGTCCCTTTTGAACTAGTTTTTCCCTTCTGGAATCGATGTTTTGCTACCATTTAGCCCTGAGGGGGCGCAGCCTCCTCAGGCCCGGGTGGTTCCCTTCAGGGCGGACGGATCCCAGAATCAGCGGGAATTTGGGAACGAGACACCGGGGAAAAACTGGATTTTAACGGAGAAATAGGATGATTCCATTATGGTGAATTTCAGAAAAATGACCCTTTAAAATTGTTTGGGTTTTTTTTTTTTTTTTTTTTTCCCTCCTGGAGTCAATGTTTTGCTACCATCTAGTGCGTGGTTCCCCTCATAGTGGATCCCAGCACCAGCAGGAATTTGGGAATGAAACCCCGGGGAAAAACTGGATTTAACGGGGAAATAGGATGGTCCCACTAGATCCCACTACTGAGAATTTCAGAAATTGTCCATTTTTAATCATCAGCTGTAAGAGCAGCCACCAGGATGTTTTTATACCCTGGGAATGCTGTGTCCAGGTCCCGGGACAGGAGGGACCTGGAGTAGCTCCCATAAAGATGGGGAAGGGCCTGGAGCATCTCCCTGGCCAGGAAAGGCTGAGGAAGAAGGGGCTGTTCAGCCTGGAGAGGAGAGAAATGAGAGGGAACCTCATCCCTGGGTGTCCCTGGTGCAGCAATGGCACCAGACCCACAGGCAGGGAATAATCCCAGCAAGTTCAACCTGGACATGAAAAATTTCTGCTCTGGGCAGTGCCCAGCCCTGAGGCTGTGGAGTCTCCTCTCTGGGATATTCCAGAGCCCTCTGGACACACTCCCGTGCCCTGGGCTCTGGGATGGCCCTGCTGGATGGAGCTGGATGTGGCACCAGTGACCCTCTGTGGTCCCATCCAGCCTGACCCATCCTGGGGCTCTGCAAATCTGCAAATCTGGGATTCTGTGGGGTTGTGAGCCTGAGATGCTGTGATCACCAGAGTCTGTGATTTCATGGTTATATGAGTCTGAGATTCCTTGATTCTGTGAGTCTGTAATGCCATGATTCTCTGATTCTGTAGTTCTGTGATTCCGTGAGTCTGTGATTCCATGGTTCTGTAATTCTGTGATTCTGTAATGCCATGATTCTCTGATTCTGTAGTTCTCTGTTTTTTGTGAGACTGCAATTCCATGATTCCGTGTTTTCTGTGATTCCATGATTCTGTGGTTCTGTGATTCTGTAATGCCATGACTCTTTGATTCTGTAGTTCTGTGATTTTGTGAGTCTGTGATTCCATGATTCTGTAATTCTGTGAGTCTGTAATGCCATGATTCTCTGATTCTGTAGTTCTGTGATTTTGTGAGTCTGTGATTCCATGATTCTGTAATGCCATGATTCTCTGATTCTGTAGTTCTGTGATTCCGTGAGTCTGTGATTCCATGATTCTGTAATTCTGTGATTCTGTAATGCCATGATTCTCTGATTCTGTAGTTCTCTGTTTTTTGTGAGACTGCAATTCCATGATTCCGTGTTTTCTGTGAGTCTGTGATTCCATGATTCTGTAATTCTGTGATTCTGTAATGCCATGATTCTCTGATTCTGTAGTTCTGTGATTTTGTGAGTCTGTGATTCCATGATTCTGTGGTTCTGTGAATCTGTCATTCCACGATTCTCTAATTCTGTGAATCTGTAATCCCATTATTCTGTAATTTTGTGAGTCTGGGTCCATGATTCTGTGAGTCTGTGATTCTGTGAATCTGTAACTCCATGATTTTCTCACTCTGTGAGACTGTGAGTCCGTGAGTCTGTGAGTCTGTGATTCCATGATTCTTTCATTCTGTGAATCTGTAACTCCACGATTCTGTCATTCTGTGACTGTGAATCTGTGATTCCATGATTCTGTCATTCTGTGAGTCTGTAATTCCATGGTTCTGTCATTCTGTGAATCTGTAACTCCATGATTTTCTCACTCTGTGAGACTGTGAGTCCGTGAGTCTGTGAGTCTGTGATTCCATGATTCTTTCATTCTGTGAATCTGTAACTCCATGATTCTGTCATTCTGTGATTCCATGATTCTGTCATTCTGTGACTGTGAGTCTGTGATTCCATGATTCTGTCATTCTGTGAGTCTGTAACTCCATGATTCTGTCATTCTGTGATTCCATGGTTCTGTCATTCTGTGACTGTGAGTCTGTGATTCCATGATTCTTTCATTCTGTGAATCTGTAACTCCATGATTCTGTCATTCTGTGACTGTGAATCTGTAATTCTCTGGTTCTGTCATTCTGTGAATCTGTAACTCCATGGTTCTGTCATTCTGTGAGTCTGTACCTCCATGGTTCTGTCATTGTGTGACAACTCCACGATTCTGTCATTCTGTGACTGTGAATCTGTAATTCCATGATTCTGTCATTCTGTGACTGTGAATCTGTAATTCCATGATTCTGTCATTCTGTGAATCTGTAATTCTCTGGTTCTGTCATTCTGTGACTGTGAATCTGTAATTCTCTGGTTCTGTCATTCTGTGAGTCTGGAATTCCATGGTTCTGTAAGTCTGTAATTCCATGATTCTCTCATTCTGTGACTGTGAATCTGTAACTCCATGATTCTGTCATTCTGTGAATCTGTAATTCCATGGTTCTGTCATTCTGTGACTGTGAATCTGTAACTCCATGGTTCTGTCATTCTGTAAGTCTGTAACTCCATGGTTCTGTCATTCTGTGACTGATGAATCTGTAATTCTCTGGTTCTGTCATTCTGTGAGTCTGTAATTCCATGGTTCTGTAAGTCTGTAATTCCACGATTCTGTCATTCTGTGTTTCCATTATTCTGTCATTCTGTGAATCTGTAACTCCATGATTCTGTCATTCTGTGACTGATGAATCTGTAACTCCATGATTCTGTCATTCTGTGAATCTGTAATTCTCTGGTTCTGTCATTCATGTGACTGTGAATCTGTGATTCCATGATTCTGTCATTCTGTGACTGTGAATCTGTAATTCTCTGGTTCTGTCATTCTGTGAATCTGTAACTCCATGGTTCTGTCATTCTGTGTTTCCATGATTCTGTCATTCTGTGTTTCCATGATTCTCTGACCCTGTGATTCTGTGACTGATCCTGTAGTTCTGTGATGATGTGTGTGTGACATTCTGTGATTCTGGGAGTCTCTGAATCCGTGACTTTCTGATTCCATGATTTCATGATTCTGTGATTGAGTCTGAGACTGTAATTCTGTGATTCCATCACTCTGCGATTCTGAGATTCTGGGACTCTCTTTGTGATTCCACGATTCCATCATTCTGCAATTCTGTGAGCCAGTGATTCCACAATTTTGTGATTCTGACTGTGGCCCTGAAATTCTGTCATCCTGTCATTCCACAGTTCCACATTCTGAACTTCTGAGGCTCTGTGACTCTCTGAGATTCCGTGATTCCATGATTCTGTCACTCTGCTCTCTGAGCCTGTGATTCCATGATTTTGTGATTCTGACTCTGTGATTGTGAGATTCCATGACTCTGAGATTCTGTGATTCCGTCACTCCACAATTCCGGGATTCTCTGAGCCTGTGATTCCATGATTTTATGATTCTTTAATTCCATGATTCTGGGATTCTGGGAGCCCGTGATTCCATGATTTTGTCATTCTGACTGTGGCTCTGAGATTCCATCACCCTGTGATTCCAAAATTCCACATTCTGCACTTCTGAGACTCCGGGACTCTCTGACACTCTGATTCTGTGATTCCATCATTCCATCGTTCCACAGTTCTGGGATTCTGAGAGTCCGTGATTCCATGATTTGGTGATTCTGACTCTATGGCTCTGAGATTCTGTGATTCCATGATTCCATCACTGTGCAGTTCTGGGATTCTGGGGGTCTGTGATTCCATGATTTTGTGATTCTGACTCCGTGACTCTGAGATTCCGTGACTCTGAGATTCTGTGATTCCATGATTCCATCACTCTGCAGTTCTGGGATTCTGTGAGTCTGTGATTCCATGATTTGGTGATTCTGACTCTGTGATTATGAGATTCCGTGACTCTGAGATTCTGAGATTCCATGATTCCATCATTCCACAATTCTGGGATTCTGGGAGTCTGTGATTCCATGATTTGGTGATTCTGACTGTGGCTCTGAGATTCCATCACCCTGTGATTCCACAATTCCACATTCTGCACTTCTGAGACTCCATGACCCTCTGACGCTCTGATTCTGTGATTCCATGATTCCATCATTCCACAGTTCTGGGATTCTGAGAGTCCGTGATTCCATGATTTGGTGATTCTGACTCTATGGCTCTGAGATTCTGTGATTCCATGATTCCATCACTGTGCAGTTCTGGGATTCTGGGGGTCTGTGATTCCACGATTTTGTGATTCTGACTGTGGCTGTGAGATTCTGAGATTCCATGATTCCATACTTTTGTGATTCTGACTCTGACATTCTGTGATTCCACGATTCCATCACTCTGCAGTTCTGGGATTCTCTGAGCCTGTGATTCCATGATTTTGTGATTCTGACTCTGTGATTGTGAGATTCCATGACTCTGAGATTCTGTGATTCCATCATTCCATAATTCTGGGATTCTGGGAGTCTGTGATTCCATGATTTTGTGATTCTGGCTCTGAGATTCTGTGATTCCATTGCTCTACAGTTCTGGGATTCTGGCAGTCTGTGATTCCATGATTTTGTGATTCTGACTCTATGGCTCTGACATTCTGTGATTCCATGATTCCATCGTTCCACAGTTCTGGGATTCTGGGAGTCTGTGATTCCACAATTTTGTCATTCTGACTCTGTGATTGTGAGATTCCATGACTCTGAGATTCTGAGATTCCATGATTCCATCATTCCACAATTCTGGGATTCTCTGAGTCTGTGATTCCATGATTTTGTGATTCTGACTCTGTGATTGTGAGATTCCATGACTCTGAGATTCTGTGATTCCATGATTCCATCACTGTGCAGTTCTGGGATTCTGGGGGTCTGTGATTCCACGATTTTGTGATTCTGACTGTGGCTGTGAGATTCTGAGATTCCATGATTCCATATTTTTGTGATTCTGACTCTGACATTCTGTGATTCCATGATTCCATCACTCTGCAGTTCTGGGATTCTCTGAGTCTGTGATTCCATGATTTTGTGATTCTGACTCTGTGATTGTGAGATTCCGTGACTCTGAGATTCTGAGATTCCATGATTCCATCATTCCACAATTCTGGGATTCTCTGAGTCTGTGATTCCATGATTTTGTGATTCTGACTCTGTGACTCTGAGATTCCATCACCCTGTGATTCCACAATTCCACGTTCTGCACTTCTGAGACTCCATGACCCTCTGACACTGCGATCGTGCGATTCCCTGATTCCCTAATTCCACGATTCCTTAATTGATTCCTTAATTGATTCCTTAATTGATTCCTTCATTGACTCCTTGATCCGCGTGACCCTGCCTTCACCTGACACCACAACTTCCCACAAACAGCATCCAACCGAGCACCCACACTGGCAGGAGGGCCGGGAGACCCCAAACCCCCTCCCCAAACCCAGGGTGACGCCCAGAACCCCCAAATCCCGAGATTTTCCCCCAAAATCGCGGGGGGTGTCCCCGCTCCCCTCTCGGTGCGGTCCCGGCGCCCCCCGGTGGCTGATGGCGGAACCGCAATTCCCTTTACGGCGCTTTCGCGACAGCGCGGGCCGGCGTCGCTTTACGGCAACGCAACGGGCCAGGCCGCGGGATCCGCCGGGATGAAGCAGAAAAAGAAAAATGGGAAAGGTAAAAAATAAAACGAAAATACCTGAGGGGCTGGAACGTGTCCGGGAGAGGGAATGGAGCGGGGTGAGGGAGATGGGGGGGCTGTGCGTGGAGGAAAGGAGGCTCGGGGGGCTCTGCAGGACTCCCTGACGTGAGGGGACAGCCGGGGACGGCGTGAGGGGAAACGGCCTCGAGCTGTGCCGCGGGAGGGTTAAATTGGATAACAGCAGGTTTTAAATTGTATTAAAGCAGGAATTTCCACCCTTAGAGGGCTGCCCAGCCCTGGCACAGTTGCCGAGGGCAGTGCTGGAATCCCCATCCCTGGGGGAATTTAAAATCCCCGTGGATGTGGGATTGGGGACACTTGGTGGCCCTGGAATTGCTGGGAATGTTTGAATTCCGTGCTCTTTCCCTGCCTGAACCATTCCACGGTTCCGTGACAGGAATTTCAGTTTTAAATTTCAGTTTAAACTCTCTGGACGGCGTGAGGGGAAACGGCCTCGAGCTGTGCCGCGGGAGGGTTAAATTGGATAACAGCAGGTTTTAAATTGTATAAAAGCAGGAATTTCCACCCTTAGAGGGCTGCCCAGCCCTGGCACAGCTGCCGAGGGCAGTGCTGGAATCCCCATCCCCGGGGGAATTTAAAATCCCCGTGGATGTGGGATTGGGGACACGGGTGGCCCTGGAATTGCTGGGAATGTTTGAATTCCGTGCTCTTTCCCTGCCTGAACCATTCCACGGTTCCCTGGCAGGAATTTCAATTTTAAATTTCAATTTAAACTCTGTGGACGGCGTGAGGGGAAACGGCCTCGAGCTGTGCCGGGGGAGGGTTAAATTGGATAACAGGAGATTTAAATTGGATAACAGCAGGTTTTAAATTGTATAAAAGCAGGAATTTCCACCCTTAGAGGGCTGCCCAGCCCTGGCACAGCTGCTCAGGGCAGTGCTGGAATCCCCATCCCCGGGGGAATTTAAAATCCCCGTGGATGTGGGATTGGGGACACGGGTGGCCCTGGAATTGCTGGGAATGTTTGAATTCCGTGCTCTTTCCCAGCCTGAACCATTCCACGGTTCCGTGACAGGAATTTCAATTTTAAATTTCAGTTTAAACTCTCTGGACGGCGTGAGGGGAAACGGCCTCGAGCTGTGCCGGGGGAGGGTTAAATTGGATAACAGCAGGTTTTAAATTGTATAAAAGCAGGAATTTCCACCCTTAAAGGGCTGCCCAGCCCTGGCACCGCTGCTCAGGGCAGTGCTGGAATCCCCATCCCCGGGGGAATTTAAAATCCCCGTGAATGTGGGATTGGGGACACGGGTGGCCCTGGAATTGCTGGGAATGTTTGAACTCCGTGCTCTTTCCCAGCCTGAACCATTCCACGGTTCCCTGACAGGAATTTCAGTTTTAAATTTCAGTTTAAATTCCCCTGGATGTGGCATTTGGGGACACGGGTGGCCCTGGAATTGCTGGGAGTGTTTGCACTCCGTGCTCTTTCCCAGCCTGAACCATTCCACGGTTCCGTGACAGGAATTTCAATTTTAAATTTCAATTTAAAATCCCCGTGGATGTGGCACTTGGGGACACTTGGTGGCCCTGGAATTGCTGCGAGTGTTTGAATTCCAGAGCTCTTTTCCATCCTGACCCATTCCCACCCTGAACCAATTCCCACCCAACCATTTTAAATTTCAATTTAAAATCCCCGTGGATGTGGCACTTGGGGACACGGGTGGCCCTGGAATTGCTGCGAGTGTTTGCACTCCGTGCTCTTTCCCAGCCTGACCCATTCCACGGTTCCCTGGCAGGAATTTCAATTTTAAATTTCAGTTTAAATTCCCCTGGATGTGGCATTTGGGGACACTTGGTGGCCCTGGAATTGCTGGGAGTGTTTTAAGTCCGTGCTCTTCTCCAGCCTGACCCATTCCACGGTTCCCTGGCAGGAATTTCAATTTTAAATTTCAATTTAAAATCCCCGTGGATGTGGCATTTGGGGACACTTGGTGGCCCTGGAGTTGCTGGGAGTGTTTGAATTCCAGAGCTCTTTTCCATCCTGACCCATTCCCACCCTGAACCATTCCCACCCAACCATTTCAAATTTCAATTTCAAATCCCCGTGGATGTGGCACTTGGGGACACTTGGTGGCCCTGGAATTGCTGGGAATGGTCGAACTCTGGAGCCCTTTTCCATCCTGAACCATTCCACGGTTCTGTGACAGGAATGTGCAAAATGCACGTATTTTATAATTGGCTTTTTGCAAATATTCAAATGAATATGAGATGTGCTGTGTTAGAAAGTGATGCTGGATTCATTCTCTTAAGTCGTGTGGTAAATATAGTCTTAGGTTATAAAAAATGTTAAAATAGAAACTCTGCTATGTAGGATACTTTTTTAAAAGAGATAGCAGCCACAGGACACCCGAATCTTTCAGAGATAAAGAATTTATTGCTCTGGTATCAGAAGAAATGAACTTCTGCTGTCAGGACTCAGAGGAAGAAGCTGAGGATGAGCAGACAGAATCCTGTGTTTGAATGGAATTGATGCATGAATATGCAACAGGCTGTTGTTTTTAAGGGTTAATCCTCTGTTAATCTGTGTCCTTTTTTTGGCTTATTTTACCCAGAAAAAGTTACCCGGACATCCAAAAATTTTATCTCTATTATCTCACATTGTCCTAATTCAAAATGTCCAAATTATTATTATTACTCTAATTGCAATATTGTTATTACTCTGATTGTATTAATATTATTATCACTCTATTATTTTATTTTATAAATTTATAATTTTTATAATTTTTATAATTATTTTTATAACCATTTTATTCCTATGACACTTTGAAAATTTTAAAACCAAGCGAATCCTGTTTTCCACAGCAATTTCAAGCCGGGCTCTGACGAGCAGGAAAATCTCTGATTTTTCTCTGCTTTTGCCCCTTTTTTCACAGGAATTTCAGGCTGGGTTATGGCAAGCAAGAAAATCTCTAATTTTTCTCTGTTTTTTTTCCCTTTTTTCCCCCATTTGTGGTACAGGGGAGCAGAGCCAGGCCGAGCTGATGGTGATGGCCATTGGAGACATCATAAAGCAGCTGCTGGAGGCCCACGAGCAGGGCAGGGACGTGGATGTGAACAGGTGAGAGAGGAACATCCTCAGCTCTCATTTTCACACATTTTCTGTGAAAAAAAACCCCAAAAATGGGAAATTCTGGGCTGTGAGTGAGGAACATCCTCAGCTCTCATTTCACTCCTTTTTCTCATCAAAAACCCCCAAAAATGGGAAATTCTGGGCTGTGAGTGAGGAACATCCTCAGCTCTCATTTTCACACATTTTCTGTGAAAAAAACTCCCAAAAATGGGAAATTCTGGGCTGTGAGTGAGGAACATCCTCAGCTCTCATTTTCACACATTTTCTGTGAAAAAAACCCCAAAAAAAGAGAAATTCTGGGCTGTGAGTGAGGAACATCCTCAGCTCTCATTTCACTCCTTTTTCTGTGAAAAACCCCCCAAAAATGGGAAATTCTGGGCTGTGAGTGAGGAACATCCTCAGCTCTCATTTCACTCCTTTTTATATGAAAAAACCCCCAAAAATGGGAAATTCTGGGCTGTGAGTGAGGAACATCCTCAGCTCGCATTTCACTCCTTTTTCTGTGAAAAAACCCCCAAAAATGGGAAATTCTGGGCTGTGAGTGAGGAACATCCTCAGCTCTCATTTCACTCCTTTTTCTGTGAAAAAAACCCAAAAATGGGAAATTCTGGGCTGTGAGTGAGGAACATCCTCAGCTCTCATTTCACTCCTTTTTCTGATCAAAAATCCCCCAAAAATGGGAAATTCTGGGCTGTGAGTGAGGAACATCCTCAGCTCTCATTTCACTCCTTTTTCTGATATAAACCCCCCAAAAATGGGAAATTCTGGGCTGTGAGTGAGGAACATCCTCAGCTCTCATTTCACTCCTTTTTCTGTGAAAAAAACCCCAAAAATGGGAAATTCTGGGCTGTGAGTGAGGAACATCCTCAGCTCTCATTTCACTCCTTTTTCTGTGAAAAAACCCCCAAAAATGGGAAATTCTGGGCTGTGAGTGAGGAACATCCTCAGCTCTCATTTCACTCCTTTTTCTGTGAAAAAAACCCCCAAAAATGGGAAATTCTGGGCTGTGAGTGAGGAACATCCTCAGCTCTCATTTCACTCCTTTTTATATGAAAAAACCCCCAAAAATGGGAAATTCTGGGCTGTGAGTGAGGAACATCCTCAGCTCTCATTTTCACACATTTTCTGTGAAAAAAAACCCCAAAAATGGGAAATTCTGGGCTGTGAGTGAGGAACATCCTCAGCTCTCATTTTCACACATTTTCTGTGAAAAAAACCCCAAAAATGGGAAATTCTGGGCTGTGAGTGAGGAACATCCTCAGCTCTCATTTCACACATTTTCTGTGAAAAAAACCCCCAAAAATGGGAAATTCTGGGCTGTGAGTGAGGAACATCCTCAGCTCTCATTTCACTCCTTTTTCTGTGAAAAAAAACCCCAAAAATGGGAAATTCTGGGCTGTGAGTGAGGAACATCCTCAGCTCTCATTTCACTCCTTTTTATATGAAAAAAACCCCCAAAAATGGGAAATTCTGGGCTGTGAGTGAGGAACATCCTCAGCTCTCATTTCACTCCTTTTTATATGAAAAAAACCCCAAAAATGGGAAATTCTGGGCTGTGAGTGAGGAACATCCTCAGCTCTCATTTTCACACATTTTCTGTGAAAAACCCCCCAAAAATGGGAAATTCTGGGCTGTGAGTGAGGAACATCCTCAGCTCTCATTTCACTCCTTTTTCTGTGAAAAAAAACCCCAAAAAAAGAGAAATTCTGGGCTGTGAGTGAGGAACATCCTCAGCTCTCATTTTCACACATTTTCTGTGAAAAAAACCCCCAAAAATGGGAAATTCTGGGCTGTGAGTGAGGAACATCCTCAGCTCTCATTTCACTCCTTTTTCTGTGAAAAAACCCCCAAAAATGGGAAATTCTGGGCTGTGAGTGAGGAACATCCTCAGCTCTCATTTCACTCCTTTTTATATGAAAAAAACCCCCAAAAATGGGAAATTCTGGGCTGTGAGTGAGGAACATCCTCAGCTCTCATTTCACTCCTTTTTATATGAAAAAAACCCCCAAAAATGGGAAATTCTGGGCTGTGAGTGAGGAACATCCTCAGCTCTCATTTCACTCCTTTTTCTGTGAAAAAACCCCCAAAAATGGGAAATTCTGGGCTGTGAGTGAGGAACATCCTCAGCTCTCATTTTCACACATTTTCTGTGAAAAAAACCCCAAAAATGGGAAATTCTGGGCTGTGAGTGAGGAACATCCTCAGCTCTCATTTCACTCCTTTTTCTGTGAAAAAAAAAACCCCAAAAATGGGAAATTCTGGGCTGTGAGTGAGGAACATCCTCAGCTCTCATTTCACTCCTTTTTCTGTGAAAAAAAACCCCAAAAATGGGAAATTCTGGGCTGTGAGTGAGGAACATCCTCAGCTCTCATTTTCACACATTTTCTGTGAAAAAACCCCCCAAAAATGGGAAATTCTGGGCTGTGAGTGAGGAACATCCTCAGCTCTCATTTCACTCCTTTTTCTGTGAAAAAAACCCCCAAAAATGGGAAATTCTGGGCTGTGAGTGAGGAACATCCTCAGCTCTCATTTTCACACATTTTCTGTGAAAAAAAACCCCAAAAATGGGAAATTCTGGGCTGTGAGTGAGGAACATCCTCAGCTCTCATTTTCACACATTTTCTGTGAAAAAAACCCCCAAAAATGGGAAATTCTGGGCTGTGAGTGAGGAACATCCTCAGCTCTCATTTCACTCCTTTTTCTGTGAAAAAACCCCCAAAAATGGGAAATTCTGGGCTGTGAGTGAGGAACATCCTCAGCTCTCATTTTCACACATTTTCTGTGAAAAAAACCCCCAAAAATGGGAAATTCTGGGCTGTGAGTGAGGAACATCCTCAGCTCTCATTTCACTCCTTTTTCTGTGAAAAAAACTCCCCCAAAAATGGGAAATTCTGGGCTGTGAGTGAGGAACATCCTCAGCTCTCATTTTCACACATTTTCTGTGAAAAAAAAACCCCAAAAATGGGAAATTCTGGGCTGTGAGTGAGGAACATCCTCAGCTCTCATTTTCACACATTTTCTGTGAAAAACATCCCAAAAATGGGAAATTCTGGGCTGTGAGTGAGGAACATCCTCAGCTCTCATTTTCACACATTTTCTGTGAAAAAAAGTCCCAAAAAAAGAGAAATTCTGGGCTGTGAGTGAGGAACATCCTCAGCTCTCATTTTCACACATTTTCTGTGAAAAAAAGTCCCAAAAAAAGAGAAATTCTGGGCTGTGAGTGAGGAACATCCTCAGCTCTCATTTTCACACATTTTCTGTGAAAAAAAGTCCCAAAAAAAGAGAAATTCTGGGCTGTGAGTGAGGAACATCCTCAGCTCTCATTTTCACACATTTTCTGTGAAAAAAACCCCCAAAAATGGGAAATTCTGGGCTGTGAGTGAGGAACATCCTCAGCTCTCATTTCACTCCTTTTTCTGATCAAAAAAACCCCAAAAATGGGAAATTCTGGGCTGTGAGTGAGGAACATCCTCAGCTCTCATTTTCACACATTTTCTGTGAAAAAAAACCCCAAAAAAAGAGAAATTCTGGGCTGTGAGTGAGGAACATCCTCAGCTCTCATTTCACACATTTTCTGTGAAAAAAAAACCCCAAAAATGGGAAATTCTGGGCTGTGAGTGAGGAACATCCTCAGCTCTCATTTCACTCCTTTTTCTCATCAAAAACCCCCAAAAATGGGAAATTCTGGGCTGTGAGTGAGGAACATCCTCAGCTCTCATTTCACTCCTTTTTCTGTGAAAAAAACCCCAAAAATGGGAAATTCTGGGCTGTGAGTGAGGAACATCCTCAGCTCTCATTTCACTCCTTTTTCTGTGAAAAACCCCCCAAAAATGGGAAATTCTGGGCTGTGAGTGAGGAACATCCTCAGCTCTCATTTCACTTTTTTTTTCTGTGAAAAAACCCCAAAAATGGGAAATTCTGGGCTGTGAGTGAGGAACATCCTCAGCTCTCATTTTCACACATTTTCTGTGAAAAAAAACCCCAAAAATGGGAAATTCTGGGCTGTGAGTGAGGAACATCCTCAGCTCTCATTTCACTCCTTTTTCTGTGAAAAAAAATCCCAAAAATGGGAAATTCTGGGCTGTGAGTGAGGAACATCCTCAGCTCTCATTTTCACACATTTTCTGTGAAAAAAAACCCCAAAAAAAGAGAAATTTTGGGCTGTGAGTGAGGAACATCCTCAGCTCTCATTTTCACACATTTTCTGTGAAAAAAACCCCCAAAAATGGGAAATTCTGGGCTGTGAGTGAGGAACATCCTCAGCTCTCATTTTCACACATTTTCTGTGAAAAAAAACCCCAAAAATGGGAAATTCTGGGCTGTGAGTGAGGAACATCCTCAGCTCTCATTTCACTCCTTTTTCTGATATAAACCCCCAAAAATGGGAAATTCTGGGCTGTGAGTGAGGAACATCCTCAGCTCTCATTTCACTCCTTTTTCTGTGAAAAAACCCCCAAAAATGGGAAATTCTGGGCTGTGAGTGAGGAACATCCTCAGCTCTCATTTTCACACATTTTCTGTGAAAAAACCCCCAAAAATGGGAAATTCTGGGCTGTGAGTGAGGAACATCCTCAGCTCTCATTTTCACACATTTTCTGTGAAAAAACCCCCAAAAATGGGAAATTCTGGGCTGTGAGTGAGGAACATCCTCAGCTCTCATTTCACTCCTTTTTCTGTGAAAAAAACCCCCAAAAATGGGAAATTCTGGGCTGTGAGTGAGGAACATCCTCAGCTCTCATTTTCACACATTTTCTGTGAAAAAAACTCCCAAAAATGGGAAATTCTGGGCTGTGAGTGAGGAACATCCTCAGCTCTCATTTCACACATTTTCTGTGAAAAAAACTCCCAAAAATGGGAAATTCTGGGCTGTGAGTGAGGAACATCCTCAGCTCTCATTTTCACACATTTTCTGTGAAAAAAACCCCAAAAATGGGAAATTCTGGGCTGTGAGAGAGGAACATCCTCAGCTCTCATTTCACTCCTTTTTCTGTGAAAAAAACCCCCAAAAATGGGAAATTCTGGGCTGTGAGTGAGGAACATCCTCAGCTCTCATTTCACTCCTTTTTCTGTGAAAAAACCCCCAAAAATGGGAAATTCTGGGCTGTGAGTGAGGAACATCCTCAGCTCTCATTTTCACACATTTTCTGTGAAAAAAACCCCAAAAATGGGAAATTCTGGGCTGTGAGTGAGGAACATCCTCAGCTCTCATTTTCACACATTTTCTGTGAAAAAAAACCCCAAAAATGGGAAATTCTGGGCTGTGAGTGAGGAACATCCTCAGCTCTCATTTCACTCCTTTTTCTCATCAAAACCCCCAAAAATGGGAAATTCTGGGCTGTGAGTGAGGAACATCCTCAGCTCTCATTTTCACACATTTTCTGTGAAAAAAACCCCAAAAATGGGAAATTCTGGGCTGTGAGTGAGGAACATCCTCAGCTCTCATTTCACTCCTTTTTCTGTGAAAAAAACCCCAAAAATGGGAAATTCTGGGCTGTGAGTGAGGAACATCCTCAGCTCTCATTTCACTCCTTTTTCTGTGAAAAAAAACCCCAAAAATGGGAAATTCTGGGCTGTGAGTGAGGAACATCCTCAGCTCTCATTTTCACACATTTTCTGTGAAAAAAACCCCCAAAAATGGGAAATTCTGGGCTGTGAGTGAGGAACATCCTCAGCTCTCATTTTCACACATTTTCTGTGAAAAAAACCCCCAAAAATGGGAAATTCTGGGCTGTGAGTGAGGAACATCCTCAGCTCTCATTTTCACACATTTTCTGTGAAAAAAAACCCCAAAAATGGGAAATTCTGGGCTGTGAGTGAGGAACATCCTCAGCTCTCATTTCACTCCTTTTTCTGTGAAAAAAACCCCCCAAAAATGGGAAATTCTGGGCTGTGAGTGAGGAACATCCTCAGCTCTCATTTTCACACATTTTCTGTGAAAAACCCCAAAAATGGGAAATTCTGGGCTGTGAGTGAGGAACATCCTCAGCTCTCATTTCACTCCTTTTTCTGTGAAAAAAACCCCAAAAATGGGAAATTCTGGGCTGTGAGTGAGGAACATCCTCAGCTCTCATTTTCACGCATTTTCTGTGAAAAAAAACCCCAAAAAAAGAGAAATTCTGGGCTGTGAGTGAGGAACATCCTCAGCTCTCATTTCACACAATTTCTGTGAAAAAAAACCCAAAAATGGGAAATTCTGGGCTGTGAGTGAGGAACATCCTCAGCTCTCATTTCACACATTTTCTGTGAAAAACCCCCAAAAATGGGAAATTCTGGGCTGTGAGTGAGGAACATCCTCAGCTCTCATTTCACTCCTTTTTCTGTGAAAAAAAACCCAAAAATGGGAAATTCTGGGCTGTGAGTGAGGAACATCCTCAGCTCTCATTTTCACACATTTTCTGTGAAAAAAACCCCAAAAAAAGAGAAATTCTGGGCTGTGAGTGAGGAACATCCTCAGCTCTCATTTCACTCCTTTTTCTGATCAAAACCCCCAAAAATGGGAAATTCTGGGCTGTGAGTGAGGAACATCCTCAGCTCTCATTTCACTCCTTTTTCTGTGAAAAAAACCCCCCAAAAATGGGAAATTCTGGGCTGTGAGTGAGGAACATCCTCAGCTCTCATTTCACTCCTTTTTCTGATATAAACCCCCCAAAAATGGGAAATTCTGGGCTGTGAGTGAGGAACATCCTCAGCTCTCATTTTCACACATTTTCTGTGAAAAAAACCCCCAAAAATGGGAAATTCTGGGCTGTGAGTGAGGAACATCCTCAGCTCTCATTTCACTCCTTTTTCTGTGAAAAAAACCCCAAAAATGGGAAATTCTGGGCTGTGAGTGAGGAACATCCTCAGCTCTCATTTTCACACATTTTCTGTGAAAAAAAACCCCAAAAATGGGAAATTCTGGGCTGTGAGTGAGGAACATCCTCAGCTCTCATTTTCACACATTTTCTGTGAAAAAACCCCCCAAAAATGGGAAATTCTGGGCTGTGAGTGAGGAACATCCTCAGCTCTCATTTCACTCCTTTTTCTCATCAAAAACCCCAAAAATGGGAAATTCTGGGCTGTGAGTGAGGAACATCCTCAGCTCTCATTTTCACACATTTTCTGTGAAAAAAACCCCCAAAAATGGGAAATTCTGGGCTGTGAGTGAGGAACATCCTCAGCTCTCATTTTCACACATTTTCTGTGAAAAAAGCCCCAAAAATGGAAATTCTGGGCTGTGAGTGAGGAACATCCTCAGCTCTCATTTCACTCCTTTTTCTGTGAAAAAAACCCCCAAAAATGGGAAATTCTGGGCTGTGAGTGAGGAACATCCTCAGCTCTCATTTTCACACATTTTCTGTGAAAAAAGCCCCAAAAATGGGAAATTCTGGGCTGTGAGTGAGGAACATCCTCAGCTCTCATTTCACTCCTTTTTCTGTGAAAAAAACCCCCAAAAATGGGAAATTCTGGGCTGTGAGTGAGGAACATCCTCAGCTCTCATTTTCACACATTTTCTGTGAAAAAAAACCCCCAAAAATGGGAAATTCTGGGCTGTGAGTGAGGAACATCCTCAGCTCTCATTTTCACACATTTTCTGTGAAAAAAAACCCCAAAAAAGAGAAATTCTGGGCTGTGAGAGAGGAACATCCTCAGCTCTCATTTCACTCCTTTTTCTCATCAAAAACCCCAAAAATGGGAAATTCTGGGCTGTGAGTGAGGAACATCCTCAGCTCTCATTTCACTCCTTTTTCTGTGAAAAAAACCTCCAGAAATGGGAAATTCTGGGCTGTGAGTGAGGAACATCCTCAGCTCTCATTTTCACACATTTTCTGTGAAAAAAACCCCAAAAATGGGAAATTCTGGGCTGTGAGTGAGGAACATCCTCAGCTCTCATTTCACTCCTTTTTCTGTGAAAAAAACCCCCAAAAATGGGAAATTCTGGGCTGTGAGTGAGGAACATCCTCAGCTCTCATTTTCACACATTTTCTGTGAAAAAAACCCCAAAAATGGGAAATTCTGGGCTGTGAGTGAGGAACATCCTCAGCTCTCATTTCACTCCTTTTTCTCATCAAAAACCCCAAAAATGGGAAATTCTGGGCTGTGAGTGAGGAACATCCTCAGCTCTCATTTTCACACATTTTCTGTGAAAAAACCCCCAAAAAAAGAGAAATTCTGGGCTGTGAGTGAGGAACATCCTCAGCTCTCATTTCACTCCTTTTTCAGTGAAAAACCCCCCAAAAATGGGAAATTCTGGGCTGTGAGTGAGGAACATCCTCAGCTCTCATTTTCACACATTTTCTGTGAAAAAACCCCCCAAAAATGGGAAATTCTGGGCTGTGAGTGAGGAACATCCTCAGCTCTCATTTCACTCCTTTTTATATGAAAAAAAACCCCAAAAATGGGAAATTCTGGGCTGTGAGTGAGGAACATCCTCAGCTCTCATTTCACTCCTTTTTCTGTGAAAAAAAACCCCAAAAATGGGAAATTCTGAGCTGTCAGTGAGGAACATCCTCAGCTCTCATTTCACTCCTTTTTCTCATCAAAAACCCCCAAAAATGGGAAATTCTGAGCTGTCAGTGAGGAACATCCTCAGCTCTCATTTTCACACATTTTCTGTGAAAAAAACCCCCAAAAATGGGAAATTCTGGGCTGTGAGTGAGGAACATCCTCAGCTCTCATTTTCACACATTTTCTGTGGAAAAAAACCCCAAAAATGGGAAATTCTGGGCTGTGAGTGAGGAACATCCTCAGCTCTCATTTTCACACATTTTCTGTGAAAAAAACCCCCAAAAATGGGAAATTCTGGGCTGTGAGAGAGGAACATCCTCAGCTCTCATTTCACTCCTTTTTCTGTGAAAAAACCCCCAAAAATGGGAAATTCTGGGCTGTGAGAGAGGAACATCCTCAGCTCTCATTTTCACACATTTTCTGTGAAAAAAACCCCAAAAATGGGAAATTCTGGGCTGTGAGTGAGGAACATCCTCAGCTCTCATTTCACTCCTTTTTCTGTGAAAAACCCCCCAAAAATGGGAAATTCTGGGCTGTGAGTGAGGAACATCCTCAGCTCTCATTTTCACACATTTTCTGTGAAAAAACCCCCAAAAATGGGAAATTCTGGGCTGTGAGTGAGGAACATCCTCAGCTCTCATTTTCACACATTTTCTGTGAAAAAAAACCCCCAAAAATGGGAAATTCTGGGCTGTGAGTGAGGAACATCCTCAGCTCTCATTTCACTCCTTTTTCTGTGAAAAAAACCCCCAAAAATGGGAAATTCTGGGCTGTGAGTGAGGAACATCCTCAGCTCTCATTTTCACACATTTTCTGTGAAAAAAAACCCCAAAATTGGGAAATTCTGGGCTGTGAGAGAGGAACATCCTCAGCTCTCATTTTCACACATTTTCTGTGAAAAAAAACCCCAAAAATGGGAAATTCTGGGCTGATTTCCTGCAGGGAGGGATTTTTTGAAAATCTCCACAAAACTCTCACTGCATTTTTATTATTTTTATTTATTTGTTTTATTTATTTTTATTTTTACCTTTTTCCCCCCATCCCTCCCTAGTCCCAAATCCATCAGGAAAAGGAAACATTCATTAGAAATAATATTAAATCTGATTTTTTAGCAATGTGTTCCACCCAGATTCATTTCTAGAAACTTCTTTGTTCCTCAGATTTGTGGAGTAAAAAATCCTGAATTTCTTCTTTGCAGAAATTTCTTCCTCTTTCATTTATGTACAGCAATAAAAACTGAATTTGTTGTTTACAGACATTTTATCTTCCTTTATTTATTTATGTGGAGTAAGAAATCCTGAATTTGTTGTTTATAAGATTTTTTTTTCTCATTTATGTGGAGTAAAAAATGCTGAATTTGTTGTTTACAGAAACTTTTTTCTTCTTTATTTATGTAGAGTAAGAAATCCTGAATTTCTTGTTTACAGAATTTTTTTCTCCATTATTTATTTGGAGTAAAAATTCCTGAATTTGACATTTATAGAAATTTCTTCCTCCTTTATTTATGTGGAGGAAGAAATTCTGAATTTATTGATTACAGAAATCCCTTTCTCCATTATTTAAGTGGAGTAAAAAATCCTGAATTTGACATTTACAGAAATTTCTTCCTCCTTTATTTATGTGGCCTAATAAAACCTGAATTTCTTATTTACAGAAACTTTTCCCTTTTTTATTTATGTAGAGTAAGAAATCCTGAATTTTTTGTTTCTAGAAATTTCTTCCTCCTTTATTTATTTATGTGGAATAAGAATTCCTGAATTTGTTGTTTACAGGAATTTTTTCTTTATTTATGTGGAGTAAGAAAACCTGAATTTGTTCTTCGTAGAAATTCCTTTCTCCTTTATTTATTTGGAGTAATAAAATCTGAATTTTTTGTTTATAGAAATTTCCTTTTCCTTTATTTGTGTGGAGTAAAAAATGCTGAATTTTTCACTTACAGAAACTTTTTCCTTCTTTATTTATGTAGAGTAAGAAATCCTGAATTTTTTGTTTCTAGAAATTTCCTCCTCCTTTATTTATTTATGTGGAATAAGAATTCCTGAATTTGTTGTTTACAGGAATTTCTTCTTTATTTATGTGGAGTAAGAAATCCTGAATTTGTTCTTCATAGAAATTCCTTTTTCCTTGACTTATTTGGAGTAATAAAATCCGAATTTGTTGTTTACAGAAATTTTTTCTCCATTATTTAAGTGGAGTAAAAAATCCTGAATTTGTTCTTTATAGAAATTTCTTTCTCCTTTATTTATGTGGAGTAATAAAACCTGAATTTCTTATTTACAGAAACTTTTCCCTTCTTTATTTATGTAGAGTAAGAAATCCTGAAATTTTTAATTTTTGTTTCTAGAAATTTCCTCCTCCGTTATTTATTTATGTGGAATAAGAATTCCTGAATTTGTTCTTTACAGGAATTTTTTCTTTATTTATGTGGAGTAAGAAAACCTGAATTTGTTCTTCGTAGAAATTCCTTTCTCCTTTATTTATTTGGAGTAATAAAATCTGAATTTGATGTTTATAGAAATTTTTTCTTCCTTTATTTTTGTGGAGTAAGAAAATCTGAATTTTTCACTTACAGAAACTTTTTCCTTCTTTATTTATGTGGAATAAGAAATCCTGAATGTTTTATTTTTTGTTTCTAGAAATTTCCTCCTCCTTTATTTATTTATGTGGAATAAGAATTCCTGAATTTGTTGTTTACAGGAATTTTTTCTTTATTTATGTGGAGTAAGAAAACCTGAATTTGTTCTTCATAGAAATTCCTTTCTCCTTGACTTATTTGGAGTAATAAAATCTGAATTTGTTGTTTATAGACATTTCCTTTTCCTTTATTTGTGTGGAGTAAGAAAATCTGAATTTTTCACTTACAGAAACTTTTTCCTTCTTTATTTATGTGGAATAAGAAAACCTGAATTTTTTAATTTTTGTTTCTAGAAATTTCCTCCTCCTTTATTTATTTATGTGGAATAAGAATTTCTGAATTTGTTGTTTACAGGAATTTTTTCTTTATTTATGTGGAGTAAGAAAACCTGAATTTGTTCTTTATAGAAATTCCTTTCTCCTTTATTTATTTGGAGTAATAAAATCCGAATTTGATGTTTATAGAAATTTTTTCTTCCTTTTTTTAAGTAGAGTAATAAAACCTGAATTTGTTATTTACAGAAAGTTTTTTGTTCTTTATTTATGTAGAGAAGGAAATCCTGAATTTCCTGTTTACAGAAATTCCTTCCTCCCTTATTTCTGTAAAGGAAGAAAATCTGAATTTATTCTTTATAGAAATTTCTTTCTCCATTATTCCTTTGGAGTAATAAAACCTTTTTAATTTACAGAAATTTTTTCCTGTTTTGTTTATTTATGTAGAGTAAGAAATCCTGAATTTTCTGTTTCTAGAAATTTCCTCCTCCTTTATTTATTTATGTGGAATAAGAATTTCTGAATTTGTTGTTTACAGGAATTTTTTCTTTATTTATGTGGAGTAAGAAAACCTGAATTTGTTCTTTATAGAAATTCCTTTCTCCTTTATTTATTTGGAGTAATAAAATCTGAATTTGATGTTTATAGAAATTTTTTCTTCCTTTATTTGTGTGGAGTAAGAAAATCTGAATTTCTTATTTACAGAAACTTTTCCCTTCTTTATTTATGTAGAGTAAGAAATCCTGAAATTTTTAATTTTTGTTTCTAGAAATTTCCTCCTCCGTTATTTATTTATGTGGAATAAGAATTCCTGAATTTGTTGTTTACAGGAATTTTTTCTTTATTTATATGGAGTAAGAAAACCTGAATTTGTTCTTTGTAGAAATTCCTTTCTCCTTTATTTATTTTGAGTAATAAAATCTGAATTTGTTGTTTACAGAAATTTCTTCTTCCTTTATTTTTGTGGAGTAAGAAAATCAGAATTTTTCACTTACAGAAACTTTTTCCTTCTTTATTTATGTGGAATAAGAAAACCTGAATTTTTAAATTTTTGTTTCTTGAAATTTCCTCCTCCGTTATTTATTTATGTGGAATAAGAATTCCTGAATTTGTTGTTTACAGGAACTTTTTCTTTATTTATCTGGAGTAAGAAAACCTGAATTTGTTCTTTGTAGAAATTCCTTTCTCCTTTATTTATTTGGAGTAATAAAATCTGAATTTGTTGTTTACAGAAATTATTTTCTCCATTATTTATGTGGAGTAAAAATTCCTGAATTTGTTCTTTACAGAATTTTCTTCCTCCTTTATTTATGTGGAATAATAAAAGCTGAATTTCTTATTTACAGAAACTTTTCCCTTCTTTATTTATGTAGAGTAAGAAATCCTGAAATTTTTATTTTTTGTTTCTAGAAATTTCTTCCTCCGTTATTTATTTATGTGGAATAAGAATTCCTGAATTTGTTGTTTACAGGAATTTTTTCTTTATTTATGTGGAGTAAGAAAACCTGAATTTCTTATTTACAGAAACTTTTCCCTTTTTTATTTATGTAGCGTAAGAAATCCTGAATTTTTTGTTTCTAGAAATTTCCTCCTCCTTTATTGATTTATGTGGAATAAGAATTCCTGAATTTGTTGTTTACAGGAATTTTTTCTTTATTTATGTGGAGTAAGAAAACCTGAATTTGTTCTTTACAGAAATTCCTTTCTCCTTTATTTATTTGGAGTAATAAAATCTGAATTTGCTGTTTACAGAAATTTTTTCTCCATTTTTTATTTGCAGTAAAAATTCCTGAATTTGTTCTTTATAGAAATTTCTTCCTCCTTTATTTATGTGGCCTAATAAAACCTGAATTTCTTATTTACAGAAACTTTTCCCTTCTTTATTTATGTAGAGTAAGAAAACCTGAATTTTCTGTTTCTAGAAATTTCCTCCTCCTTTATTTATTTATGTGGAATAAGAATTCCTGAATTTGTTGTTTACAGGAATTTCTTCTTTATTTATGTGGAATAAGAAAACCTGAATTTGTTCTTTGTAGAAATTCCTTTCTCCTTTATTTATTTGGAGTAATAAAATCTGAATTTGATGTTTACAGAAATTTCTTCTTCCTTTATTTGTGTGGAGTAAGAAAATCTGAATTTTTCACTTACAGAAACTTTTCCTTCTTTATTTATGTGGAATAAGAAATCCTGAATTTTTTAATTTTTGTTTCTAGAAATTTCCTCCTCCTTTATTTATTTATGTGGAATAAGAATTCCTGAATTTGTTGTTTACAGGAATTTCTTCTTTATTTATGTGGAGTAAGAAATCCTGAATTTGTTCTTTGTAGAAATTCCTTTCTCCTTTATTTATTTGGAGTAATAAAATCTGAATTTGATGTTTACAGAAATTTTTTCTCCATTTTTTATTTGGAGTAAAAATTCCTGAATTTGACATTTATAGAATTTTCTTCCTCCTTTATTTATGTGGCCTAATAAAACCTGAATTTCTTATTTACAGAAACTTTTCCCTTCTTTATTTATGTAGAGTAAGAAATCCTGAATTTTCTGTTTCTAGAAATTTCCTCCTCCGTTATTTATTTATGTGGAATAAGAATTCCTGAATTTGTTGTTTACAGGAATTTTTTCTTTATTTATGTGGAGTGAGAAAACCTGAATTTGTTCTTTGTAGAATTTCCTTTTTCCTTTATTTTTTTTGAGTAATAAAATCTGAATTTGATGTTTATAGAAATTTTTTCTTCCTTTATTTAAGTGCAGTGATAAAACCTGAATTTATTTTTTACAGAAATTTCATCTTCCTGTATTTCTGTAAAGTAAGAAAACCTGAATTTGTGACTTACAGAAACTTTTCCTTTATTTATTTATGAGGACAAAAAAACCCTTGAATTTGTTCTTTATAGAAATTCCTTTTTCCTTTATTTCTGCAGAGCCAAAAAACCCCGAATTTCCCCACTTTATTGCCATAATTATTAATTTATTCCTTTAAATTTAATTTTAAATTTCTTTTGGAGGAGAGCTCAGCTGAGTGTAGGGTTCAATTAATGCCATCAGTTCATCAACTCAACATCAATCAGGAATTATCCCTGAAAATGGAGCCTGGAAAAAATCAGGAAAAAAAGCAAATTTAGGGGAAAAACACAGAAAATAAAATAAAAAAAAACAGTGACACAGAAAATTAAAAACCACAGACAGAAAATAAAAACACAGAAAATAAAATAAAAAAAAACACTGACACAGAAAATAAAATAAAAACCCACTGACACAGAAAATCAAAACCCAGTGACAGCTGGGAGTTGATTTTTGGTGTTTGCACACTCCCTGGGTGTGTTTAATTCTCTGCCTGGAGAAATCTGCCTGCACCTGTGTGGCACAGCTGGAAAGGAGAGCAGATTTGGTGATTTTGGTTGATTTTTGGTGAATTTTTGGTGATTTTGGGGGTATTTTGGGTGATTTTGGGTGTTTCTGGTGGCAGCTGCAGACCAAACCCTCAGCCAGGTAAGGGAAGCTATGATTGGATTTTTGGTGTTTGCACACCCTGCAGCTGCTTGTGTTTGATCATTCTGCCTGGATCTGTGTGGCACAGATGGAAAAGAGGCAGATTTTGGTATTTTGGGTGTTTTTTGGTGTTTTTTGGTGTATTTTGATGATTTTGGGAGTTTCTGGTTGCAGCTGAAGACCAAAACTTCAGCCAGGTAAGGGAAGCTATGATTGGATTTTTGGTGTTTGCACACCCTGCAGCTGGGTGTGTTTAATCCTTTTGCCTGGATCTGTGTGGCACAGATGGAAAAGAGGCAGATTTAGGTATTTTGGGTGTTTTTTGGTGATTTTGGGTGTATTTTGGGTGATTTTGGGGGTTTCTGGTTGCAGCCACGGACCAAACCCTCAGGCAGGCACAAACATCTATGATTGGATTTTTGGTGTTTCCCCACACCTGCAGCTGGGTGTGTTTGATCCTTCTGCCTGGATCTCTGTGGCACAGATAGAAAAGAGGCAGATTTTGGAGATTTTGGGCATTTTTTGGTGATTTTGGGTGTTTTTAGTTGATTTTGGGTGTTTCTGGTTGCAGCTGCAGACCAATCCCTCAGGCAGGCACAGCTCTGAGGTGATTTTTGGTGTTTCCCAGACTCTTTGTGCAGCAGAACTGGAGGAACCTGCCTGGATCTGTGTGGCACAGGTGGAAAGGAGGCAGATTTTGGTGATTTTCATGTTTTTTAGTGCTTTAGAGTGGTTTTTAGTGATTTAGGGTGATTTTTGGTGATTTTGGGTGTCTCTGGTTGCAGGCTGAGGACCAAACCCTCATCCAGGCACAGCTGTGAGGTGAATGTTGGTGTTTGCACACTCCCTGGGTGTGTTTAATTCTCTGCTTGGAGAAATCTGCCTGCATCTGTGTGGCACAGCTGGAAAGGAGAGCAGATTTGGTGATTTTCGTTGATTTTTGGTGAATTTTTGGTGTTTTTTGGTGTTTTTAGTTGATTTTGGGTGTTTCTGGTTGCAGCCTGAAGGCCAAACCCTCAGCCAGCTGTGAGTTGATTTTTGGTGTTTGCACACCCTGCAACTGGGTGTGTTTGATCCTTCTGCCTGGATCTCTGTGGCACAGATGGAAAAGAGGCAGATTTAGGTATTTTGGGTGTTTTTTGGTGTTATTTGGTGTATTTTGATGATTTTGGGTGTTTCTGGTTGCAGCTGAAGACCAAAACTTCAGCCAGGTAAGGGAAGCTGTGAGTTGATTTTTGGTGTTTGCACACCCTGCAGCTGCTTGTGTTTAATCCTTCTGCCTGGATCTGTGTGGCACAGATGGAAAAGAGGCAGATTTTGGTATTTTGGGTGTTTTTTGGTGATTTTGGATGTTTTTAGTTGATTTTGTGTGTTTTTGGTTGCAGCTGCAGACCAAACCCTCAGCAGGCACAGCTCTGAGGTGATTTTTGGTGTTTCCCCGCAGCTGCTTGTGTTTGATCCTTCTGCCTGCATCTGTGTGGCACAGATGGAAAAGAGGCAGATTTTGGAGATTTTGGGCATTTTTTGGAGATTTTGGGTGTATTTTGGGTGATTTTGGGTGTTTCTGTGAGGCTGAACCCCAGTCCCTCAGCAGGCACGATCAGCTGTGAGTTGATGTTTGGTGTTTGCCCTCACACTGGAACTCTTTGTGTAGCAGAACAGGAGGAACCTGCCAGGATCTCTGTGTGGCACAGATGGAAAAGAGGGCAGATTTTGATGATTTTTGGCGTTTTTTGGTGATTTTGGGTGTATTTTGGGTGATTTTGGGTGTTTCTGGTTGCAGCTGCAGACCAAACCCTCAGGCAGCTGTGAGTTGATTTTTGGTGTTTGCACACCCTGCAACTGGGTGTGTTTGATCCTTCTGCCTGGATCTGTGTGCCATCTATGGAAAAGAAGACAGATTTTGGTATTTTGGGTGTTTTTTTGGTGATTTTGGTTGTTTTTAGTTGATTTTGGGTGTTTCTGGTTGCAGCTGCAGACCAAACCCTCAGGCAGGCACAGCTCTGAGGTGATTTTTGGTGTTTCCCCACACCTGCAGCTGGGTGTGTTTGATCCTTCTGCCTGGATCTGTGTGCCATCTATGGAAAAGAAGGCAGATTTAGGTATTTTGGGCATTTTTTGGTGATTTTGGGTGTTTTTAGTTGATTTTGGGTGTTTCTGGTTTCAGCTGCAGACCAATCCCTCAGGCAGGCACAGCTCTGAGGTGATTTCTGGTGTTTCCCAGACCCTTTGTGCAGCAGAACTGGAGGAACCTGCCCGGATCTGTGTGGCACAGGTGGAAAGGAGGCAGATTTTGGTGATTTTCATGTTTTTTAGTGATTTTTGGTGTTTTTTAGTGATTTAGGGTGATTTTGGGTGTTTCTGGTTGCAGCTGAAGACCAAAACTTCAGCCAGGTAAGGGAAGCTATGATTGGATTTTTGGTGTTTGCACACCCTGCAGCTGGGTGTGTTTAATCCTTCTGCCTGCATCTGTGTGGCACAGATGGAAAAGAGGCAGATTTAGGTATTTTGGGTGTTTTTTGGTGATTTTGGGTGTATTTTGGGTGATTTTGGGTGTTTCTGGTTGCTGCCACGGACCAAACCCTCAGGCAGGCACAAACATCTATGATTGGATTTTTGGTGTTTCCCCACACCTGCAGCTGGGTGTGTTTGATCCTTCTGCCTGGATCTGTGTGGCACAGATGGAAAAGAGGCAGATTTTGGAGATTTTTGGTATTTTTTGGTAATTTTGGGTGTATTTTTTGTGATTTTGGGTGTTTCTGTGAGGCTGAGCACCAAACCCTCAGCCAGCTGTGAGTTGAATTTTGGTGTTTCCCCACACCTGCAGCTGCTTGTGTTTGATCCTTCTGCCTGGATCTCTGTGGCACAGATGGAAAGGAGCTCCCATTTTGCTGATTTTTGCTGATTTTTGCTAATTTTATGTGTTTTATTTGCAGATTAAAGACCAAAACCTCAGCAGGCACAGCTCTGAGGTGATTTTTGGTGTTTTCACAAACAGACCAGGATGAACCTGCCAGGATCTCTCTGTGGCACAGATGGAAAGGAGCTCACATTTTGCTGATTTTACTGATTTTTGACAATTTTGTGTGTTTTATTTGCTGATTAAAGACCAAAACCTCCTCCAGGTTCTGGCACTTGTGAGTTGATTTGTGGTGTTTTCCCAGACTGTGTGGCAGAACAGGAGGAACCTGCCGGGATCTCTGTGTGGCACGGATGGAAAGGAGCTCACATTTTTCTGATTTTTGCTAATTTTTGACCATTTTGTGTGTTTTATTTGCAGACTGAAGACCAAAACCTCATCCAGGCACAGCTCTGAGGTGATTTTTGGTGTTTTCACAGACAGAACAGGATGAACCTGCCAGGATCTCTGTGGGGCACAGATGGAAAGGAGCTTACATTTTTCTGATTTTACTGATTTTTTGATAATTTTGGGTATTTTCATTTGCAGATTAAAGACCAAAACCTCCTCCAGGTTCTGGCACTTGTGAGTTGATTTGTGGTGTTTTCCCAGACTGTTTGTGTGGCAGAACAGGAGGAACCTGCCGGGATCTCTGTGGCACAGATGGAAAAGAGGGCAGATTTTGGTGATTTTGGTGGTTTTTTTGGTGATTTTGGGTGTTTTTAGTTGATTTTGGGCTGCAGCTGCAGACCAAACCCTCAGGCAGGCACAAACATCTATGATTGGATTTTTGGTGTTTCCCCACACCTGCAGCTGGGTGTGTTTGATCCTTCTGCCTGCATCTGTGTGGCACAGATGGAAAGGAGCTCCCATTTTGCTGATTTTGCTGGTTTTTGCTGGTTTTTGACCATTTTGTGTGTTTCATTTGCAGATTAAAGACCAGCACCTCAGGCAGGCGCAGCTCTGAGTTGATTTTTTGTGTTTTCCACAGACAAACAGAACAGGATGAACCTCCATCTCTGTGGCACAGATGGAAAGGAGCTCCCATTTTGCTGATTTTGCTGGTTTTTGCTGATTTTTGACCATTTTGTGTGTTTTATTTGCAGATTGAAGACCAGCACCTCATCCAGGCACAGCTCTGAGTTGATTTTTGGTGTTTTCACAGACAAACCTGGATGAACCTGCCAGGATCTCTGTGGGGCACAGATGGAAAGGAGCTCACATTTTGCTGATTTTGCTGGTTTTTGACAATTTTGGGTGTTTTCATTTGCAGATTAAAGACCAAAACCTCCTCCAGGTTCTGGCACTTGTGAGTTGATTTGTGGTGTTTTCCCAGACTGTTTGTGTGGCAGAACAGGAGGAACCTGCCGGGATCTCTGTGGCACAGATGGAAAGGAGCTCCCATTTTGCTGATTTTGCTGATTTTGCTGGTTTTTGACCATTTTGTGTGTTTTATTTGCAGACTGAAGACCAAAACCTCCTCCAGGCACAGCTCTAAGTTGATTTTTCGTGTTTTCACAAACAGACCTGGATGAACCTGCCAGGATCTCTGTGTGGCACAGATGGAAAAGAGGGCAGATTTTGCCGATTTTACTGATTTTTGATAATTTTGTGTGTTTTTATTTGCAGATTAAAGACCAAAACCTCCTCCAGGTTCTGGCACTTGTGAGTTGATTTTTGGTGTTTTCCCAGACTGTTTGTGTGGCAGAACAGGAGGAACCTGCCGGGATCTCTGTGTGGCACGGATGGAAAGGAGCTCACATTTTGCTGATTTTGCTGATTTTTGACCATTTTGGATGTTTTTATTTGCAGATTGAAGACCAAAACCTCATCCAGGCACAGCTCTGAGTTGATTTTTGGTGTTTTCACAGACAGAACAGGAGGAACCTGCCAGGATCTCTGTGGGGCACAGAGCTCACATTTTGCTGATTTTGCTGATTTTGCTGATTTTTGACCATTTTGGCTGTTTTTATTTACAGATTGAAGACCAATCCCTCAGCCAGGCACAGCTGTGAGTTGATTTTTGGTGTTTTCACAGACAGAGCAGGATGAACCTGCCAGGATCTCTGTGTGGCACAGATGGAAAGGAGCTCACATTTTTCTGATTTTGCTGGTTTTTGACCATTTTGGCTGTTTTTATTTACAGATTGAAGACCAATCCCTCAGCCAGGCACAGCTGTGAGTTGATTTTTGGTGTTTTCACAAACAGACCAGGATGAACCTGCCAGGATCTCTGTGTGGCACAGATGGAAAGGAGCTCCCATTTTGCTGGTTTTTGCTGGTTTTTGCTGATTTTTGACCATTTTGTGTGTTCCATTTGCAGATTAAAGACCAGCACCTCGGCGCTGGTACGGGCTGGCGTCGCAGCCGCGCCTGGTGGACGTGATCGCGGCGGTGCCGCCGCCCTTCCGGAAGGTTCTGCTGCCCAAGCTCAAGGCCAAGCCCGTCAGGACGGCCAGCGGGGTGAGGCTGCAGGCAGCTCCCTCCTTCCCCCTCACCCTCCCTGATCCCACACAAAATCTGGGGCAAATCCCCAAAATTTGGGTGAAATCCCACCAAAATTCGGGTTAATCCCACCTAAAATTTGGGGTAAATCCCACCAAAATTTGGGTTCAATCCCACCAAAATTTGGGTTAATCCCACCCAAAATCTGGGTCAAATCCCACCAAAATTTGGGTGAAATCCCACCAAAATTCGGGTTAATCCCAGCCAAAGTTTGGGGTAAATCCCACCCAGAATTTGGGTTAAATCCCACCCAGAATTTGGGTTTAATCTCACCCAGAATTTGGGTCAAATCCCCCCAATATTTGGGTTAAATCCCACCCAAAATTGGGGTTTAATCTCACCCAGAATTTGGGTCTAATCCCTCAAAATTTGGCTTCAATCCCACCAAAATTCGGGTTAATCCCACCCAAAGTTTGGGGTAAATCCCACCCAGAATTTGGGTTCAATCCCACCCAAAATTGGGGTTTAATCTCACCCAAAATTGGGCTTTTAACTGTCCCAAAATCTGGGTTAAATCCCACCAAAATTCGGGTTAAATCCCACCCAAAGTTTGGGTTAAATCCCACCCAAAATTTGGGTTAAATCCCACCCAAAATTGGGGTTTAATCCCACCCAAATCTGGGTTAAATCCCACTAAAATTTGGGTTTAATCCCAAACAAAGTTTGGGTTTAATATTTGGGTTTAATCCCACCCAAAATTTGTGTTAAATCCCACCCAATATTTGAGTTTAATCCCACCCAAAATTTGGGTTTCATCCCACCCAAAATTCGTGTTCAATCCCACCCAGAATTTGGGTTCAATCCCACCCAAAATTTGGCTTAAATCCCACCCAAAATCTGGGTCAAATCCTACCCAAAATTGAGGTTTAATTCCACCCAAAATTTGGAATAAATCCCACCCAAAATTCGGGTTTAATCCCACCCAAAATTTGGGTTCAATCCCACCCAATATTTGGGTTTAATCTCACCCAAAATTGGGGTTTAAACTCTCCCAAAATCTGGGTTTCATCCCACCAAAATTTGGGTTAAATCCCACCCAAAATTTGGGTTAAATCCCACCAAAATTTGGGTTAAATCCCACCCAAAGTTTGGGGTAAATCTCACTCAAAATTTGGGTTAAATCCCCCAAAATTTGTGTTTAATCCCACCCAAATTTGGGTTAAATCCAACTAAAATTTGGGTTAAATCCCCACCCAAAATTCGGGTTAATCCCACCCAAAATTTGGGGTAAATCTCACCCAAAATTGGGGTTTAATCTCACCCAAAATTGGGGTTTAAACTCTCCCAAAATCTGGGTTTAAACTCTCCCAAAATCTGGGTTAAATCCCAAACAAAATTTGTGTTTAATCCCACCCAAATTTGGGTTCAATCCCACCAAAATTTGGGTTAAATCCCACCAAAATTTGGGTTAAATCCCACTAAAACTTGGGTTTAATCGCAAACAAAATTGAGGTTAAAACCCACTAAAATTTGGCTTAAATCCCACCAAAATTTGGGTTTAATCCCACCCAAATATTGGGTTAAATCCCACCCAAAATTTGGGTTTAAACTCTCCCAAAATCTGGATTAAATCCCACCCAAAATTGGGGTTTAATTCCACCCAAAATTTGGGTTTAATCCCACCCAGAATTTGGGTTAATCCCACCCAAAGTTTGGGCTAAATCCCACCCAGAGTTTGGGTTCAATCCCACCCAAAATAGGGGTTTAATCTCACCCAAAATTGGGGTTTAAACTCTCCCAATATTTGGGTTTAATCCCACCCAATATTTGGGTTTAATCCCACCCAAAATCTGGGTTAAATCCCACCAAAATTTGGGTTTAATCCCACCGAAAATCTGGCTTAAATCCCAACCAAATATTGGGTTAAATCCCACCCAAAATTCGTGTTAAATCCCACCCAAAATTCGTGTTAAATCCCACCCAAAATTCGTGTTAAATCCCACCCAAAATTTGGGTTAAATCCCACCCAATATTTGGCTTTAATCCCACCCAAAATTCGTGTTAAATCCCACCCACAATTTGGGTTAAATCCCTCCCAAAATTTGGATTAAATCCCACCCAAAATTTGGGTTAAATCCCACCCAAAATCTGGGTTAAATCCCACCAAAATTTGGGTTTAATCCCACCCAAAATTCGTGTTAAATCCCACCCAAAATTCGTGTTAAATCCCACCCAAAATTTTGGGTAAATCCCACCCAAAATTTGGGTTAAATCCCACCCAATATTTGGCTTTAATCCCACCCAAAATTCGTGTTAAATCCCACCCACAATTTGGGTTAAATCCCTCCCAAAATTTGGGTTAAATCCCACCCAAAATTTGGGTTAAATCCCACCCAAAATTTTGGGTAAATCCCACCCAAAATCTGGGTCAAATTCCACCCAAAATCTGGGTTTAATCCCACCCAAAATTGGGGTTTAATCCCACCCAAAATCTGGGTTAAATCCCACCCAAAAATGGGGTTTAATCTCACCCAAAATTTGGATTAAGTCCCAGCCAGAATTTGGGTTTAATCCTCCCCAAAATTTCAGTTAAATCCCACCCAGAGTTTGTGTTAAATCCCACCCAAATTCTTTATATCAGACCCAAAGTCATACTCAAAGCGCCTCAGCCTCTCCATATCAGCCCCAATTTGCACTGAAATCATCCAGTTCTTGATATCAGCCCCAATTTACACTGAAACCACTTCAATTTCCACATCAGCCCCCAATTTGCACTGAAATCATCCAGTTCTTGATATCAGACCCAAATTTACACTGAAATCATCCAGTTCTTCATATCAGCCCCAATTTACACTGAAATCATCCAGTTCTTGATATCAGCCCCCAATTTACACTGAAATCATCCAGTTCTTGATATCAGACCCCAATTTACACTGAAATCATCCAGTTCTTGATATCAGCCCCAATTTACACTGAAATCACTTCAATTTCCACATCAGCCCCCAATTTACACTGAAATCATCCAGTTCTTGATATCAGCCCCAATTTACACTGAAATCATCCAGTTCTTGATATCAGCCCCAATTTACACTGAAATCATCCAGTTCTTGATATCAGCCCCAATTTACACTGAAATCACTTCAATTTCCACATCAAACCCCAATTTATACTGAAACTACCAATTTTTTTATATCAGACCCCAATTTACACTGAAATCATCCAGTTCTTGATATCAGACCCCAATTTACACTGAAATCATCCAGTTCTTGATATCAGACCCCAATTTACACTGAAACCACCTAAATCTTGATATCAGACCCAAATTATACTGAAACCACTCAATTCTTTATGTCAGACCCCAATTTATACTCAAACCACCTGATTTTTGTATCAGACCCTAATTCTTGATATCAGATCGCAATTTTTTCAAAAACCACCTCATTGTCATATCAGAGCCCAAATTGACAGTGAAACCACCTAAATCTGCATATCAGAGCCCAACTTTTACTGAAACCACCTAAATCTGCATATCAGAGCCCAATTTACACTGAACACATCCAGTTCTTGATATCAGACCCCAATTTATACTGAAACCACTCAGTTCTTTAGATCAGACCCAAATTTATACTGAAACCACCTAAATCTGCATATCAGACCCCAATTTACACTGAAACCCCTCAGTTCTTTATATCAGACCCCAATTTACACTGAAGCCACCTAATTCTTGATATCAGACCCCAATTTACACTGAAACCACCCTAAATCTGCATATCAGACCCCAATTTATACTGAAAGCACTCAATTCTTTTTATCAGACCCCAATTTATCCTGAATCCACCTAATTTTTTATATCAGACCTAATTTCTTATATCAGACCCAAACTTTCACTGAAGCCTAAATCTCCATATCAGACCCCAATCCATACTGAAACCACCTAAAGTTTTATATCAGACCTAATTTTTGATATCAGACCCCAATTTACACTGAAACCACCTAAATCTTGATATCAGACCCAAATTATACTGAAACCACTCAATTCTTTATGTCAGACCCAAATTGACACTGAAACCACCTGATTCTTGATATCAGACCCCAATTTACACTGAAACCACTCAATTCTCCATATCAAACCACAATTTATTCTGAAACCACCTGATTTTTAGATCAGACCTCATTCTTTATATCAGACCTCAAATTGACACTGAAACCACTCAATTCTTGATGTCAGACCCCAGTTTATTCTGAAACCACCCGATTTTTATATCAGACCCCAATTTATACTGAAGCCATGTAATTTTTTATTTCAGACCTAATTATTTTTATCAGACCCAGTTTAGACTGAAACCACCTAAATCTCCATGTCAGACCCAGATTTACACTGGAACCAGTCAGTTCTTCATGTCAGACCCCACTTTTTACTGAAACCACCTAATTTTTTATATCAGACCCCAGTTTATACTGAAACCACTCAATTCTTTATATCAGACCCAAATTTATACTGAAACCACTCCATTTTTTATATCAGACCCCAGTTTACACTGAAACCACTCAATTCTTTCTAGCAGACCCCAGTTTATTATTTATTATTTATTCTTATTTAAACCATGTAAATCTTCATATCAAACCCTAATTTCTACTGAAACCACCTCATTTTTACATCAGATCTGATTCTTTTTATCGGGCCAGATTTATACTGCAACCACCAAATTCTTGATATCAGACCCCAGTTTATTCTGGAACCACCTGATTTTCCTTATCAGACCCAAATTTACACTGAAGCCACTCAGTTCTGTGTGTCAAACCCCAATTTATTCTGGAAGCACCTGATTTATTTTATATCAGACCTAATTCTTTTTATCAGACCCAAACTTACACTGAAACCACTCAATTCTTGATATCAGACTCTGATTTATACTGAAACCACCCTAAATCTTCATATCAGACCCAAACTTACACTGAAACCACCTGATTTTTGATATCAGACCCCAATTTATACTGAAACCACCCTAAGTCTTCATATCAGACCCCAATTTACACTGAAACCACTCAATTCTTTATATCAAACCCCAATGTATACTGAAACTACCTGATTTTTTATATCAGACCTAATTTCTTATATCAGACCCAAACTTTCACTGAAGCCACCCTAAATCTCCATATCAGACCCCAACTTTTACTGAAACCACCTAAATTTTCATATCAGACCCCAATCCATACTGAAACCACCTAAAGTTTTATATCAGACCTAATTTTTGATATCAGACCCCAATTTATACTGTAACTACCAATTTTTTTATATCAGACCCCAATTTACACTGAAACCACTCAGTTCTTTATATCAGACCCCAATTTATCCTGAAACCACCCTAAATCTTCCTATCAGACCCCAATTTATACTGAAACCACCAATTTTTTAATATCAGACCCCAATTTATCCTGAAACCACCTGATTTTTTATATCAGACATAATTCTCTTTATCAGACCCAAACTGACACTGAAACCACTCAATTCTTGATATCAGACCCCAACTTTTACTGAAACCACCTAAATTTTTATATCAGACCAAATTTTTGATATCAGACCCCAATTTACACTGAAACCACCCTAAATCTCCATTTCAGACCCCAACTTTTACTGAAACCACCTAAATTTTTATATCAGACCCCAATTTATACTGAAACCACCTAAAGTTTTATATCAGACCTAATTTTTGATATCAGACCCCAATTTACACTGAAACCCCTCAATTCTCCATATCAGATCCAAATTTACACTGAAACCACCTGATCTTGTATATCAGACCCAAATTTCTGCTGAAACCACTCAGTTCTTTATATCAGACCCACAATTTACACTGAAGCCACCTAAATCTTGATATCGGACCCCAATTTATACTGAAACCACCAATTTTTTATATCAGACCCAAATTGACACTGAAACCACTCAATTCTTTATATGAGACCCCAATTTATACTGAAACCACCTGATTTTTTATATCAGACCTTATTATTTTTATCAGACCCAAACTTACACTGAAACCACCTAAATCTCCATTTCAGACCCCAACTTTTACTGAAACCACCTAAATTTTTATATCAGACCCCAATCCATACTGAAACCACCTAAAGTTTTATATCACACCTAATTTTTGATATCAGACAGACCCCAATTTACACTGAAACCACCTAATTCTTGATATCAGACCCCAGTTTATACTGAAACCACTCAAATCTTGATATCAGACCCAAATTGACACTGAAACCACTCAATTCTCCATATCAAACCGCAATTTATTCTGAAACCACCTGATTTTTAGATCAGACCTCATTCTTTATATCAGACCTCAAATTGACACTGAAACCACACAATTCTTGATGTCAGACCCCAGTTTATTCTGAAACCACCCGATTTTTATATCAGACCCCAATTTATACTGAAGCCATGTAATTTTTTATATCAGACCTAATTATTTTTATCAGACCCAGTTTAGACTGAAACCACCTAAATCTCCATGTCAGACCCAGATTTACACTGGAACCAGTCAGTTCTTCATGTCAGACCCCACTTTTTACTGAAACCACCTAATTTTTTATATCAGACCCCAATTTATACTGAAACCACTCAATTCTTTATATCAGACCCCAATTTATACTGAAACCACTCCATTTTTTATATCAGACCCCAATTTACACTGAAACCACCTAAGTTTTTATATCAGACCCAAATTTATACTGAAACCACTCAATTCTTTATATCAGACCCCACTTTATTCTAAAACCCCCTAATTTTTTATATCAGACCCCAGTTTACACTGAAACCACTCAATTCTTTCTAGCAGCCCCCAGTTTATTATTTATTATTTATTCTTATTTAAACCATGTAAATCTTCATATCAAACCCTAATTTCTACTGAAACCACCTCATTTTTATATCAGATCTGATTCTTTTTATCGGGCCAGATTTATACTGCAACCACCAAATTCTTGATATCAGACCCCAATTTATTCTGGAACCACCTGATTTTCCTTATCAGACCCAAATTTACACTGAAGCCACTCAGTTCTGTGTGTCAAACCCCAATTTATTCTGGAAGCACCTGATTTATTTTATATCAGACCTAATTCTTTTTATCAGACCCAAACTTACACTGAAACCACTCAATTCTTTATATCAGACCCCAATTTATCCTGAAACCACCCTAAATCTTCCTATCAGACCCCAATTTATACTGAAACCACCAATTTTTTAATATCAGACCCCAATTTATCCTGAAACCACCTAATTTTTTATATCAGGCCTAAATCTTGATATCAGACCCCAATTTACTCTGAAACCACCTGATTTTTTATATCAGACATAATTCTCTTTATCAGACCCAAACTGACACTGAAACCACTCAATTCTTGATATCAGACCCCAAATTGAACTCAAACCACCTCAATCTCCACATCAGACCCCAATTTATGCTCAAACCACTCAATTCTCCATATCAGACCCCAAATAATTAATTCATTAATTTATTATTTATCCACATTACAAAACCTGAGAACATTAAAGAATATTTAACAGGATTCATTAAGCATCCCTGTTTCTTTCTGTCTTCATTTTCCCCTTCAAGGCTTAACCCCCATCCATTTTACCACAAAACAACCCCAAAAAAACCCCCAGAAACCCCCAGCACCCCCAAACTTGCAGGAATTTTGTGAAATTTTGTGAAATTTTGTGAATTTTGGGGTAAATTCTGCAATTTCCCTTTCAGATTGCAGTGGTGGCCGTGATGTGCAAACCCCACCGGTGCCCCCACCTTAAATTAACCCCCATCAATTTTACCCCAAAACAACCCCAAAAAAACCCCAGAAACCCCCAGCACCCCCAAACTTGCAGGAATTTTGTGAAATTTTGTGAAATTTTGTGAATTTTGGGGTAAATTCTGCAATTTCCCTTTCAGATTGCAGTGGTGGCCGTGATGTGCAAACCCCACCGGTGCCCCCACCTTAAATTAACCCCCATCAATTTTACCATAAAACAGCCCCAAAAAAACCCCCAGAAACCCCCAGCACCCCCAAACTTGCAGGAATTTTGTGAAATTTTGTGAAATTTTGTGAAATTCTGTGAATTTTGGGGTAAATTGTGCAATTTCCCTTTCAGATTGCAGTGGTGGCCGTGATGTGCAAACCCCACTGGGTGCCCCACCTTAAATTAACCCCCATCAATTTTACCACAAAACAACCCCAAAAAAAACCCCAGAAACCCCCAGCACCCCCAAACTTGGAGGAATTTTGTGAAATTTGGTGAAATTTGGTGAATTTTGGGGTAAATTCTGCAATTTCCCTTTCAGATTGCAGTGGTGGCCGTGATGTGCAAACCCCACTGGGTGCCCCAACCTTAAATTAACCCCCATCAATTTTACCACAAAACAACCCCAAAACAACCCCCAGAAACCTCCAGCACCCCGAAACTTGCACGAATTTTGTGAAATTTTGTGGATTTTGGAGTAAATTCTGCAATTTCCCTTTCAGATTGCAGTGGTGGCCGTGATGTGCAAACCCCACCGGTGCCCCCACCTTAAATTAACCCCCATCAATTTTACCACAAAACAACCCCAAAATGACCCCCCAGAAACCCCCAGCAGCCCCAAACTTGCAGGAATTTTGTGAAATTTTGTGAAATTTTGTGAATTTTGGGGTAAATTCTGCTGCAATTTCCCTTTCAGATTGCAGTGGTGGCCGTGATGTGCAAACCCCACCTGTGTCCCCACCTTAAATTAACCCCCATCAATTTTACCACAAAACAACCCCAAAACGACCCCCAGAAACCCCCAGCACCCCTAAACATGCAGGAATTTTGTGAAATTTTGTGAAATTTTGTGAAATTTGGTGATTTTTTGTGAATTTTGGAGTAAATTCTGCAATTTCCCTTTCAGATTGCAGTGGTGGCCGTGATGTGCAAACCCCACCGGTGCCCCACCTTAAATTAACCCCCATCAATTTTACCACAAAACAACCCCAAAATGACCCCCCAGAAACCCCCAGCACCCCCAAACTTGCACGAATTTTGTGAAATTTTGTGAAATTTTGTGAATTTTGGAGTAAATTCTGCAATTTCCCTTTCAGATTGCAGTGGTGGCCGTGATGTGCAAACCCCACCGGGTGTCCCACCTTAAATTAACCCCCATCAATTTTACCCCAAAACAACCCCAAAATGACCCCCAGAAACCCCCAGCACCCCTAAACATGCAGGAATTTTGTGAAATTTTGTGAAATTTGGTGAATTTTGGGGTAAATTCTGCAATTTCCCTTTCAGATTGCAGTGGTGGCCGTGATGTGCAAACCCCACTGGGTGCCCCACCTTAAATTAACCCCCATCAATTTTACCCCAAAACAACCCCAAAAAAAACCCCAGAAACCCCCAGCACCCCCAAACTTGGAGGAATTTTGTGAAATTTGGTGAAATTTGGTGAAATTTGGTGAATTTTGGGGTAAATTCTGCAATTTCCCTTTCAGATTGCAGTGGTGGCCATAATGTGCAAACCCCACCGGTGCCCCCACCTTAAATTAACCCCCATCAATTTTACCACAAAACAACCCCAAAAACATCTCCAGAAACCCCCAGCACCCCCAAACTTGCAGGAATTTTGTGAAATTTTTTGAAATTTGGTGAAATTTGGTGAATTTTGGGGTAAATTCTGCAATTTCCCTTTCAGATTGCAGCGGTGGCCGTGATGTGCAAACCCCACCGGGTGTCTCACCTTAAATTAACCCCCATCAATTTTACCCCAAAACAACCCCAAAATGACCCCCCAGAAACCCCCAGCACCCCCAAACTTGCAGGAATTTTGTGAAATTTTGTGAAATTTTGTGAATTTTGGTGTAAATTCTGCAATTTCCCTTTCAGATTGCAGTGGTGGCCGTGATGTGCAAACCCCACCGGTGCCCCCACATCAACTTCACAGGGAACATCTGTGTGTGAGTATTGGGGAAAAATCAGATTTCTCAGATATCAGTGGCTGTAAAAACCAAATTTGATTTCTGAAAATTGCAAATGGAACGAGAGGACTGCAAGGAATGGGATTTTTGTATTTTCTGAGCTGTTTGATTTTCCAGCTTCAGCCTCATTCCGTGGTTGGGGCAATGGGAAGGTGCCCTCAGCTCGTCCCAGGGAACACACAGAGAATTCCATGTTTTATTACAATTTAATTTAAATTTCATGTTTTAATACAATTTAATCTAAATTTTATTTTTATTACAACTTAATTTAAAAGTTTTTTTACAATTATACAAAGCCAAAGCACATTGGCAGCAGTTCTGTCCAGTGACAGTGGGAAGGTGCCCTCAGCTCATCCCAGGGAACACACAGAGAATTCCATGTTTTATTGCAATTTAATTTAAATTTCATGTTTTATTGCAATTTGATTTAAATTTCATGTTTTAATACAACTTAATTTAAAAGTTTTTTAATAATTGTACAAAGCCAAAGCACATTGACAGCAGTTCTGTCCAGTGACAATGGGAAGGTGCCCTCAGCTCATCCCAGGGAACACACAGAGAATTCCATGTTTTATTACAATTTAATTTAAATTTCATGTTTTAATACAATTTAATCTAAATTTTATTTTTATTACAACTTAATTTAAAAGTTTTTTAATAATTATACAAAGCAAAATCACATTGACAGCAGTTCTGTCCAGTGACAGTGGGAAGGTGCCCTCAGCTCATCCCAGACAGCACACAGAGAATTCCATGTTTTATAACAATTTGATTTAAATTTCATGTTTTATAACAATTTAATTTTAATTTAATGTTTTTTCATAACCTAATTTCAATTTCATGTTTTATTACAACTTAATTTAAAAGGTTTTTAATAATTGTACAAAGTCAAAGCACATTGACAGCAGTTCTGTCCAGTGCCAGTGGGAAGGTGCCCTCAGCTCTCACCACAGGCAGAACACAGAGAATTCCATGTTTTATTGCAATTTAATTTAAATTTCATGTTTTATTACAATTTGATTTAAATTTCATGTTTTAATACAACTTAATTTAAAAGTTTTTTAATAATTGTACAAAGTCAAAGCACATTGGCAGCAGTTCTGTCCAGTGACAGTGGGAAGGTGCCCTCAGCTCATCCCAGGGAACACACAGAGAATTTCATGTTTTATTACAATTTAATTTAAATTTCATGTTTTATTACAATTTAATTTAAATTCAGTGTTTTATTCCAAATTTAATTTAAATTTCATGTTTTAATACAACTTATTTTAATTTTTTTTTATAATTATACAAAGCCAAAGCACATTGGCAGCAGTTCTGTCCAGTGACAGTGGGAAGGTGCCCTCAGCTCGTCCCAGGGAACACACAGAGTATTTCATGTTTTATTACAATTTAATTTAAATTTAATATTTTATTACAACTTAATTTCAATTTCATGGTTTTTTACAACCTAATTTCAATTTCATGTTTTATTACAACTTATTTTAAAAGTTTTTTTACAATCACACAAAGCAGAAGCACATTGACAGCAGTTCTGTCCAGTGACAGTGGCACTTCGGGACACGGATCTGGAATTTTCTTTATTAATTTATATTCATTTGTATTGATTTATTATTAAGTTTTAATATTCTGTTCCCATCCGTGTTATTATTAATTTATTGTTATTTTCCTTATTAATTTATATTAATTTATATTGAATTATTATTAATTTTTAATATTAAGTTTCCACCCTTGTGATCATTAAGTTATTATTATTTTCTTGTTTATTTTATATTCATTTATATTGATTTATTATTAATTTTTAATAGTAGGTTCCCACCCTTGTGATCATTAATTTATTTTTATTGTCTTTACTAATTTATATTGATTTATACTAATTTATATTGATTTATTTTAAATTTTTAATATTAGGTTCCCACCCTTGTGATTATTAATTTATTATTATTTTCTTTATTAATTTATGTTTATTTATATTGATTTATATGATTTATTATTAAGTTTCAATATTTGGTGGTAATAATAATAATAATAATAATAATAATAATAATTATTATTATTATTATTATTATTATTATTATTATTATTATTATTATTATTATTATTATTATTATTATTATTATTATTACAATAATAATAGTAATACTAATAGTAATTTTAAAATTTAAATTTTAATTATGGATTTTACTTCCACAGAATCTCTCCCTGGGTTGTTTCCGGTCCCATTAAAATGAATTCAAATTAATTAAATTAATTAATTAATGAAAATCCCAGGTCTCATTCCCATTCCAATGAATTCCAATTAATTAAATTCCAATCAATATCCCAGCAATTATCAGAGTTTGGAGTTGAATTTTTTGTGGTTTTGTTTTCCAGGTACTGCCCGGGGGGCCCCGACTCGGATTTTGAATATTCCAGCCAGTCCTACACCGGCTACGAGGTCCTGATCCCTCATTTTATTCACTTTTTATTTTTAATTCAATTAGTTTTTAATTTTTCATTCAATTCTTTTTAAATTCTTAATTCAATAATTCTTTAATTTTTATTTTTCAATGATTTCTTAATTATTCCGACATTGTTGAGCCAGGCTTTGGCTTAGGGTGGGATTTATTTCTGCAGGAATGGAGCAGAAAAGAAATGAAAAAATCCAATTGAACTTTGGGAAACACAAAAATCCAAAGAAAAATAAACACAAAAATAAACATAAAAGTAAAAATCCAAATGAATTTTGATAAAAACAGAAATCAAAATAAAAATAAACACAAAAATAAACACAAAAATAAAAATAAACTTTGATAAATGCAAAAATCAAAAAATAAACACAAAAATCAAAATCAAAATAAACACAAAATCAAAATCAAAATAAATTTTAAAAAATTCAAATAAATTTTGGGAAGCGCAAAAATCCAAATAAACTTTTATAAATGCAAAAATCAAAGCAAAAAACTAAACACAAAAATAAAAATCAAAATAAACACAAAAATCAAAATAAAAATAAATTTTAAAAAATCCAAATAAACTTTGATAAACACAGAAATCAAAATAAAAATTAAACACAAAAATCCAAATAAACTTTGCTAAAAAAATCCAAATAAACTTTGATGAACACAAAAATCAAAATAAAAATAAACACAAAAATCAAAATACAAAATAAATGAAAAATCCAAATAAACTTTGATAAACACAAAAATCAAAACAAAAAATAAACACAAAAATCAAAATAAACTTTGATCAAAACAAAAAATAAACACAAAAATCCAAGCAAAAAAATAAACGCAAAAATCAACATAAAAAATAAATTTAAAAATCCAAATAAATTTTGATAAACAAAAAAATCAAAATAAAAAATAAACACAAAATAAAAATAAAAGTAAACACAAAAATCCAAGCAAAAATAAACACAAAAATCAAAATAAAAGTAAACACATAAAATAAAAATAAACACTGAAATCAAAATAAAATTTAAAAAATCGAAATAAACTTGGGGAAACACAAAAATCCAAATAAACTTTGGGAAACACAAAAATCAAAATAAAAATAAACACAAAAATCAAAATAAACTTTTATAAATGCAAAAATCACAGCAAAAAATAAACACAAAAATCAAAATAAAAATAAATAAAAAATCCAAATAAACTTTGATAAACACAAAAATCAAAATAAAAAATAAATTAAAAGAGCAAAATAAATTTTGATAAACACAAAAGTGAAAATAAAAAATAAACAGAAAAATCAAAATAAAAATAAATTTAAACATTCCAAATAAACTTTGATAAAAACAAAAATCAAAATAAAAAATAAACACAAAAATCAAAATAAACACAATAATCAAAATAAACTTTGTCAAACACAAAAATCAGAATAAAAAATAAATTAAAAAATAAACTTTGATAAACACACAAATCAACACGAAAAATAAATTAAAAAATCCAAATAAACTTTGGTAAACACAAAAATCCAAATAAACTTTTATAAATGCAAAAATCAAAGCAAAAAATAAACACAAAAATCAAAATAAAAATTAATTAAAAATCCAAATAAACTTTGATAAACACAAAAATCAAAATAAACACAATAATCAAAATAAACTTGGTAAACACAAAAATCAACATAAAAAAATAAATTTAAAAATCCAAATAAATTTTGATAAACACAAAAATCAAAATAAAAAATAAACACCAAATCAAAATCAAAATAAACATAAAAATCCAAGCAAAAAATAAACACAAAAATCCAAATAAAGTTTGATAAACACAAATATCCGAATAAAAAATAAATTAAAAAAGCAAAATAAACTTTGATAAACACAAAAATGAAAATAAAAATAAACAAAAAATCAAAATAAAAATAAATTTAAACATTCCAAATAAACTTTGATAAAAACAAAAATCAACATAAAAAATAAACACAAAAATCAAAATAAACACAATAATCAAAATAAACTTTGCCAAACACAAAAATCAGAATAAAAAATAAATTAAAAAATCCAAATAAACTTTGGTAAACACAAAAATCCAAATAAACTTTGATAAATGCAAAAATCAAAGCAAAAAATAAACACAAAAATCAAAATAAAAATTAATTAAAAATCCAAATAAACTTTGAGAAACACAAAATACAAAATAAAAATAATCACAAAATCAAAATAAAAATAAACACAAAACTCAAAATACAAAATAAATGAAAAATCCAAATAAACTTTGATGAACACAGAAATCAAAACAAAAAATAGACACAAAAATCCAAATAAAAAATAAATTAAAAAATCCAAATAAACTTTGATTAACACAAAAATCAAAATAAAACATAAACACAAAATAAAAATAAAAATAAACACAGAAATCAAAATAAAAATAAATTAAAAATAAAAATAAACTTTGATAAGCACAAAAATCAAAATTAAAAATAAATTTAAAAATCCAAATAAATTTTGATAAACACAAAAATCAAAATAAAAATAAACACAAAAATCAACATAAAAAATCAATTAAAAAATCCAAACAAACTTTGATAAACACAAAATTGTGGGATAAAAATTGAATAATTTTAAAATAAAAATGGAAGAATTTTGGGATAAAAATTGAAGAATTTTTAAAATAAAAATGGAATAATTTTAAAATAAAAATGGAAGAACTTTAAAATAAAAATTGAAGAATTTTGGGATAAAAATTGAAGAATTTTGGGATAAAAATTGAGTCGTTTTGGAATAAAAATTAAATAATTTTAAAATAAAAATTGAATAATTTTGAAATAAATATTGAATAATTTTGCAATAAAAATGGAAGAATTTGGGTGCTTTTCGTTAAAAATATTTGAATTTTTCAGGTATTTCAGGAGCCAAATTCAAATTGAAAATTTTCCAGGTTTTTCTTTGTGGGTTTGGAACCTTTGGCTCCCTCAGGATTCCAAATTTTCAATTTTGGGATTTTTTTAATTTGATTTTTTATGGAAAATTTGGTTTGAAATGGAATTTTTGTGTTTTCAGCCGACGTCGATGAGAGCGATCCGGGCGCGCTACGACCCCTTCCTGCAGGCGCGGCACCGGCTGCAGCAGGTAAATTAAATTTATTTATTTTATTTTATTTTATTTTATTTTATTTTATTTTATTTTATTTCATTTTATTTTATTCCTTTTTATTCCTTTTTATTCCTTTTTATTCCTTTTTATTCCATTTTATTCCATTTAATTCCATTTTATTCAAATTGAGATTAAAGCTACAACCCCTTCCTGCAGGCGCGGCACCGGCTGCAGCAGGTAAATTAAATTAATTAATTTAATTTAATTTAATTTAATTCAATTTTATTCCTTTTTATTCCATTTTATTCCATTTAATTCCATTTTATTCAAATTGAGATTAAAGCTGCGACCCCTTCCGGCAGGCGCAGCACTGGCTGCAACAGGTGGGTGTAATTAATTAATTTAATTTAATTCAATTTTATTTTATTTTATTTTATTTTATTTTATTTTATTTTATTTTATTTTATTTTATTTTATTCTATTTTATTTTATTTTATTTTATTTTATTTTATTTTATTTTATTTTATTTTATTTTATTTCTTTTTATTCCATTTAATTCCATTTTATTCAAATTGAGATTAAAGCTACGACCCCTTCCGGCAGGCCAGGCACCAGCTGCAGCAGGTAAATTAATTTAATTTATTTTATTTTATTTTATTCAATTTAATTTAATTTAATTTAATTCAATTCAATTTTATTCCTTTTTATTCCATTTAATTCCATTTTATTCAAATTGAGATTAAAGCTACGACCCCTTCCGGCAGGCGCGGCACCGGCTGCAACAGGTGAATTTATTTTATTTTATTTTATTTTATTTTATTTTATTTTATTTCATTACATTTTGTTACATTTTATTTTATTTTATTAAATTTTATTCCATTTTATTCCTTTTTATTCCATTTAATTCCATTTTATTCAAATTGAGATTAAAGCTGCGACCCCTTCCTGCAGGCGCGGCACCGGCTGCAACAGGTGAATCTAATTAATTAATTAAATTTAATTTTATTTAATTCAATTAAATTTAATTTCATTTAATTTTATTTTATTTTATTAAATTTTATTCCATTTAATTCCATTTTATTCAAATTGAGATTAAAGCTGCGACCCCTTCCTGCAGGCGCAGCACCGGCTGCAACAGGTGAATTAAATTCATTTAATTTAATTTAATTTAATTTAATTTAATTTTATTTTATTTTATTTTATTTTATTTTATTTTATTTTATTTTATTTTATTTTATTTTATTTTATTTTTTATTTTTAATTTATTTTCTTTCATTCCCAGCTGCAGCAGCTGGGGCACAGCGTGGACAAGGTGGAGCTCATTGTGATGGGAGCGAGAATTTGAATTTTTGTGCGATTTTTTTCATTTTTCCTGCAATAATTTGAATTTTTTTTGTAATAATTTGAATTTTTTTTTTGTAATAATTTGAATTTTTTAAAATAATTTTAATTTTTTTAATAATATTTTTGATGTTTAGCTGCAGCAGCTGGGGCACAGCATGGACAAGGTGAAGTTCATTGTGATGGGGGCGAGAATTTGAATTTTTCCTGTAATAATTTGAATTTTTTCTTTAATGATTTGAATTTTTCCTGTAATAATTTTTTTTTATAATTTTATTTATTTAATTTATTTTATTTTATTTTATTTCTTTTATTTCATTTCATTTCCAGCTGCAGCAGCTGGGGCACAGCGTGGACAAGCTGGAGCTCATTGCGATGGGAGCGAGAATTTGAATTTTCCTGTAATAATTTGAATTTTTTTGTGATTTTTTTTCTATTTTGCTTGTGATAATTTGAACTTTTTGCTAATAATTTTTTTTTTGTAATAATTTTAATTTTTTTGTTATATTTTTAATTTCCAGCTGCAGCAGCTGGGGCACAGCGTGGACGAGGTGGAATTCATCGTGATGGGAGCGAGAATTTGAATTTTCTTGTAATAATTTGAATTTTTTTGTGATTTTTTTCATTTTTCCTGTAATAATTTTTTTTTATTTTATTTTATTTTATTTTATTTTATTTTATTTTATTTTATTTTATTTATTTTATTTTTTTATTTTATTTTATTTTTCGCTGCAGCAGCTGGGGCACAGCGTGGACAAGGTGGAGCTCATTGCGATGGGAGTGAGAATTTGAAGTTTTCCTGTAATAATTTGAATTTTTTTGTGATTTTTTCAATTTTTACTGTAATAATTTAAATTTAATTTTATTTTCTTTCATTTCCAGCTGCAGCAGCTGGGGCACAGCGTGGACAAGGTGGAATTCATTGTGATGGCAGCGAGAATTTGAATTTTTGTGCGATTTTTTTCCATTTTTCCTGTAATAATTTGAATTTCTTTGTAATAATTTTTATTTTATTTTATTTTTATTTTATTTTCTTTCATTTCCAGCTGCAGCAGCTGGGGCACAGCGTGGACAGGGTTGAATTCATCGTGATGGCAGCGAGAATTTGAATTTTTTTGTGATTTTTTTTTCCATTTTTCTTGTGATAATTTGAATTTTTTGGTAATAATTTGAATTTTTTTGTAATAATTTTTATTTTATTTTATTTTAATTTATTTTCTTTCATTTCCAGCTGCAGCAGCTGGGGCACAGCGTGGACAGGGTTGAATTCATCGTGATGGGAGCGAGAATTTGAATTTTTTTGTGATTTTTTTCATTTTTCATGTAATAATTTGAATTTTTTGGTAATAATTTGAATTTTTTTGTAATAATTTTTATTTTATTTTATTTTATTTTAATTTCCAGCTGCAGCAGCTGGGGCACAGCGTGGACAAGGTGGAATTCATCGTGATGGCAGTGAGAATTTGAATTTTTGTGCGATTTTTTTTCCATTTTTCCTGTAATAATTTGATTTTTTTTGTAATAATTTTTATTTTATTTTATTTTATTTTAATTTCCAGCTGCAGCAGCTGGGGCACAGCGTGGACAAGGTTGAATTCATCGTGATGGCAGCGAGAATTTGAATTTTTGTGCGATTTTTTCATTTTTCCTCTAATAATTTGAATTTTTTTGTAATAATTTTAATTTTTTTGTAATAATTTTAATTTTTTTGTAATAATTTTAATTTTTTTCTTATATTTTTAATTTCCAGCTGCAGCAGCTGGGGCACAGCGTGGACAAGGTTGAATTCATCGTGATGGCAGCGAGAATTTGAATTTTTCCTGTAATAATTTGAATTTTTTCTTTAATAATTTGAATTTTTCCTGTAATTATTTTATTTTATTTTATTTTATTTTATTTTATTTTATTTTATTTTATTTTATTTTATTTCATTTCCAGCTGCAGCAGCTGGGGCACAGCGTGGACAGGGTTGAATTCATCGTGATGGGAGCGAGAATTTGAATTTTTGTGCGATTTTTTTCATTTTTCCTGTAATAATTTGAATTTTTTTGAAATAATTTGAATTTTTTTTGTTATATTTTTAATTTCCAGCTGCAGCAGCTGGGGCACAGCGTGGACAAGGTGGAATTCATCGTGATGGGAGGGACGTTCATGGCCCTGCCCGAGGATTACCGAGATTTCTTCATCAGGAACCTCCACGACGCCCTGTCCGGGCACACCTCCAACAGCGTGGCCGAGGCTGTCAGGTGGGAAATTATTTATCATTTCAATTATTTATTGATCTATTTTATATTTATTTATAAATATATCCTGTAAATATACCATATTTATGAATATACCATGGAAATTATTCATGAAATTGTGCATTCACACCTGCACCGTGCCCTGTGTGTGCACAGCTCCAACAACGTGGCTGAGGCTGCCAGGTGGGAAATATTTATAATTTCAATTATTTATTGATTTATTTTATATTTATTTATAAATATACCACGTAAATATACCGTATTTAGGAATATACAATGGAAATTATTCATGAAATTGTGCATTCACACCTGCACCATGCCCCGGGCACAGCTCCAGTAACGTCCCTGAGGCTGTCAGGAGGGAAATATTTATAATTTAAATTATTTATTGATCTATTTTATATTTATTTATAAATATACCATGTAAATATACCGTATTTATAAATACACAGTGGAAATTATTCATGAAATTGTGCATTTATAATTGAATAAATGCATCAGGAACCTCCACCATGCCTTATCTGGGCACACCTCAAATAACGTCCCTGAGGCTGCCAGGTGGGAAATATTGAAAATTTAAATTATTTATTTGTCCATTTTATATTTATTTATAAATATACCATGTAATTATATCATATTTATAAATACACAATGGAAATTATTTATGAAATTGTGCATTCACACCTGCACCGTGCCCTGTGTGTGCACACCTCCAATAACGGCCCTGAGGCTGCCAGGAGGGAAATATTGAAAATTTCAATTATTTATTGATCTATTTTATATTTATTTATAAATATACCATGTAAATATACTGTATTTATAAATACACAGTGGAAATTATTCATGAAATTGTGCATTTATAATTGAATAAATGCATCAGGAACCTCCACCATGCCTTATCTGGGCACACCTGCAATAAGGTCCCTGAGGCTGTCAGGAGGGAAATATTGAAAATTTAAATTATTTATTTGTCCATTTTATATTTGTTTATAAACATACCCTGTAAATATACCATATTTATGAATATACAATGGAAATTATTCATGAAATTGTGCATTCACACCTGCACCGTGCCCTGTGCACAGCTCCAACAATGTGGCTGAGGCTGCCAGGTGGGAAATAATTCCAAATTGATATTATTTATTTTTATATTTATAAATATACAGTTTCAATTTTATGAAATTGTGCATTTGTAATGTAATAAATACGTCAGGAACCTGCGCCGTCCCCTGGGTACAGCTCCAACAGCGTGGCCGAGGCTGTCAGGTGGGAAATAATTCCAAATTTGTATTATTTACTTTTATATTTATAAATATACAGTTTAAATTTTATGAAATTGTGCATTTATAATGTAATAAATACGTCAGGAACCTGCACCGTCCCCTGGGTACAGCTCCAACAACGTGGCTGAGGCTGCCAGGTGGGAAATAATTCCAAATTGATATTATTTATTTTTATATTTATAAGTATACAGTTTAAATTTTATGAAATTGTGCATTTGTAATGTAATAAATACGTCAGGAACCTGCGCCGTGCCCTGGGCACAGCTCCAATAAGGTCCCTGAGGCTCTCAGGTTTGAAAACAATTCCTGAATTTTTGCTTCCCTTCCCACAAGGGAAGACCCCAGAGAAGGTGAGTGCGGAAACAGGAATACCCTAACGTGAGAAACACGACCTGGATTCGTTCTGTATTGCAAAGTTGTAAAAAGACAGGAAAACAAACAATGTAAAGTTTCATCCCCAACATCTTTTAAAATTGAACATCAGCATTAGCAACGTTAGCAAAATCTGTGCCCAAATTAAGAGGCTGAGGGAAAAGCTGAAAACTCAAACTGCATTTAAAGTCCGGTGATGAGGTTTTCTTTGTTTGAAGAGTTGATGGTCGTCTTTGCAGAGTTGATGTCTCAGTCTTGAATCTTTGTTGCATTTTTGGAGTTTGGCTGTAGAAATGTCGAGTCCAGCTTTTTGGATTTCAGTCCCGACACCAGCACAGCTTTGCTGCATCTCTGTCTGCGTTGACAAACACTGGATGTGGCGCCTGCTGCCATGATCCAGTTGAGGTGTTAGAAATGGGTTGGACTTGATGATCTCACAGGTCTCCTCCAGCCTACAATTTCTGTGATTCTGTGATTCTGTTGAAGTTGTGATGAGCAGATCATTTATGCAGTAGTAGAATCTTGAATCTTGGAAATTGCTGTGAACTGAGGACCAGACTTGTACAACAAGACATGAGTAGGTTATATACATCACGACAATCACATCCTGTGACAGGTAGAAAGTCACTTTGGTTGGAATTTTTACACGTGACAATCATTTTGTGACGTGACCAGCTCAGGGGGAATATTCACCCATTGCCAGTGGGTGTTGGAATAGGAATCCCAACATGACCAATTGGATTGTGCCAGGCCCAGTCTGGCCCTCGCTGCTGTGCTGTGTCACCCCAGAGACACCTTGGCTTGCTGGAGATGGCAGGAGGAGAGCTTCAGGCAATGGTGAAGAGAAAAAGGAGAGGATTCTGCTGGAGGGTTTAATGTCCAGAGGTTTAAGAATCCCAACATGACCAGTGAGATTGTGCCAGGCCCAGTCTGGCCCTCGCTGCTGTGCTGTGTCACCCCAGAGACACCTTGGCTTGCTGGAGGTTGCAGCTGGGCACTGAACAAGGCCAGGCTTGTTAGGAACCCCGTTTACCTCAGGAGGAGAACTTCAGGTGACGGTGAAGAGAAAATGAGAGGATTCTGCTGGAGGGTTTAATGTCCAGAGGTTTAAGAATCCAAATATTACAGTTGGATTGTGCCCGGGCCGGTCTGGCCCTCGCTGCCGGGCCAGAGGCAGCAGCTGTGGTGTGTCACCCCAGAGACACCTTGGCTTGCTGGAGGTTGCAGCTGGGCACTGATCAAGGCCAGGCTTGTTGGAACCCCGTTTACCTCAGGAGGAGAACTTCAGGTGATGGTGAAGAGAAAAGGAGAGGATTCTGCTGGAGGGTTTAATGTCCAGAGGTTCATTCCATGGTTACAGAGGTCTGAACGTGAGCAGCTGCTCCAACAGAATCCCCCCGCATGCTCTGATCACCTTTTTAAGCTCAGGGACAGGGGAGGGGAGGGGACAGGTGAGCACCAACCAGGTGAGAGGGGCGGGGTCTCAGGGGGGGATGACACCCAGACAGGCCAATGAGCTCTGGGCATGAGGGGCGTCCTTTGAACTCGACCAACCACAGGAGGCCTTGCTGGGATGTTAAACCTGATTGACAGGACTCACTCAGCATGGGGGCGAGGGGGAAGGGAGAGAGGCACAGGCACACCTGGGGAAGGGAGAGAGGCACGGGCACACCTGGGGAAGGGAGAGAGGCACAGGCACACCTGGGGAAGGGAGAGAGGCACGGGCACACCTGGGGAAGGGAGAGAGGCACGGGCACAACTGGGGAAGGGAGAGAGGCACAGGCACACCTGGGGAAGGGAGAGAGGCACAGGCACACCTGGGGAAGGGAGAGAGGCACGGGCACACCTGGGGAAGGGAGAGAGGCACGGGCACACCTGGGGAAGGGAGAGAGGCACAGGCACACCTGGGGAAGGGAGAGAGGCACAGGCACACCTGGGGAGGGGAGAGAGGCACGGGCACACCTGGGGAAGGGAGAGAGGCACGGGCACACCTGGGGAAGGGAGAGAGGCACAGGCACACCTGGGGGAGGGAGAGAGGCACGGGCACACCTGGGGAAGGGAGAGAGGCACAGGCACACCTGGGGGAGGGAGAGAGGCACGGGCACACCTGGGGAAGGGAGAGAGGCACGGGCACACCTGGGGAAGGGAGAGAGGCACAGGCACACCTGGGGAAGGGAGAGAGGCACAGGCACACCTGGGGAGGGGAGAGAGGCACAGGCACACCTGGGGAGGGGAGAGAGGCACAGGCACACCTGGGGAAGGGAGAGAGGCACGGGCACACCTGGGGAAGGGAGAGAGGCACGGGCACACCTGGGGAAGGGAGAGAGGCACAGGCACACCTGGGGGAGGGAGAGAGGCACGGGCACACCTGGGGAAGGGAGAGAGGCACAGGCACACCTGGGGGAGGGAGAGAGGCACAGGCACACCTGGGGAAGGGAGAGAGGCACGGGCACACCTGGGGAAGGGAGAGAGGCACAGGCACACCTGGGGAAGGGAGAGAGGCACAGGCACACCTGGGGAGGGGAGAGAGGCACAGGCACACCTGGGGAGGGGAGAGAGGCACGGGCACACCTGGGGAAGGGAGAGAGGCACGGGCACACCTGGGGAAGGGAGAGAGGCACAGGCACACCTGGGGAAGGGAGAGAGGTGGAGGCACACCTGGGGAAGGGAGAGAGGCACAGGCACACCTGGGGAAGGGAGAGAGGCACAGGCACACCTGGGGAAGGGAGAGAGGCACGGGCACACCTGGGGAAGGGGAGAGAGGCACAGGCACACCTGGGGAAGGGGAACAGAGGTGGAGGCACACCTGGGGAAGGGAGAGAGGCACGGGCACACCTGGGGAAGGGAGAGAGGCACAGGCACACCTGGGGAAGGGAGAGAGGCACAGGCACACCTGGGGAAGGGAGAGAGGCACAGGCACACCTGGGGAAGGGAGAGAGGCACGGGCACACCTGGGGAAGGGAGAGAGGCACAGGCACACCTGGGGAAGGGAGAGAGGCACAGGCACACCTGGGGAAGGGAGAGAGGCACGGGCACACCTGGGGAAGGGGAACAGAGGTGGAGGCACACCTGGGGAAGGAAGGGAGTTTACAACAGCGAGTGGGTACCAGAGCTGTGTCTGCGCCGGTGGCATGCGCCGTTTCTGAGGGTGAACGACAGAGGGTTGCCATTGATGTCAAATAGTCAGTGACAGAATTTAGCAAGATGCTTTCTTTTCCGGCATCCAGGGCAAATAGAAATTTGATTTGATGTCCCACAACAATCTTTTTTAAGGTGCTTTAGTTTTCCACAACCTGTCGCAGACATTTCTCCACAGAAATCCCCTCAGTGCCGGGCAGGGGGGGATTCACATCCTGAACTCTCCTCTTGCCACAGACATTTCTCCACAGAAATCCTTTCTTTCGGATTTCTGCGTCTTCGGGAGGCCAGAGGCTCCGGAAGACAAGGCAAACAATTATTATCAGCTGCTGGGGAATGCAACAGGGACACCTTGATTGGCTCATTTCCTGTGTTTATAATTACAACAGGGACGCCTTGATTGGCTCATTTCCTGTGTTTATAATAACAACAGGGACACCTTGATTGGCTCATTTCCTGTGTTTATAATACCAACAGGGACACCTTGATTGGCTCATTTCCTATGTTTATAATAACAACAGGAACGCCTTGATTGGCTCATTTCCTGTGTTTATAATAACAACAGGGACGCCTTGATTGGCTCATTTCCTGTGTTTATAATAACAACAGGGACACCTTGATTGGCTCATTTCCTGTGTTTATAATAACAACAGGGACACCTTGATTGGCTCATTTCCTGTGTTTATAATAACAGGGACGCCTGGATTGGCTCATTTCCTGTGTTTATAATAACAACAGGGACACCTTGATTGGCTCATTTCCTGTGTTTATAATAACAGGGACACCTTGATTGGCTCATTTCCTGTGTTTATAATAACAACAGGGACACCTTAATTGGCTCATTTCCTGTGTTTATAATAACAACAGGAACACCTTGATTGGCTCATTTCCTGTGTTTATAATAATAACAGGGACACCTTGATTGGCTCATTTCCTGTGTTTATAATAACAACAGGAACACCTTGATTGGCTCATTTCCTGTGTTTATAATAACAACAGGGACACCTTGATTGGCTCATTTCCTGTGTTTATAATAACAACAGGAACACCTGGATTGGCTCATTTCCTGTGTTTATAATAACAACAGGGACACCTTGATTGGCTCATTTCCTGTGTTTATAATAACAGGGACGCCTTGATTGGCTCATTTCCTGTGTTTATAATAACAGGGACACCTTGATTGGCTCATTTCCTGTGTTTATAATAACAACAGGGACACCTTGATTGGCTCATTTCCTGTGTTTATAATAACAACAGGAACACCTTGATTGGCTCATTTCCTGTGTTTATAATAACAACAGGGACACCTTGATTGGCTCATTTCCTGTGTTTATAATAACAGGGACGCCTGGATTGGCTCATTTCCTGTGTTTATAATAACAACAGGGACACCTTGATTGGCTCATTTCCTGTGTTTATAATATCAACAGGGACACCTTGATTGGCTCATTTCCTGTGTTTATAATAACAGGGATGCCTTGATTGGCTCATTTCCTGTGTTTATAATAATAACAGGGACACCTTGATTGGCTCATTTCCTGTGTTTATAATAACAACAGGAACACCTTGATTGGCTCATTTCCTGTGTTTATAATAACAACAGGGACACCTTGATTGGCTCATTTCCTGTGTTTATAATAACAACAGGAACACCTTGATTGGCTCATTTCCTGTGTTTATAATAACAACAGGGACACCTTGATTGGCTCATTTCCTGTGTTTATAATATCAACAGGGACGCCTTAATTGGCTCATTTCCTGTGTTTATAATAACAGGGACACCTTGATTGGCTCATTTCCTGTGTTTATAATAACAACAGGGACACCTTGATTGGCTCATTTCCTGTGTTTATAATAACAACAGGAACACCTTGATTGGCTCATTTCCTGTGTTTATAATAACAGGAACACCTTGATTGGCTCATTTCCTGTGTTTATAATATCAACAGGGACACCTTGATTGGCTCATTTCCTGTGTTTATAATAACAGGGACGCCTTGATTGGCTCATTTCCTGTGTTTATAATAATAACAGGAACACCTTGATTGGCTCATTTCCTGTGTTTATAATAACAACAGGAACACCTTGATTGGCTCATTTCCTGTGTTTATAATAACAACAGGGACACCTTGATTGGCTCATTTCCTGTGTTTATAATAACAGGAATGCCTTGATTGGCTCATTTCCTGTGTTTATAATAACAGGGACACCTTGATTGGCTCATTTCCTGTGTTTATAATAACAACAGGGACACCTTGATTGGCTCATTTCCTGTGTTTATAATAACAACAGGAACACCTTGATTGGCTCATTTCCGGTGTTTATAATAACAGGAACACCTTGATTGGCTCATTTCCTGTGTTTATAATAACAACAGGGACACCTTGATTGGCTCATTTCCTGTGTTTATAATAACAACAGGAACACCTTGATTGGCTCATTTCCTGTGTTTATAATAACAGGAACACCTTGATTGGCTCATTTCCTGTGTTTATAATAACAACAGGGACACCTTGATTGGCTCATTTCCTGTGTTTATAATAACAACAGGAACACCTTGATTGGCGCATTTCCTGTGTTTATAATAACAGGGACACCTTGATTGGCTCATTTCCTGTGTTTATAATAACAACAGGGACACCTTGATTGGCTCATTTTCTGTGTTTATAATAACAGGGACACCTTGATTGGCTCATTTCCTGTGTTTATAATAACAGGGACACCTTGATTGGTTCATTTCCTGTGTTTATAATAACAACAGGAACACCTTGATTGGCTCATTTCCTGTGTTTATAATAACAACAGGAACACCTTGATTGGCTCATTTCCTGTGTTTATAATAACAGGGACACCTTGATTGGCTCATTTCCTGTGTTTATAATAACAACAGGGACACCTTGATTGGCTCATTTCCTGTGTTTATAATAACAACAGGGACACCTTGATTGGCTCATTTCCTGTGTTTATAATAACAGGGACACCTTGATTGGCTCATTTCCGATGTTTATAATTAAGGGCCAATCACCAGTGCAAGCCAGGGGCCTGAGTCCTTGAACTCAACTTTGTTGTGGATTCTTTCTGTCTATTCTTAGCCAGCTTAGCTGCTCTGCAAACCTCTCTCTATATTCTAATTAGTGTAGTAATAATGTATTATATATAATATCGTAATAAATCAGCCTTCTGATCAAGAAACAAGATTCACCGTCTCTCTGTCACCAGCAGCGCCCACTCGGGCGCGGTAATAACAACCAAAGCAGACAGGCTTTTCATTAGGGTTTGTTTGTACGGCATGAACAGAATTTTCTCAACGTTTTTCTTGTTTTTCTGAAAGCTTTTCAATTTTATCCATTCGTCGTGTCAAATCGCGTTCCAGTGTTCTTTTCCAAAGCATTGACCTGTGAATTTGCAGCAAACTCCTAAGTTTACTGCGAGCTGTTAGCATCTGTGTGATTGTTGCAGGCTGATCAGGCAAAACTAAAATAATTTTTCTCCGTTCATCATTAGCGTTTACAGAAGCAAGATTTTGAATGATGTAAGAGCGGGCTTGTTCATCTGGACACTGCTTGAATTAATTTATCTAAAAAAGAACCATAAGATTCAGTTTCATTTTATTTGATCAGTGGATAAGAGTTAAAATGAGAGCCAGCAGGCTCAAATGAAAGCAAGGCTTTTTTAGCAGCATTTTTAATATCTGTTCACACAGGCCTGGGCAGTTCAGCTGCTTCATTTTCAGGGCTGTTGTGAGGGGAATCACCCCCTAATTGAGCAACATCTAGATTGGCATAATCTATTTGTATTATATTATATGTAAATGTTATATATTATAATATGTATATATTATAAAGTATTTGCATATCCTCCAACCACCTTGCTAAGTACTTTTTTCCATCGTAATTCCCATAGTAGGAGCTGTGAATTGGTTAAAATCAGAGAAGCCACATTCCTGCAATCAGCAGGAACTAAATCAGAAGAGTTAAAAGTGTTTTTCAACACACTGTTAAAATAGGGAGAAGAAAATCCACTTTCTTTCAAAGCTTGTCGCAAATCTTTTATATCACGACGATCGAGCCTTGCATATTTTGGATTTCTATATAATCTTATAAAACAAAGCCTGGTTCATAGGAGGCAAAGAACAGAGCTCTGTTCGTGCTGACCTCCTAAAAATAAACATTAAATCACCTTGTTGCCCTCCCAAAGGCAATTCCACAGAGGCCTGATGTGATTTGTCACATCTGCAGCTTGGGAAACTTTTCTGCAATGATAACAAAACTCCCAAGTTTTGGGTCGGCATAAAATGATGTGAATGAGCTCCCTGAGGAGCCGTGTCCTTCACAAAGTCTTTTTCCGACTTATTTTTTATTTTATTTCGATCAAATCCCACTTGCGAAGAGCAGCGGGGGATTTTTGTTGGGTTTTTTGAGCGAGAAAAAGTGGGAGGAAAAAAAAGAAAGAGATCAAAGAAATAATGAAAGAAATCAAAGAAATCAAAGGAGCTCAAGGGTTTGGGGAAAATTGGAATGAAGTCGCAGCTTTGAAATACAAAAAATTGGATTTAAAATCATCTCTGGTGGAAATGATTTTAAAAGTTTTGGGTAGGCATAAAATGATGTGAATGAGCTCCCTGAGGAGCCGTGTCCTTCACAAAGTCTTTTTCCAACTTATTTTTTATTTTATTTCGATCAAATCCCACTTGCGAAGAGCAGCGGGGGATTTTTGTTGGGTTTTTTGAGCGAGAAAAAGTGGGAGGAAAAAAAAGAAAGAGATCAAAGAAATAATGAAAGAAATCAAAGAAATCAAAGGAGCTCAAGGGTTTGGGGAAAATTGGAATGAAGTCGCAGCTTTGGAATACAAAAAATTGGATTTAAAATCATTTCTGGTGGAAATGATTTTAAAAGTTTTGGGTAGGCATAAAATGATGTGAATGAGCTCCCTGAGGAGCCGTGTCCTTCACAAAGTCCTTTTCCAACTTATTTTTTATTTTATTTCGATCAAATCCCACTTGCGAAGAGCAGCGGGGGATTTTTGTTGGGTTTTTTGAGCGAGAAAAAGTGGGAGGAAAAAAAAGAAATAAATGAAAGAAATGAAAGAAATCAAAGGAGCTCAAGGGTTTGGCGCCCTCCAGTGGGAAATTGGAATGAAGTCGCAGCTTTGAAATAGAAAAAATTGGATTTAAAATCATTTCTGGTGGAAATGATGGATTTAAAATAATTTAATTTAGAGGTGAGAGCTCTAAAATCAGATTTTTATCAAGCGTTCCTTTCAAAATCACAAGAATTTTAACTTTTCCCTGGTCTGTTGAAGCAGCCTTGCTTTCATGCTCTGCCCGTCCTCTGTCACGCCTTCACGTCACGTGGAATAATTTCTGTTACTCCTGGATCTTCCATCCTACAAACTTCTTTTAACCATTTCCTAAAAATCCTCTAACCTTATGGATTCCAACAAAAAAATACCCCAAAAAACCAAAAAAAAACCCCCAAAAACCCCCCAAAAATAGCTAAAAAAAAACACCAAAAAAAACCCCAAAAATACCCAAAAAAAAACCCCCAAAAACCCCCCAAAAATAGCTAAAAAAAACCAAAAAAAACCCCAAAAATAGCTAAAAAAAACCAAAAAAAAAACCCCAAAAAACCCCCCAAAAATAGCTTAAAAAAAAAACCCAAAAAAACCCCCAAAAACCCCCAAAAAATACCCCAAAAAACCCAAAAAAACCCCCAAAATACCTAAAAAAGCCCCCCCAAAAAACCCCAAAACCCCCAAAAATACCCAAAAAAAACCCCAAAAAATCTGATTTTAGAGCTCTCACCTCTAAATTAAATTATTTTAAATCCATCATTTCCACCAGACATGATTTTAAATCCAATTTTTTGTATTCCAAAGCTGCGACTTCATTCCAATTTCCCACTGGAGGGCGCCAAACCCTTGAGCTCCTTTGATTTCTTTGATTTCTTTGATTTCTTTCATTTATTTCTTTTTTTTCCTCCCACTTTTTCTCGCTCAAAAAACCCAACAAAAATCCCCCGCTGCTCTTCCCAAGTGGGATTTGATCAAAATAAAATAAAAAATAAGTTGGAAAAAGACTTTGTGAAGGACACGGCTCCTCAGGGAGCTCATTCACATCATTTTATGCCGACCCAAAACTTTCATATTTTTAATATATTTTTAATATAAATATTTTTAATATAAAATATTTTTAATATAAAATCATTTCCACCAGAAATTATTTTAAATCCAATTTTTTGTATTTCAAAGCTGCGACTTCATTCCAATTTTCCCCAAACCCTTGAGCTCCTGTGATTTCTTTGATTTCTTTCATTATTTCTTTCATTTATTTCTTTTTTTTCCTCCCACTTTTTCTCGCTCAAAAAACCCAACAAAAATCCCCCGCTGCTCTTCGCAAGTGGGATTTGATCGAAATAAAATAAAAAATAAGTTGGAAAAAGACTTTGTGAAGGACACGGCTCCTCAGGGAGCTCATTCACATCCTTGCAGTGATTCATGCTCTGGCAAGTCCATATTTTATTTTATCTTTTATTTATTTTTTTTTTTTCTGCTGTTGCAGGTGTTTTTGCTGATTTTATTGAGCCTAAAATCATTTTTCAAGCTGCTGGGCAGATAAGAAAGGGAAAAAAAAAATATTTAATTTTTATGTTTTAAAGGCAAAGCGACACCGGGAGAAAAAAAATCACTGGGGGTTCCTCAGCAGATAAATATCAAAATTTCTATTTTTAACATCAAAATCAAGGTTTATAGTTTTAACATGAAAATCAAGGTTTATATTTTTAACATCGAAATTAAGGTTTATACTTTTAATATAAAAATCATGGTTTAAATTTTTAACATAAGGTTTATATTTTTAACATAAGATTTATATTTTTAACATCAAAATCAAGGTTTATATTTTTAATATCAAAATTAAGGCTTATATTTTTAATAGAAGGTTTATATTTTTAACATGAAAATTAAGGTTTATATTTTTAATATAAAAATTAAGGTTTATATTTTTATTATAAAAATCAAGGTTTAAATTTTTAACATAAGGTTTATATTTTTAACATAAGGTTTATATTTTTAACATCGAAATCAAGGTTTATATTTTTAATATAAAAATTAAGGCTTATATTTTTAATAGAAGGTTTATATTTTTAATATAAAAATCGAGGCTTATATTTTTAATATAAGGTTTATATTTTTAACATGAAAATCAAGGTTTATATTTTTAACATGAAAATCAAGGTTTATGTTTTTAATATAAAAATCAAGGTTTAAATTTTTAACATGGAAATCAAGGTTTATTTTTTTAATATCAAAATCCAGGGTTATATTTTTAATATAAAAAGGTTTAAATTTTTAACATAAGGTTTATATTTTTAACATAAGGTTTATATTTTTAACATCGAAATCAAGGTTTATATTTTTAATATCAAAATTAAGGCTTATATTTTTAATAGAAGGTTTATATTTTTAACATGAAAATTAAGTTTTATATTTTTAACATCAAAATCAAGGTTTGTATTTTTAACATAAGGTTTATATTTTTAACATGGAAATCAAGGTTTATATTTTTAATATCAAAATCAAGGTTTATATTTTTAATATAAAAATCAAGGTTTAAATTTTTAACATGGAAATCAAGGTTTATATTTTTAATATCAAAATCAAGGTTTATATTTTTAATATAAAAATCAAGGTTATAATTTTTAACATGGAAATCAAGGTTTATATTTTTATTATCAAAATCAAGGTTTATATTTTTAATATAAAAATCGAGGTGTAAATTTTTAACATAAGGTTTATATTTTTAACATAAGATTTATATTTTCAACATGAAAATCAAGGTTTATGTTTATAACATAAAAATCAAGGTTTCTATATTTAATATAAGGTTTATATTTTTTATATAAAAATCAAGGTTTATATTTTTAAGATGAAAATCAAGGTTTATATTTTGTTAAAATATATTTTTACTATAAAAACCACTCTGTGGGAGTTGCTGGAGTTGCATTGGGAGGGCTGGAATTTATTTCTGTTTGTGGCCAGGATTCAGCTCCTCCAGGGGGAAAAAATCCACTGAATTAGAGATAAAACTGGATTTTTTACAGCTTTAAAATTGGAAATTTTGGGGATGGTGAAATCTCCTGCACAGGGAGATTTTTCCTTGGAAATTTGGATTTTTGGCACCACTGTCAGGACTGAAGAGCTCTGAGGGCTTTTCCCTGTTGGGATCTCAGTGGGATCTGCAGGATTCATTTCTTGGCCAAATCTTTATTTCAATTCAGGTTTTATTCAGAGATTCCTTAAGAATGACAAATGGAGATTGGGAGATCTGGATTTCCTTGGAGAAATGGGAATTTCCTTGGAGATTTTTCCAAGATTTTTCCTTGGAAATTCTCCCCGTCCAGGGGCTGCTGTGGGGATTTTTGGCGCCACTCCCATGGCGGAGGAGCTCTGAGGGCTTTTCCCTGTTGGGATCTGAAAGGATTTATTTCTTGGCCAAATCTTTAAATAAATTTCGATTTTGTGCAGGGATTCCTTCATTGGGAAAGGCCCTCGAGCCAGGTTGGTGCCATCCTGGTCACTCCTGGATGGAAACAGGAATGTGGAGGAGCACCGAACAGGCAGCAGGGAAAAACCCTGAAATTACAGATGAAATGTAAATTTTGTACAGGTTTAAAATTGTGGAGTTGTGGGATGGTCAGATCTCCTGCACAGGGAGATTTTTCCTTGGAAATTTGGATTTTTGGCACCACTCCCATGGCTGAGGAGTTCTGAGGGCTTTTCCCTGTTGGGGTCTCAGTGGGATCTGCAGGATTCATTTCTTGGCCAAATCTTTATTTCAATTTCGATTTTGTAAGGAGATTTTGTTCATGTGGGACAGGATCTTGAGACTTGGGAGAATCTCAGAGTCCTGGCACGGTTTGGGTTGGAATCTCAGAATTCTGGAGTGGTTTGGGTTGGAATCTCAGAATTCTGATGAGGTTTGGGTTGGAATCTCAGAATTCTGGCACGGTTTGGGTTGGAATCTCAGAATTCTGGCACGGTTTGGGTTGGAATCTCAGAATTCTGATGAGGTTTGGGTTGGAATCTCAGAATTCTGGTGAATTTTGGGTTGGAATCTCAGAATCCTGGCCTGGTTTGGGTTGGAATCTCAGAATCCTGGCGTGGTTTGGGTTGGAATCTCAGAATCCTGGCACGGTTTGGGTTGGAATCTCAGAATTCTGATGTGGTTTGGGTTGGAATCTCAGAATTCTGGACTGGTTTGTGTTGGAATCTCAGAATCCTGGCGTGGTTTGTGTTGGAATCTCAGAATCCTGGCACGGTTTGGGTTGGAATCTCAGAAACCTGGCACGGTTTGGGTTGGAATCTCAGAATCCTGGCACGGTTTGGGTTGGAATCTCAGAATTCTGGAGTGGTTTGGGTTGGAATCTCAGAGTCCTGGCACGGTTTGGGTTGGAATCTCAGAATCCTGGCACGGTTTGGGTTGGAATCTCAGAATCCTGATGTGTTTTGGGTTGGAATCTCAGAATCCTGGCAGGGTTTGGGTTGGAATCTCGGAATTCTGATGTGGTTTGGGTTGGAATCTCAGAATCCTGGCTGGGTTTGGGTTGGAATCTCAGAATTCTGGCACAGTTTGGGTTGGAATCTCAGAATCCTGGCAGGGTTTGGGTTGGAATCTCAGAATCCTGGCAGGGTTTGGGTTGGAATCTCAGAATTCTGATGTGGTTTGGGTTGGAATCTCAGAATCCTGGCAGGGTTTGGGTTGGAATCTCAGAATCCTGATGTGTTTTGGGTTGGAATCTCAGAATCCTGGCAGGGTTTGGGTTGGAATCTCGGAATTCTGATGTGGTTTGGGTTGGAATCTCAGAATCCTGGCACGGTTTGGGTTGGAATCTCGGAATTCTGATGTGGTTTGGGTTGGAATCTCAGAATTCTGGCAGGGTTTGGGTTGGAATCTCAGAATCCTGATGTGGTTTGGGTTGGAATCTCAGAATCCTGGCACGGTTTGAGTTGGAATCTCAGAATTCTGGTGAATTTTGGGTTGGAATCTCAGAATCCTGATGTGGTTTGGGTTGGAATCTCAGAATTCTGATGAATTTTGGGTTGGAATCTCAGAATTCTGTTGTAGTTTCGGTTGGAATCTCAGAATCCTGGCACGGTTTGGGTTGGAATCTCAGAATCCTGGCATGGTTTGGGTTGGAATCTCAGAATCCTGGCACAGTTTGGGTTGTAATCTCAGAATCCTGGCGTGGTTTGGGTTGGAATCTCAGAATCCTGGCACGGTTTGGGTTGGAATCTCAGAATCCTGGCACGGTTTGGGTTGGAATCTCAGAATCCTGATGAGGTTTGGGTTGGAATCTCAGAATCCTGGCGTGGTTTGGGTTGGAATCTCAGAATCCTGGCACGGTTTGGGTTGGAATCTCAGAATCCTGGCACGGTTTGGGTTGGAATCTCAGAATCCTGATGAGGTTTGGGTTGGAATCTCAGAATCCTGGCACGGTTTGGGTTGGAGTCTCAGAATCCTGGAATGGTTTGGGTGGGAATGTCAGAATTCTGGAATGGTCTGGGTGGGAATGTCAGAATTCTGGTGTAATTTGGGTTGGAATCTCAGAATCCTGGCCTGGTTTGGGTTGGAATCTCAGAATCCTGGCCTGGTTTGGGTTGGAATCTCAGAATTCTGGTGAATTTTGGGTTGGAATCTCAGAATCCTGGCACGGTTTGGGTTGGAATCTCAGAATCCTGACATGGTTTGTGTTGGAATCTCAGAATCCTGGCAGGGTTTGGGTTGGAATCTCGGAATTCTGATGTGGTTTGGGTTGGAATCTCAGAATCCTGGCACGGTTTGGGTTGGAATCTCAGAATCCTGGCGTGGTTTGTGTTGGAATCTCAGAATCCTGGCACGGTTTGGGTTGGAATCTCAGAATCCTGGCAGGGTTTGGGTTGGAATCTCAGAATCCTGGCACGGTTTGGGTTGGAATCTCAGAATCCTGGCACGGTTTGGGTTGGAATCTCAGAATTCTGATGAGGTTTGGGTTGGAATCTCTGAGTTCTGATGTGGTTTGGGTTGGAATCTCAGAATCCTGGCAGGGTTTGGGTTGGAATCTCAGAATCCTGGCAGGGTTTGGGTTGGAATCTCAGAATCCTGGCGTGGTTTGGGTTGGAATCTCAGAATCCTGGCTGGGTTTGGGTTGGAATCTCAGAATTCTGGCAGGGTTTGTGTTGGAATCTCAGAATTCTGATGAGGTTTGGGTTGGAATCTCAGAATTCTGGAATGGTTTGGGTTGGAATCTCAGAATCCTGGCAGGGTTTGGGTTGGAATCTCAGAATCCTGGAATGGTTTGGGTTGGAATCTCAGAATTCTGATGAGGTTTGGGTTGGAATCTCAGAATCCTGGCATGGTTTGGGTTGGAATCTCAGAATTCTGATGTAGTTTGTGTTGGAAATGACCTCAACTCATCCCTTCCACACACAGGGACACTTCCACTCTCCTATCTTTCTCCATGCCCCGATTTTCTCCCTTTTTTCCCCATAATTTCTGCTTTTTCTCCCTACCCCGTGCTCTGCTGCCAAGCTGACGCACCGACCTGAGGGACCATCACTGCCAACGTCATTTTCAATTTTCAATTATCATCAACGTCATTCTCAATTTTCATTTTGTGCTGCTTCATCTCCATCAGCTCTCTGAGCTGCCAGCTAATCTGATAAAAATGATCCTTTCCCTCACTGGGACAGGATAAAGAAATACCTGAATCTCCCGAAATTCTGCTTTTCTTACAGATCAATGTGTAAACTCACCAAGCGAAACTTCGGTTTTTACAAAGATAAACAGGGAAACTTCCAGAGGGAAGGAAAGAAATGAATTCCCTGGGTTTTAATATTTCTGCAGCGCCTTCCTTTTGGGGGAATAAACAGGAATTCAGACAGAAATCTTTGCTCGAGGGGGTTGAGTGCGCTTGAGAAATGACTTGGCCGAGGAGTGGGTAAAGAATTGCGGAGCCAGGGGCGATCTTTGCTTCTGAGAGTTGTGAGAAGTTTTCATTTTTCTCACTCCAGAATTTCTGGGTGCCTGTCAGGCCGGGCTGTGGGCTCGCTGATAAGCTTCCCTTCCTTAGGAGCAGCTTTGCAATTATTAAAATTATTCAGGATTTCACAATCTCCACAAAAAAATCGCCGCCGGATGGATTTTTTTGCTTGTCCCTCACGCGCTCCCCTCACGGCCCCGAGCGCGGGGCTGATGGCGGCTCCTTTTGCTCTGTGCGAGGACAATGAGGGCAGGAGGAAGGTGTAAAATTGCGGCTTTTTTTTTTTTTTTTTTTTTTTGCTCTTTGAGGACAAGGAGGGCAGGGGGAAGGTGTAAAATGATGTAAAACCCTCATGCAGATGAGAATTCCTGATGCAGATGAGAATTCATTGCCGCTGCCGTCTCTCACCTGACCCGTGAGTCATGAGGGGAGCGGGGCTCGTTGAGCGCCGCCGCCGCCACCGTGAGTCACCACAGAGGCGGGAGCGGCGGGAGCGGACTCCTAATGAGGGAACAGCGGGGATGGGGAAAGCTGGAAAATGTGGGATTGTGCAGCCCTGAACAACCCTGGGGGAAAGGCTGGAAAATGTGGGATTGTGCAGCCTTGAACAACCCTGGGGGAAAGGCTGGAAAAAATGGGAGTGCAGCTCCTGAACAACCCTGGGGGAAAGGCTGGAAAATCTGGGAGTGTGCAGGCCTGAACCTCCTGAACCGGGATGGGGGAAAGCAGGAAAATCTGGGATTGTGCAGCCCTGAACAACCCTGGGGGAAAGCAGGAAAATATGGGAGTGCAGCTCCTGAGCTGGGATGGGGGAAAGGCAGAAAAATCTGGGATTGTGCGGCCCTGAACAACCCTGGGGGAAAGGCTGGAAAATATGGGAGTGCAGCTCCTGAACAACCCTGGGGGAAAGGCTGGAAAATCTGGCAGTGTGCAGGCCTGAACCTCCTGAACCGGGATGGGGGAAAGCAGGAAAATCTGGGATTGTGCAGCCCTGAACAACCCTGGGGGAAAGGCAGGAAAATCTGGGAGTGTGCAGCCCTGAACAACCCTGGGAGAAAGGCTGGAAAATCTGGGATTGTGCAGCCCTGAACAACCCTGGGGGAAAGGCAGGAAAATCTGGGAGTGCAGCTCCTGAGCAGGGCTGGGGGAAAAGCAGGAAAATCTGGGAGTGTGCAGCCCTGAACCTCCTGGGAGTGCAGGCACAAAAAGCTGGGATTGCAGCCCTGAGCTGGGATGGGGGAAAGGCAGGAAAATCTGGGAGTGTGCAGCTCCTGAACCTCTTTAGTCAGGTTGGCGGAAAGGCAGGAAAATCTGGGAGTGTGCAGGCCTGAACCTCCTGAACCAGGATGGGGGAAAGCAGGAAAATCTGGGATTGTGAAGTCCTGAACAACCCTGGGGGAAAGGCTGGAAAATCTGGGATTGTGCAGCCCTGAACAACCCTGGGGGAAAGCAGGAAAATCTGGGATTGTGCAGCTCCTGAGCTGGGATGGGGGAAAGGCAGAAAAATCTGGGATTGTGCGGCCCTGAACAACCCTGGGGGAAAGGCTGGAAAATATGGGAGTGCAGCTCCTGAACAACCCTGGGGGAAAGGCTGGAAAATCTGGGAGTGTGCAGGCCTGAACCTCCTGAACCGGGATGGGGGAAAGCAGGAAAATCTGGGAGTGTGAAGTCCTGAACAACCCTGGGGGAAAGGCTGGAAAATGTGGGATTGTGCAGCCCTGAACAACCCTGGGGGAAAAGCAGGAAAATCTGGGAGTGCAGCTCCTGAGCTGGGATGGAGGAAAAGCAGAAAAATCTGGGATTGTGCAGCCCTGAACAACCCTGGGGGAAAAGCAGGAAAATGTGGGATTGTGCAGCCCTGAACAACCCTGGGGGAAAGGCAGGAAAATCTGGGAGTGCAGCTCCTGAGCAGGGCTGGGGGAAAAGCAGGAAAATCTGGGAGTGTGCAGCCCTGAACCTCCTGGGAGTGCAGGCACAAAAAGCTGGGATTGCAGCCCTGAGCTGGGATGGGGGAAAGGCAGGAAAATCTGGGAGTGTGCAGCTCCTGAACCTCTTTAGCCAGGTTGGCGGAAAGGCGGGAAAATCTGGCAGTGTGCAGGCCTGAACCTCCTGAACCGGGATGGGGGAAGCAGGAAAATCTGGGATTGTGCAGCCCTGAACAACCCTGGGATTGCAGCCCTGAACCTCTTTGGCCAGGCTGGGGGAAAAGCCAGAAAATCTGGGATTGCAGCTCCTGAGCTGGGCTGGGGCAAAAGCAGGAAAATCTGGGATTGTGCAGCCCTGAACCACCCTGGGGAAAAGCAGGAAAATCTGGGATTGCAGATCCTGAGCCACCCTGGGGAAAAGCAGGAAAATCTGGGATTGTGCAGCCCTGAGCTGGGATGGGTGAAAAGCAGGAAAATCTGGGATCGCAGCTCCTGAGCCAGCCTGGGGTGTTCCTGTGGGGAAAAATGGATCCAGGGAGAGCTCAGGAGAGCTGGAGAGGAGTTGGGATAAAGCATGGAGGGACAATGGTCCCTTCCCACCCAAACCATTCCACGATTTTCATGATTTCTGTGATTTCAGGATCTTTAGAAGAGATTTGGAGAGGTTTGGATGGGATTTGGGAAGCAATTCCTGGCTGGAGAGAATTCCCAGAGATCCCTGGCAGTGTCCAAGGAGCAGCCTGATCCCATGGGAGGTTCCTGCAGGTGCTTGGAATGGTCCCTTCCCACCCAAACCATTCCATGATTTTCCCCACCCAAACCATTCCATGATTTCTGTGATTTCAGGATCTTTAGAAGAGATTTGGAGAGGTTTGGATGGGATTTGGGAAGCAATTCCTGGCTGGATAAAATTCCCAAAAATCCCTGGAAATGTCCAAGGCCAGGCTGGAGCAGCTGATCCCATGGGAGGTTCCTGCAGGTGCTTGGAATGGTCCCTTCCCACCCAAACCATTCCATGATTTCCACAATTTCTGTGATTTCAGGATCTTTAGAAGAGATTTGGAGAGGTTTGGATGGGATTTGGGAAGCAATTCCTGGCTGGAGAGAATTCCCAGAGATCCCTGGCAGTGTCCAAGGAGCAGCCTGATCCCATGGGAGGTTCCTGCAGGTGCTTGGAATGGTCCCTTCCCACCCAAACCATTCCATGATTTTCCCCACCCAAACCATTCCATGATTTCTGTGATTTCAGGATCTTTAGAAGAGATTTGGAGAGGTTTGGATGGGATTTGGGAAGCAATTCCTGGCTGGATAAAATTCCCAAAAATCCCTGGAAATGTCCAAGGCCAGGCTGGAGCAGCTGATCCCATGGGAGGTTCCTGCAGGTGCTTGGAATGGTCCCTTCCCACCCAAACCATTCCATGATTTTCCCCACCCAAACCATTCCATGATTTCTTTGATTTCAGGATTTTTAGAAGAGATTTGGAGAGGTTTGGATGGGATTTGGGAAGCAATTCCTGGCTGAAGAGAATTCCCAGAGATCCCTGGCAGTGTCCAAGGAGCAGCTGATCCCGTGGGAGGTTCCTGCAGCTGCTTGGAATTGGATCATCTTGAAGGTCCCCTTCCTACAACCAAATAATTCCACGATTTCTGTGATTTCAGTATTTTTAGAGATACAGAAATAATTTATAATTTTAAATTTTTTCTTCTGATGCCTGATGTTCGATAAGGCTGCACGTGACAGTTCCAGCCTCTCCTGCACCTCATTTTCCTGAGACAACTTCCAGGTGCAAATCAGACCCAAATATCCCCAGAACAGACCCAAAACTGTGAATAATCAGTCCCTTAAAAATCTCATTTTCCACATGGAACCCCAGAACTCCTGAGGAGGAATTGCTGCCTTTGATTCCTGAGGAGCAGCTCCCAACTCCACCTTTTCCTTGGATTTCCATCTCCCATTTCCTTGGATTTCCATCCACCATTTCCTTGCATTTCCATCCCCCATTTCCTTGGATTTCCTTCCACCTTTTCCTTGGATTTCCATCCACCATTTCCTTGCATTTCCATCCCCCATTTCCTTGGATTTCCATCCCCTTTTTCCTTGGATTTCCATCCACCATTTCCTTGCATTTCCATCCCCCATTTCCTTGCATTTCCATCAATTTCCTTGAATTTCCATTCACTTTTCCTTGGATTTCCATCCACCTTTTTCCTTGGATTTCCATCCCCCATTTCCTTGGATTTCCATCCCCCATTTCCTTGCATTTCCATCCCCATTTCCTTGCATTTCCATCGATTTCCTTGGATTTCCATTCACTTTTCCTTGGATTTTCATCCACTTTTCCTTGCATTTCCATCCACTTTTTCCCTGGATTTCCATCCACTTTTCCTTGGATTTCCATCCACTTTTTCAATGGATTTCCATCCACCATTTCCTTGGATTTCCATCCCCCATTTCCTTGGATTTCCTTCCACCTTTTCCTTGGATTTCCTTCCATCATTTCCTTGGATTTCCATCCACCTTTCCTTGCATTTCCTTCCATCATTTCCTTGGATTTCCATCCCCCATTTCCTTGGATTTCCATCGTTTTCCTTGAATTTCCATTCACTTTTTCTTGGATTTCCATCCACTTTTCCTTGGATTTCCTTCCATCTTTTCCCTGGATTTCCATCCACCATTTCCTTGGATTTCCATCCACTTTTCCAATGAATTTCCATCCACCTTTTCTTGGATTTCCATCCACCTTTTCCTCAGATTTCCATCCACCGTTTCCTTGGATTTCCATCCACTTTTTCAATGAATTTCCATCCACCATTTCCTTGGATTTCCATCTCCCATTTCCTTGGATTTCCAACCACCATTTCCCTGGATTTCCATCCCCCATTTCCTTGCATTTCCTTCCACCTTTTTCCTTGGATTTCCATCCACCTTTTCCTTGCATTTCCATCTCCCATTTCCTTGCATTTCCATCGATTTCCTTGAATTTCCATCCACTTTTCCTTGGATTTCCATCCACTTTTTCCCTGGATTTCCATCCACTTTTTCAATGAATTTCCATCCACCATTTCCTTGTATTTCCATCTCCCATTTCCTTGGATTTCTAACCACCTTTTCCCTGGATTTCCATCCACTTTTTCAATGAATTTCCATCCACCTTTTCCTTGGATTTCCATCCCCTTTTTCCTTGGATTTCCATCCCCCATTTCCTTGGATTTCCATCCCCCGTTTCCTTGGATTTCCATCCACCATTTCCTTGGATTTCCATCCACCATTTCCTTGGATTTCCATTCACTTTTCCTTGGATTTCCATCCACTTTATCAATGAATTTCCATCCCCCATTTCCTTGGATTTCCTTCCATCATTTCCTTGGATTTCCATCCACTTTTTCCCTGGATCTCCATCCACCATTCCTTGGATTTCCATCCCCCATTTCCTTGGATTTCCATCCCCCATTTCCTTGGATTTCCATCCACCATTTCCTTGGATTTCCATCGATTTCCTTGAATTTCCATTCACTTTTCCTTGGATTTCCATCCACTTTTCCTTGGATTTCCATCCACCTTTTCCTCAGATTTCCATCCCCCATTTCCTTGGATTTCCATCCACTTTTCCCTGGATTTCCATCCACCATTTCCTTGGATTTCCATCCCCCATTTCCTTGGATTTCCATCCACCTTTTCCTTGCATTTCCATCCACCGTTTCCTTGCATTTCCACCCACCTTTTCCTTGCATTTCCATCCACTTTTTCTTTGGATTTTCGTCCTCCATTTCCTTGGATTTCCATCCACCATTTCCTTGGATTTCCATCTAATTTTTCCTTGGATTTCCATCCACCTTTTCAGATTTTTCAGCCAGAGACCTCTCCAACCCCAAAATTCTCAATTTCCCACATTAATTTCAAATATTTCATCCAAAGACCTCTCCAACCCCAACCATTCTCAAATTTTCACCCAAATTTCAGATATTTCATCCAAAGACCTCCCTAACCCCAAAATTCTCAGATTCCCACCTTGATTTCAGATATTTCATCCAAAGACTTCTCCAACCCCAACCATTCTCAGATTTTCACCTTAATTTCTCATATTTCATCCAGAGACTTCTCCAACCCCAAAATTCTCAATTTCCCACATTAATTTCAGATTTTTCAGCCAGAGATCTCTCCAACCCCAGCCATTCTCAGATTCCCACCGAAATTTCAGATTTTTCATCCAGAGACTTCTCCAACCCAAAATTCTCAATTTCCCACATTAATTTCAGATATTTCATCCAAAGACCTCTCCAACCCCAACATTCTCAAATTTTCAGCCAAATTTCAGATATTTCATCCAAAGAGCTCCCTAACCCCAAAATTCTCAGATTCCCACCTTGATTTCAGATATTTCAGCCAGAGACTTCTCCAACCCCAAAATTCTCAGATTCCCACCTGAATTTCAGATTTTTCAGCCAGAGACCTCTCCAACCCCAACCATTCTCAAATTTTCACCCCAATTTCAGATATTTCATCCAAAGACCTCTCCAACCCCAAAATTCTCAAGTTCTCACCTTAATTTCAGATATTTCATCCAAAGACTTCTCCAACCCCAACCATTCCCAGATTTTCACCTTAATTTCTCATATTTCATCCAGAGACTTCTCCAACCCCAAAATTCTCAATTTCCCACCCAAATTTCAGATATTTCAGCCAGAAACCTCTCCAACCCCAAAATTCTCAATTTCCCACATTAATTTCAGATATTTCATCCAGAGACCTCTCCAACCCCAACATTCTCAGATTCCCACCTGAATTTCAGATATTTCAGCCAGAAACCTCTCCAACCCCAAAATTCTCAGATTTTCAGCCAAATTTCAGATATTTCATCCAAAGACCTCCCTAACCCCAAAATTCTCAATTTCCCACCTTAATTTCAGATATTTCATCCAAAGACTTCTCCAACCCCAACCATTCTCAGATTTTCACCTTAATTTCTCATATTTCATCTAGAGACTTCTCCAACCCCAAAATTCTCAATTTCCCACATTAATTTCAGATATTTCATCCAAAAACCTCTCCAACCCCAAAATTCTCAGATTCCCACCTGAATTTCAGATTTTTCAGCCAGAAACCTCTCCAACCCCAAAATTCTCAGATTTTCAGCCAAATTTCAGATATTTCATCCAAAGACTTCTCCAACCCCAACCATTCTCAGATTTTCACCTTAATTTCTCATATTTCATCCAGAGACTTCTCCAACCCCAAAATTCTCAGATTCCCACCTAAATTTCAGATATTTCAGCCAGAGATCTCTCCAACCCCAAAATTCTCAATTTCCCACATTAATTCAAATATTTCATCCAAAGACCTCTCCAACCCCAACCATTCTCAGATTTTCACCTTAATTTCTCATATTTCATCCAGAGACCTCTCCAACCCCAAAATTCTCAATTTCCCACCTGAATTTCTCATATTTCAGCCAGAGATCTCTCCAACCCCAGAATTCTCAGATTCCCACCGAAATTTCAGATATTTCATCCAGAGACTTCTCCAACCCCAAAATTCTCAATTTCCCACCCAAATTTCAGATATTTCATCCAGAGACTTCTCCAACCCCAACCATTCTCAGATTTTCACCTTAATTTCTCATATTTCATCCAGAGACTTCTCCAACCCCAAAATTCTCAGATTCCACCTAAATTACTCATATTTCAGCCAGAGATCTCTCCAACCCCAGAATTCTCAGATTCCCACCTGAATTTCAGATATTTCATCCAGAGACTTCTCCAACCCCAAAATTCTCAATTTCCCACCCAAATTTCAGATATTTCATCCAGAGACTTCTCCAACCCCAAAATTCTCAGATTCCCACCTAAATTTCTCATATTTCATCCAGAGACTTCTCCAACCCCAAAATTCTCAGATTCCCACCTAAATTTCTCATATTTCAGCCAGAGATCTCTCCAACCCCAAAATTCTCAATTTCCCACATTAATTTCAAATATTTCATCCAAAGACCTCTCCAACCCCAACCATTCTCAAATTTTCACCCAAATTTCAGATATTTCATCCAAAGACCTCCCTAACCCCAAAATTCTCAATTTCCCACATTAATTTCAGATATTTCATCCAAAGACTTCTCCAACCCCAGCCATTCTCAGATTTTCACCTTAATTTCTCATATTTCATCCAGAGACTTCTCCAACCCCAAAATTCTCAATTTCCCACCCAAATTTCAGATATTTCATCCAGAGACCTCTCCAACCCCAAAATTCTCAATTTCCCACATTAATTCAGATATTTCAGCCAGAGACCTCTCCAACCCCAACATTCTCAGATTCCCACCTGAATTTCAGATTTTTCAGCCAGAGACCTCTCCAACCCCAAAATTCTCAATTTCCCACCTAAATGTGTCATATTTCAGCCAGAGACCTCTCCAACCCCAAAATTCTCAATTTCCCACCGAAATTTCAGATATTTCATCCAAAAACCTCTCCAACCCCAAAATTCTCAATTTCCCACATTAATTTCAGATATTTCATCCAAAAACCTCTCCAACCCCAGAATTCTCAGATTCCCACCTGAATTTCAGATTTTTCAGCCAGAGACCTCTCCAACCCCAAAATTCTGCGATTCCCACCCGAATTCCAGATTTTCCAGCCGTTCTTCCGCTGGCTCCAAGGAATGCCGGTGGCTGCAGGCAGAGGGCAGCGCTGGCTGCGATTTTGGAGGTTCTGGCACAGAATTCCCAGAGAATTTTGGATCCCTGGAAGTGTCCAAGGCCAGGCTGGAGCAATCTGAGATGGGGGAAGGGGCCGGATGAGCTTCGAGCTCCCTCCCCACCCAAACCCGGCTGGAATTTTGGCGTTCTGAAGGTTCAGCAACGCCTGGATTTTAATTTCTATATCAATAATCAAACCTGCTTTTAAAAATGCTTAAAAAAAAAAAAAACAAACCCTTGCTTTTATAAAGTAGAAATCTGTTCTAAATAAGAATTTTGAGCTTTTTCTGCGAGACAGCTTCCTGCAGGGCAGTCTGGTGCTGAGTTTTAACCAAAATTCGGCTTTTTGCTCGGTTTTTAGGGCTCTGTGGGATATTTGGGCTGTGAATGTTTTCCGGTGAGCCCTGCAGGGCAGTCTGGTGCTGCATTTTAACCAAAATTCGGCTTTTTGCTCGGTTTTTAGGGCTCTGTGGGATATTTGGGGTAAGTTGAGGCTGTGAATGTTTTCCAATGAGCCCTGCAGGGCAGTCTGGTGCTGCATTTTTAACCAAAATTCGGCTTTTTTGCCCGGTTTTTAGGGAATATTTGGGCTGTGAATGTTTTCCAGTGAGCCCAGTATATCAGTCTGGTGCTGTGTTTTAACCAAAATTCGGCTTTTTTGCTCGGTTTTTAGGGCTCTCTGGGATATTTGGGGTAAGTTGAGGCTGTGAATGTTTTCCAGTGAGCACTGCAGGGCGGTCTGGTGCTGCGTTTTAACCAAAATTCGGCTTTTTTGCTCGGTTTTTGGGGCTCTGTGGGATATTTGGGCTGTGAATGTTTTCCAGTGAGCCCTGCAGGGCAGTCTGGTGCCGCATTTTAACCAAAATTCGGCTTTTTTGCTCAGTTTTTGGGGCTCTGTGGGATATTTGGGCTGTGAATGTTTTCCAGTGAGCCCAGTAGAGCGGTCTGGTGCTGCATTTTAACCAAAATTCGACTTTTTTGCTCAGTTTTTAGGGAATATTTGGGCTGTGAATGTTTTCCAGTGAGCCCAGTATATCAGTCTGGTGCCGCATTTTAACCAAAATTCGGCTTTTTTGCTCGGTTTTTGGGGCTCTGTGGGATATTTGGGGTACAGATTGCTCGGTTTTTAGGGCTCTGTGGGATATTTGGGCTGTGAATGTTTTCCAGTGAGCCCTGCAGGGCAGTCTGGTGCTGCATTTTAACCAAAATTCGGCTTTTTTGCTCGGTTTTTAGGGCTCTGTGGGATATTTGGGCCGTGAATGTTTTCCAGTGAGCCCAGTATATCAGTCTGGTGCCGCATTTTAACCAAAATTCGGGTTTTTTGCTCGGTTTTTGGGGCTCTGTGGGATATTTGGGCTGTGAATGTTTTCCAGTGAGCCCAGTAGAGCGGTCTGGTGCTGCATTTTAACCAAAATTCGACTTTTTTGCTCAGTTTTTAGGGAATATTTGGGCTGTGAATGTTTTCCAGTGAGCCCAGTAGGGCAGTCTGGTGCTGCATTTTTAACCAAAATTCGGCTTTTTTGCTCGGTTTTTGGGGCTCTGTGGGATATTTGGGGTAAGTTGAGGCTGTGAATGTTTTCCAGTGAGCCCAGTAGGGCGGTCTGGTGCTGCATTTTAACCAAAATTCGGCTTTTTTGCTCGGTTTTTAGGGCTCTGTGGGATATTTGGGCCGTGAATGTTTTCCAGTGAGCCCTGCAGGGCAGTCTGGTGCTGCGTTTTAACCAAAATTCGGCTTTTTTGCTCGGTTTTTGGGGCTCTGTGGGATATTTGGGCTGTGAATGTTTTCCAGTGAGCACAGTAGAGCAGTCTGGTGCTGCATTTTGACCAAAATTCGGCTTTTTTTGCTCGGTTTTTAGGGCTCTGTGGGATATTTGGGGTAACAGACGAGCGCGTTGAGGCTGTGAATGTTTTCCAGTGAGCCCATTAGGGCAGTCTGGTGCTGCATTTTAACCAAAATTCGGCTTTTCTGCTCGGTTTTTAGGGCTCTGTGGGATATTTGGGGTACAGATTGCTCGGTTTTTAGGGCTCTGTGGGATATTTGGGGTAACAGACGAGCGCGTTGAGGCTGTGAATGTTTTCCAGTGAGCCCAGAGTGAGAAATCTCCTGGCCCACAGCTCTCAGCAAACCCTTCTCCCCTCCTGCTCCCGCAGGCAGCCAAAAAACCGCCCCCAATTGCCCCGAAATGTCCCTTAATTGAGCTCCCCGAGCTGCTAATTGTGATTGCAACAAAAAAAAAAACCACAAAAAACCCACAAAAAACCACAAAAAAAGCCACAAATAACCGAGGCAGGCTTTGAGTCACCGCGGTGATTCATGCTGGGGCCGCGAGTGCTCCCGCTCGGCTCTTATCTCCTCTCATCTGTGACCGCTCTCCTCTTATCTCCTCTTATCTCCTTTTTATCTCCTATTATCTGTGCTGACCCTCTGCTGCAGGGGACGCTCCTTCATTTCATCCGCCTCAGCCCCAAATCCGCGGAATTTTGGGGGTTTTCAGGAGCTCGATCTCTGCCCGGGGGGGAGAATGGGAAATGAAAAATCGAGTTTGAGTCAGCGGCCTGCGGCCCTGAGGGGGTGCGGGGACAGGGAGGCCCCAATTCCTGCAGCCATTTTGGGATGTGGGGACTCGCCGGTTGGGTTGAAAATTGTAAATTTTAAAAATTTTCATAGGAATGAAATGGTTGTAAAAACAGGAATCAGCCCTCGCCCTGCGGTCCTGACGGAGTGCAGGGACAGGGAGGCTCCCGAAGCTCCAAATTCGGCCCCAATTCCTGCAGCCATTTTGGGATGTGGGGTCTCGCCGGTTGGGTTTTAAATTTTTAGAATTTTCATAGGAATGAAATGGTGATAAAAATAGGAATCAGCCCTCGCCCTGCAGTCCTGAGGGGGTGCGGGGACAGGGAGGCTCCCGAAGGTTGGGTTTCAAATTTTAAATTTAAAAAATTTTCATAGGAATGAAATGGTGATAAAAACAGGAATCAGCCCTCGCCCTGCGGTCCTGAGGGGGTGCGGGGACAGGGAGGCTCCCGAAGCTCCCAATTCCTGCAGCCATTTTGGGATGTGGGGACTCGCCGGTTGGGTTTCAAATTTTAAATTTTTAGAATTTTCATAGGAATGAAATGGTGATAAAAACAGGAATCAGCCCTCGCCCTGCGGTCCTGAGGGGGTGCGGGGACAGGGAGGCTCCAAATTCCTGCAGCCATTTTGGGATGTGGGGACTCGCTGGTTGGGTTTCAAATTTTAAATTTTAAAAATTTTCGTAGGAATGAAATGGTGATAAAAACAGGAATCAGCCCTCGCCCTGCGGTCCTGAGGGGGTGCAGGGACAGGGAGGCTCCCGAAGGTTGGGTTTCAAATTTTAAATTCTAAAAATTTTCATAGGAATGAAATGGTGATAAAAATAGGAATCAGCCCTTGCCCTGCGGTCCTGAGGGGTTGCGGGGACAA